>NC_134872.1:49541204-49876620 GCF_049852395.1 Peromyscus maniculatus bairdii | reverse complement strand
ATTCCCCTGGCGGCAGCCGAAGATGACTGTGCACCTCTCGTGAGTTGGTAAAGATCTCTGAAAAGCCGTGGTCCCGATATTTCAGGAAGAACTCTTTCTTCAGATGGATGTCCTGGAGGTTCTGAAACTGTATGTACCCTGGAGGTGGGTACGGTACTAGCACAAGAGAGCCAGGAGGGTGCATCTCCCAAGGTGATCCATTTGGGGGGCAGGACTGGTGGTGGGTATGAGTACCATTGCTGTGGCCTGGACTCCTCCCATGCAGTCAAAAACCCCAGTATGGTCTCACCCTTCCCTGACTCCCACCGTTGGGTGGTAGGGGTTGGACTCCTAACTCAGGGTTCCCCAGAACCATTCTCCAGATCACCCCCCTTGCCAACCCACATGCAGCCAGGGGTGAGCTGGACACCTGCCCAGGAGTAAGCCTTTTGTACCTCCTTTGGGACCTGAAAAGAAAAGAGAGGGTCATATCTTCAGGGCGGTGAAGGGGCTCTAGCCTTCAACTATGTGAGTGTGCACCGTGTGTGTGCGCATGAGCATGTGAGCACAAGTGTGAGCCTGGGTTGGGGTTGTCAGGGCACTGGAGCAATGGTGGTGGGTGGGATGTAGGCTGTTGGCATTAAGAATTTGTCCATTTGGGATTTCAAAGTACAGTTTGCACAAAGTTTACAAAGGCAGATTTTTATCACTCTGGGTTAAGGACAGGGGATAGAGTCCTAGAGAGGCAGGGATGGTTTGCTAAAAGGCAAAGAGCGTTGGGATGTGAGCCCAAGAGTGTGCTGCTAGGATGGCACTTCACGGAGCGTCACCTACAGGAATGGCGTAGGTGGCTACTGAAACTGAGGAGCAAATACATTGGAATGTCTGCCCCCCATCCCCACCCCCGTAGCCCAGGCTTTGAATCTGCCATGTAGCAGAGGATGACTTTAAACTTCTGGTCCTCCTGCTTCCGTCTCCCAAGTGCTGGGATAACAGACGTGTGCCACAGTGCCCGGTCTCATGCATTGCTGGGGACAGGACCCAGGACTTCTTGCACATGAGTTACATCACTAATTTTTGTTTTGTTTTGATTTTTAGAGACAGGCCGGTCTCTAACTATGTAGCCGAAGCTGGCCTTGAACTCTGGATTCTTCTGGCTTCTGAAGGCACCTTCATTTGTGTGCACATACCCACACAGAGACACATACACATAATTCAAAGTTAAAGATCTTACATGTGTGGTGGTGCACACCTTTGATCCCCTCATATGAGAGGTGGAGGCAGGCAGATCGCTGTGCGTTTGAGGCCATCCAGGTCTGCATAGACAGTTCCAGGCCATCTAGGGCTACATAAAGAGACTCTGTCTCAACCAAATTAAATTAAAAAAAAAATTGTATTTTCAAATAAGTTCGCACAAGATGAATTAAATCAGATCAAATAAAATAGGTGATCGCCAAGGTTTGGGTGTCTGTCATTCTAAAACTTACATGGGAACTTAATAAATACCAAGGTCACGTGTCAATGGCATTTGGAGATGATTTTGGATTAGATGAGGTCATGAGAGTAATGGCCTGGGCCTGTGATGGCATTAGTGGCTCTATAAGAGGAGGAGGAAAGGACCAGGATGATGGCTTTAGTGGGCAAAAGCATTTGCCACTCAGGGCTAGTGACCCGAGTTCAACCCCTGAACCCACGTCCCCCAATTTTAGTATATGTATTGCTGAAGCAAGCACTCCTGGAACCCACTTTAAAAAACTAGGCCAACCTGGTCTACAGAGGGAGATCCAGGTCAGCCTGGTCTACAGAGGGAGTTCCAGGTCAGCCTGGTCTACAGAGGGAGTTTTAAGACAGCCTGGTCTACAGAGGGAGTTCCAGGTCAGCCTGGTCTACAGAGGGAGTTCCAGGTCAGCCTGGTCTACAGAGGGAGTTTTAAGACAGCCTGGTCTACAGAGGGAGTTTTAAGACAGCCTGATCTACAGAGGGAGTTCCAGAACAGCCTGGTCTACAGAGGGAGTTCCAGGTCAGCCTGGTCTACAGAGGGAGTTCCAGGACAGCCTGGTCTGCAGAGGGAGTTCCAGGTCAGCCTGGTCTACAGAGGGAGTTTTAAGACAGCCTGGTCTACAGAGGGAGTTTTAAGACAGCCTGATCTACAGAGGGAGTTCCAGAACAGCCTGGTCTACAGAGGGAGTTCCAGGACAGCCTGGTCTACAGAGGGAGTTCCAGGACAGCCTGGTCTACAGAGGGAGTTTTAAGACAGCCTGGTCTACAGAGGGAGTTTTAAGACAGCCTGATCTACAGAGGGAGTTCCAGAACAGCCTGGTCTACAGAGGGAGTTCCAGGTCAGCCTGGTCTACAGAGGGAGTTCCAGGACAGCCTGGTCTGCAGAGGGAGTTCCAGGTCAGCCTGGTCTACAGAGGGAGTTTTAAGACAGCCTGGTCTACAGAGGGAGTTTTAAGACAGCCTGATCTACAGAGGGAGTTCCAGAACAGCCTGGTCTACAGAGGGAGTTCCAGGTCAGCCTGGTCTACAGAGGGAGTTCCAGGACAGCCTGGTCTACAGAGGGAGTTCCAGGTCAGCCTGGTCTACAGAGGGAGTTCCAGGTCAGCCTGGTCTACAGAGGGAGTTCCAGGTCAGCCTGGTCTACAGAGGGAGTTCCAGGTCAGCCTGGTCTACAGAGGGAGTTCCAGGACAGCCTGGTCTACAGAGGGAGTTCCAGGTCAGCCTGGTCTACAGAGGGAGTTTTAAGACAGCCTGGTCTACAGAGGGAGTTCCAGGACAGCCTGGTCTACAGAGGGAGTTCTAGGACAGCAAGGGCTACAAGGAGAAAACCGTGTGTGTGTGTGTGTGTGTGTGTGTATGTGTGTGTGTGTGTGTGTGTGTGTGTGTGTGTGTGTGTGTGTGTGTTGGGGAGTCACATGGGCTAGTGCACGTTTGCAGTCCTAGGACTCAGGTGGTGAGATGGGAGGCGGGGACAACAGGAACACTGGCTGCTCACAGACCTGCCAGCCTGGAGGAGCCTGTGTAGCAGGGGAACATAGAGAGACCGTGACCCAAGAAGGTAGCAAGTAAGAACTGACTGGTGCGTACATGCATAGGTGAACGAGAGCGGAGAGGGGTGGAGGGAGGACAGAGAGAGGGGCTAGATGTGGTGTGCATGCTTATAATCCCACCACTTGGCAGAAGCAGGGGGATCAGGGGGGCAGCCTAGGCTACATGAGGCCCTGTCTCAAAACAGCAGCAACAACAACAACAAAACCCAAAAACCAAAAAACAAAATGGAGCACTGGCTTTTCTCATCATGCTCTTTAGTATGTCACAACCCAGCAGGAGAATCGCCATCAGACGCCAAACAGATGCCGTCACCGTGTTCTCGGACTGACGGGGTAGTCGGCTAAATGATCTCCTTTCTTTATAAATTAGCTTGCCCATGGTATTCAGTTAGACCAACAGACACAGATTAGGGATGGGGCCCACCGCAGGGCTTGTGAACACCTTTGTTTATCTTGTTTTGAGACAGGGTCTCGCTGTATAGACCAGGCTGGCCTGCAACTCGTGATAATCCTCCAGCCTCTGCCTCTCGAGTGCTAAGATCACAGACAGGCCAGCACACAGTTTATAGGCGCGTAGCACATTTATCCTAGCTGATGTGCTAGGGCACCCAGGCTGGGGACAGTCTCCCTTGAACTTACTTAACGGACTTTTTTTTTTTTTTTTTTTTTTGAACAAAGCTTGATTTTTATTACTTAAAAAGCTCCATATTTATTTTATTACTTTATCTTTCTGACTTTGTGCCTTCAATTCTTTCACCACAACTTTCTGCTCCTCAGTGTGGAAAAATAAGGACAGCTTCAAGAGTTTTCTCATTATCCTTGAGCAGGGGCCACGCTAAGCTTCTTCGTATCATCGTGTGCGGCTGAAGCGAGCAGTGACCTTGGACTTTTAAAATTCTTTTCAGAGCCAGGGGGTGGCACACATCTTTAATCCCAGCACTTGGGAGACAGAGGCAGGTGGATCTCTGAGTTGTTCGAGGCCAGCCTGGTCTGCAGAGCAAGATCCAGGACAACACAGAGAAAGTCTGTCTTGAAAAAAATTTTTTTTAGATTTATTTTATGTTTGTGAATGTGTTGCCTTTGTGTTTGTATGGACGTTCCTGAGGTTGTGAACCACCCTGTGGGTGCTGGGAACTGAACTCAGGTCCTCTGGAAGAGCTATAAGTGCTCAGCCCCCAACCTCGACTTTTTTTTTTTTTCCACATTTTATTTACTTTGTGAGTGTGTGCTTGCTGGGACAGCCTGAGGGAGTAGGCTTTCTCCTTCCTCCCTGGGGCTGGAGGACTAAGGTCAGGGTGTCAGGTTTAGAGGCAAATGCCTTTCCTCGCTGAGCCTCCTTTCTGGCCCCAAACCTTGGCCCCTCCTGTCTTGGGAAGAGTGTATTAGCCACAGAGGAGAAGCAGCCCTGGCTCCACCCCCTTTCTAGTCTCCCCTTGGGGTGGAGCCTAGGCTGGCACACATGCCGGTGAGCAGCGCTGCTTCTGTTCACTGCTGAGTGCCCGGGGACTGGCCAGGGGCTTGGCGTGCAGTAGGAGACTGCGCAGTATTCCCTACGTGTTGAGTGCATAAGGGAATGGCTAGACGGGCATGTCTGGGATCTTGCAAATCATGACTGGTCTTGAGAAACCCAGACTGGGGACGCCTCTTGGCCTCTGCAGTGAGCGGTTTTGGAGTGGCTGGGGCCACATTTGGGTGGGGGTGTTGCTGAAGACCATTGTTCAGGAATTGGGACACAGCCTCCACCTCTGCCCCTTCAGTGTGTGAGCAAGTGTGGTCACCTCATCTCGCCTGCCTTCAGTCTCCTTCCTGTCCGCTAAGGGCAATAATAAGTGTCATGTACCGGGTCTTTGGGGTGATGCCTGCCACAAAGGAAAGGGCAGTTGGTGTGGTAGGTTAATAGAAAAAAACAAAACAAAACAAAAAACCGCCAGGTGGTGGTGGTGCACGCCTTTAATCCCAGCACTCGGGAGGCAGAGTCAGGCGGATCTCTGTGAGTTCGAGGCCAGCCTGATCTACAGAGCGAGATCCAGGGCAGCCAAGGTGGTTACACAGAGAAACCCTGTCTCCAAAGACAAATAAAACAAAGAAATCTATGAAAAGGGAACAGAGTCAGGGCCGGACTGATGAGCTAGCTCAGTGATGAAGAGCACTGGCTGCTCTCGCCGAGGGCCTGCTTTGATTCCCAGAGTCCACATGGTGACTCACAACCATCTGTAACCCCAGCTCCAGTGATCTCTGCAGGTGTTAGGCATGCATGTGGTAAGCAAACATGTATGCAGACAAGAGAGAGAGAGAGAGAGAGAGAGAGAGAGAGAGAGAGAGAGAGAGAGCGAGAGAGCCTGCGCCAGGGCTGTGTGGCTTTGGGGGCTGACTCTCACAGGGGTCCTGGGGAAGAAGGGTCTTAAGAGGTGGTGCACGCCTTCAATCCTAGCACTGGGGAGGCAGAGGCAGGTGGATCTCTGAGTTTGAGGCTAGCCTGGTCTACATGGCAAAAGAAGAAGAAGAAAGAAGAAGAGGAGGAGGAGGAGGAGGGGGGGAGGAGGAGGAGGGAGAGGAGGAGGAGAAGGAGAAGAAGAAGAAGAAGAGGGGCCAGGGGGGAAGCACAGTGGCTGGGGACCCCGGAGGCACACCGAGAAGATGACGAAGCCTATGGTGAGCAGCTGGGCTCCCTCTTGCCGCGCATGTCTCCAGTTCTTCTGCATCAGGGCCACCAGGCAGGTACAGACCACCTCGCTCTTCTCAGAGTTGTCCTCTGGGTCGTCCTCCTCCGGGAGACAGATCTTAAACTGGGGGTTGCTCCAGAACGTCTCTGTGGGAGATGCAGGACGAGGTGGTTATGTTGGGGCAGGGCCTTCCGTCCGTCCGTCCGTCCGTCCGTGACTCGGGTGCACCGAGGTCCCCGCCATACATCTGCCTCCTTCCCTGAAGGCCGTGGCATCCGACTGACTCCGCCCTCGTCCGCCCTGACTCTGGGGCCTCGTGCCCACAGGTTGCCCACACCCACCGGGGTTGTTCCGGCAGCCGCCCGCGGTGCTTCCCTTCCGCCAGCTGCCCTCATAAAACGTCGTGTGCCAGCAGCTCTTGTGCTCCAAGGGAGACAGTGCGTCAGGGGTGAGGTTGCAGATCTCCAGGAGCGTGAAGTTGCTCATGAAGTCTTCATAGGACATCCTGGGGTGGGAGAGCAGGCAGCGCTGTCCGTCGGCACAGTCCGCGGGCACACCTGCAGCCCCTGACTGCGGAGGGACCTCCCCATTGCCGGTCCAGTGGAGAGGATGGTGCGGGAGGTGAGGGAGGTGTATGGGGAGTCGGACCCCCGCCCCCCTCCCCCAAGCCTCACTGACCAGAACTCCCCATCTTCCTTCTTTCGTAGCAGCTGTAGCTGGACGTCCACACTCACCTCTTCCCACTCCCTGGCTCTGCAGAGAGAAAACAGCGGAAGGGAAGGGCAGTCAGTCACTCTTCCTCCCTAAGGGACGTTCTGAGGGCCACCTCCAGAGTGCTCGGTAAACGGAGCGGCATGGGGACAAGGGCTGGTCCCACTGTGACACTGGCTTCCACGTGGGTCCTGCTGTGTCTTCTGTTCCCCTCCCCTGGGTCAGGGCATCTACCTGTCACTCCAGGCTCCGTTCCACTCAATCCGGCCCCAGGGATTCTGGACCCGGATCAGGGTTTCTACCTTGTCTCTGTAGTAGACCTGGGGGAGAGGCGTGGAAGTTCAGGACGTGGGCGGGTGGTGGCCCTCACATACCTGTGGCTCTCCAGGGACACCATTTGCCTGCACTCACGTCCTCAAGGCCAGTCACTGAGTAAGCGTGTCCTCTCACCAGCATATTGTGGGTCATCGTTTCAAAGTCACTAGTGCTGGTGATCTACAGAAAAGGAGGAAGGGATGGATGGCATTTGAGGTCTGGTCTGGAAATCCCAAGAAAGCCATTGTTTTATGTGACTCATAACACACACTATATATCCATATGGAGATGTTTAACATGGCATTAAGGGTCTCAAATTCCCTATGTAACCATGACTATCCAACTATTCTTAAACTCCTGATCCTCCTGCCTCAGCCTCTGGAGGGATTATAGACAGGAGCCACCACACCTTGCTTATAGTTTACATATATGTGTACACACACACACACACACACACACACACCACAGCAGTCACCTATTTGTGTGTGTGTGTGGTGTATGTGCACACGTGGGATGGCCAGAGAGAGACACTGAGTGTCACTGTCTTTAAAATAAACAGATTATTTTATGTGTATGAGTGTTTTATCTGCATGTTTGTCTGTGTATTACATTTGTGCCTGGTGCCCTAGGAAGCCAGAAGAAGGCATTGGATCCCCTGAAACTGGAGTTACAGGTGGTTGTGAGCCATCGTGTGGTGCTGGGAACTGAACCTGGGACCTCTAGAAGACCAGCCAGTGCTCTTAACCACTGAGTCACCTCCTCAGCCCCCCCTTCTTCTTAGCTTTGTCATTGGTCATTTGTGATTGGTTGTGCAATTTTATCACATATGTGGTTTCATAGATCCATCACCAAAGTCAAGATAAAGAACATGTTCTTTCTCTGCGTAGCTTTGCGCCTTTCCTGGAGCTCACTTGGTAGCCCAGGCTGGCCTCGAACTCACGGAGATCCGCCTGGCTCTGCCTCCCGAGTGCTGGGATTAAAGGCGTGCGCCACCACCGCCCGGCAAGAACATGTTCTTAATACAAGCATCTCTCACATGGCCTCTGCAGCCAGGCTCCTCCCTCCTCCCTCCCTTCCCTCCTCCCCTGAACATCACTAATCTGTCCAGGACAATGCTGCCATCACAGAAGGTCATATAGAAGCAGATTACAATTTACTGGGGCTGCTGTTGTTTCTATTCTGTGGGGAATAACAATTGGGTGTTTTGTTTTGAAGATTTATTTATTATGTATAGTGTTCTGCCTGCAAGTATGCCTGCAGGCCAGAAGAGGGCGCCAGATCTCATTACAGGTGGTTGTGAGCCACCATGTGGTTGCTGGGGATTGAACTCGGGACCTCTGGAAGAGCAGTCAGTGCTCTAATCGCTGAGCCATCTCTCCGGTCCCAACAATCAGTTTTTTAAACCAGACGACTGTTGTGACTCGCCTGCAGAAGGACAACTAGATCGCTGTTTTCACTGTTGTGAGTCGAGTTGCCACAAGCATTAGTGCGCAGGCTTTGTGGGGACTAGCCCTTCTTCCTCTCCTCCTCCTCCTCCTCTTCAATAACTCCCTCCCCCCAGGTAACTGCTGGTGTATGGAAGCATTCTGGGTACAGTTATTTATTTGAATAAATATCTGTCGGGTGCTTATTGACCCAGCCTGGCTTACTTCGATGGAACAGCCCATAAGGGAAGACTTCTCCAGGGCTTTCCTGAGGAGCCTTAGCATGTTGTGAGGGGGCTGACGGAGCCGAATGCTCTGGGCCACGCCGCCGGTGAAGTCCTCGAAACCCTCTATGGTGCTTCCTCCCGCCAGCGCTTCGTAGGATCCGTTCAGCCTGCAGGCAGACAGGGCGCTGTTGAGCCCCGGGCTGCAGATGTGCTTTGGAGGGAGCCGTCGGGAAGAATGGTGAGGGAAGAGAGACGTGCCAGATCGTGCCCTGTCTCCTCCCCTGGCTCAGTGAGTGGCCCAAGGTCCTCGGCGGCCGAGCCCAGGCTCCTGAAGGTCAGTCCTGGCTCCTGGTCTGGACCACTTACTTGGCATAGGCCTTCTCCAGGAGGGCGCTCCAGAATTCCTGGCGCTGGGAGCCGTGCACGAACACCAGCTTGTTATTCCTGGTGGGCAGTCGGTCGTCCACCACCACGTTCGTCCACTGCCCGAACTGCCAAAGCTGTGGGGTGGCAAAGGGACATTTGTCTGCACACTGGTGAACGCTGTCCTCAGAGCGCCGCCTGGTGGCCAAGTCAAGAACATACTAGCAATAGTCACTCATACGGGGATTTTTGTAAAGTGTGTGTGTGTGTGTGTGTGTGTGTGTGTGTGTATGATTTCTCTCCTTCCACTATGTGAGTTTCAAGAATCAAACTCAGGCCATCCATCACCATCAGGCTTGGGATAAGTGCACTTATCCCCTGAGCCACCTTGATCAAGGCCCAGTCACTCTTAGAATATGTAAGAGAAAGTCCACAAAAGCCCTAAAAATCTCGCTCTATTCCCCCACCTCCACCCTTAAACCTGGGTCCTGCCCCAGCGTCAAGAAAACCCTACCCATGGGGCTGGAGATTTGGCTCAGTGGTTAAGAGCACTGGTGTTCTTCCGAAGGACCAAGGTTCAATTCCCAGCACCCACATGGAAGCTCACAACTGTCTGCAACTCCAGCTTCAGGGGATTGGACACCCTCACATAGATGTACATACACATAAAACACTACCGCACATGAAATAAAAATAAATAAATCATTGAAAAAGAAGAAAGAAAGAAGACCCCACCCACCTTTAGACTGAGGCTTTATCCTGAGAAATAAAAGGTAGCTGAAGGCTGAGCTTTCAGATCTTAAAATCCTCTTCCTGTTTTATGACACTCAGAACTGTTCCTGTATCAGTTCAAGGGTCATATAAATTATATGGTGGAGATTTTCAGTGTCATGATACCTATGTAACGTGTTCCTGGGCAGGAGCACGTGCATGTGAACACACAGACGTGGACACGGACACACAGTCACAGTGAGAATTGGAAGGGAGGCACAAGCCGCTAATTATTTTCGTCGGAACTTTAAAAAAATTAGCTTACATGGTTTCTTTCATAAGCAGGTATTTCTCTGAAGATTAGTTGAAAAGTCACCCCAATCGGTGTTGTATTTGAAAAACAAAGTAAGTGCATACATGGTCTTTCTCTCTCTGGTGGTGTGAATAAGATTGGCCCCCATAGGCTCATGTATTTGGATGTCAGCTACCAGGGAGTGCAACTATTTCACAAGGGTTAGGAGGTGTGGCCTTGCCGGAGGAAGTGTGTCACTGGGGGTGGGCTTGGAGGTTTCAAAGCCCAGAAGTCCTCGCTTCCTGCTGCCTTGGACCAGGACATGTCTCTCAGCCGAATCTTCAGGACCATATCTGCCTGCATGAGGTCACGATCCCTGCCGTGATGGTAATGGACTGACCTCGAAAACTGTAAGCCAGCCCCTACTTAAATGCTCTCCTTTATAAGAGTTAGCATGGCTATGGTGCCTTTTCACAGCAATAGAATGGTGACTCAGTCTCTCTCCCTCCCTCCCTCCCCTCCCTCCCTCCTCCCCTTTTCCCTTTCTCCTCCCCGCTTCCCTTCACCTGAAAATGGAAGATGCCAGCATAGTTTTTCTTGAAGTTCTGGCCCTTGGGCACCACACGGTACAGCAGTTTGGGGTACGTGGTAAGGGCGCCGATAGCGGCCAGCAACCAGCAGTCCCCTTAAAGGCAGGCAGGCAGATATTGCTCCTTGAGCAGCCCCACATGTGTGGAGGCCCCAGATCCCCAGTCAGAGGAGCAGCCCTACAGGTCTCCCCAGAAAAGATCCCTCTGTCTTTCTTTGTTTTGTTTTGTTTTGTTTGGTTTGGTTTTTTGAGACAGGGTTTCTCTGTGTAGCTTTGGAGCCTGTCCTGGAACTCACTCTGTAGCCCAGGCTGGAACTCACTCCGTAGCCCAGGCTGGCCTCGAATTCACAGAGATCCGCCTGCCTCTGCCTCCTGAGTGCTGGGATTAAAGGCGTGCACCACCACCACCCGGCTCCCTCTGCCTTTTCACTGAGAAGTTGGGAAAAGAGCCAAATGGGAAAACTGAGGCAGAGCTCAGACAGTGAGCTCATGAATTTGTCCAGTCAAGGGAGTCACAAATCGGGGTAACACACTTTGGTTTGGGGGAATTCGGGCAGGCTGCATAGCATCCTGCTCTCAGGAAGAGTCCCACCTGTTGCACATATCCAGTAACCCTTCTTCGTGAGTCTCATTCCACCCTGTGAATGTGCTGGAGTAGCGGCCAAAGGCCCAAGATGTCTCTCTAGAAAACTTTTGTGATCTCAGCATTTGGGTGGTGACGGCTAAAAAGATGTTCATTTGTCACCAACCTGGTCTACAAAGTGAGACCTGGTCTCAAAAAAACCAATCAAGAGCTGGAGAGATGGCTCAGCAGTGAAGAGTACGTCCTGCTTTTCAGAGGACTTGAGTTCAGGCTGGGATCCACATCAGATAGTTTGCAACCACCTGTCACTCTAGCTCCAGGGAATCTGACAGCGCCCTCTTCTGGCCTCTATAGCCACTGCACTCACATGCACAAACCCATATACAGAAACACATATATGAAAATTAAAAAGAAAAATTGCAAAAAGAAAACAAAAAACCCATTCAATCAACCAAAAAAAAAAAAAAAAGATGTCGTGGGACTGGAGAGACGACTCAGGAGTTAAGAGCACTTGTTGCTCTACCATGAGGGCCAGAGTTCAGGTCCCAGCCCCCACATCAGATATCTCACAAACGCCTGTAATTCCAGCTCCAAGGGATTGGATGCCCTTTTCTGGCCTCTGAGGGCACCAGACACATATGTGTTCATACTCTGATACACACACACACACACACACATTAATAATTTAAAAAGTGTTTTAAATCTGAAAATGGAAAGATGTCTGTCCCATCACCCACATTCTACTGGAGATGATGAGCTCTGACTCTATCCCACTGTGAGCCCTGGAGCTAGCTGAAGACGGGAGCACAGTGCCATGCCTCAGCCATCCACTGCCATGTCCCCCAGGGTCAGCTCTCAGTGAGAGGCCAGGTAATGGGGGTTGCTGTGTGGCCTCCAGGGTCTGGCCAAGCTTTCATGCACTAGAGAGTTTTTGTGATGACTAGTGGCCTCTGGGCTCTGGAGGGCAGCTGCAGTCATCATCAGTACAAGGGCACAACCCTCATTTCCTCCTCCTGTACCCAGCATCCCTCGGGCCACTGAGCCACGGAGGCCACTGTGTTCCTTGGCCTCTTGCTAGACTTATTTCTGCCCTTTCCCCTGCCACAAATAGAAAATAAAGCGGTCCTGATGCCTGCCCTGGCACTGACGGGGTGGGAAGAGATTATAAGCCAGGACCAGCTAGGGGCGAGGAGATAACCTGGGGCAGGGTCATGTGACTCCATTGCTCCATTATTTGATGGCCCAGACTAAAGAAGTCCTACCACCTGGGACAGATGACAAACACTTGAGTTTTGTCTCCTCAAAGATAGGGCCCAATTCCCAGGTTTTTTGTTTGTTTGTTTGTTTGTTTGTTTAAAGACAGGGTCTCCTATAGCCCAGGCTAGCCCTGAACTCATTGTATAGCTGGGGATACCTTAAATTGCCCATACTCTTTTTTTTGGGGGGGGGCAAGGTCTCTAGACTCTTGGCTAACCTGGAATTCACTTTGTAGACCAGGCTGGCCTTGAACTTGTGAATAATCCTTTTGCCTCTTCTAGATTGTGGGATTATAGGTACACGCCACCATACCCAGTTTTATGTGACGCTAAGGATTAGACTAAGGGATTCATGCATGCTAGCCAAATAATCTGTCAACTGAGCTACACCCAGCCCCATAATCCTTTGCCTCTTGAGTATGGGTCACATTCAGGGCTTGTTCCTAACAAAACATGGTGGACATTACTGTGTGTGTGTGTGTGTGTGTGTGTGTGTGTGTGTGTGTGTGTGTGTACCTGAGGATCAGGTGGGCCGGGGACAGGGCATGTTATAGTTCAGTGGTGAAATGCTTGCCTAGCTGAAGGCCCTGGGTTTCATGCTAAGTAAAAAAATAAATAAATGAGCCAGCTATGGTGGCATAGACCTTTAATTCCAGCACTTGGGAGACAGAGGCAGATGGATCTCTATGAGTTCAAGGTCAGCCTGGTCTACATACTTTTCTGCCAGCTAAGGCTACATAGTGAGATCTTGTCTCGATAAATAAATAAAAACAAGCAAATAAACAAAAAGCCCCTGGGGCTTTCCGTGCAGCGGTATCTCAACAGTGCAGCCCTGGACCCAGCCGAGTTTTCAGAGGACCAGGCCCCACAGGGCAGCTGACCACAGCAGTAGTCTCAGGAGGTACTCTGAGCCAGCCCCACACCTCTGCTTCTGAGGTTCCCCAACAGAGCCTGTGAGGTGAGAAATGCTTGCTGGTTGTTGGAGACAGTCTCATGTGGCCCCAGGTTGGCCTCGAACTCCTGACCTTTTTGCCCCTTTTTCCCTAGGTAGGTACCATCGTGCCTGGTTTGAAACTTAAAAAAAAAAAAAGATTTATTTTGTCTGTGTGTGTCTGTCTGAGAGTGCACATGTGGTGGCCTGGGGGCGGGAGCAGGCACATGCCTGTGCACATGGAGGCCAGCAGGGGGCGCTGGATTCCTTGGAGCTGGAGCTTCGGGTATTTTGGATGATGGACTTGGTACTTGGGTGTTGGACTTGGCACTCTGGTCTTCACTGTTTTGTAGCAAGTGCCCTTAACTGTGGGCCATCTCTCCACCCGCCTCCGACTGCTAAGCCTTGGGTAATACATTAGGCAGCAAAAAATATCTGCTATACCACCCCAACTTACTCCCAAACCAGACTGCAGCAGATACAGAAGGGACACAGAGGACACACGTGACCCTCCTACGGAAGGTCATCTCTTGGAAGGGGAGGGACAGGGAAACAGAGGTGGGTGGAGCCTAGGGAGCCCCAGGCTTCCAGGTTTGAGAGCCCCGCCGTAGCCCCCCATCCCAATCCTTTTCTCCCCGCTCTCCCCATGGAGGCCAGCTCGTGGTTCCCCACTCACCGAGGACCCCTTGGCAGATGTCTGTGGGGGAGAAGTCATCCGTAATGAACTGGGGGTTATGCGTGATATCCTGTGGTGAAGGAACAAGAGCGTCATCGGTGTCTGTCGAGGGGTGGAGGGCCCCATCCGCCCTCCCGCGCTCCTCTGAGCTCTAGGTGAGCAGTAGGGGGAACCCGGATCCATTTGACCACGGCTTGGCTACGATAGCCAGGCTTGGGTGCCAGCCTAGGGTTAAACGAGGAGGTTTGACGGAAGCATGTTCGGAACCACCCCAGCTCTGAGGGCACCGGGCCCTCCCCGTTCCCAGTGCCCACCTTGGGTCGCTGCCAGTAGATGTTCTGAACCTGTTTGGAGCTGGGGCCCAGGTCCTTGAAGCCTAAAGACTTGGGCTCAGCAGGGAAGAAGGGGTCCTCAAACAGTTCCCCCTTCCTTAGACACGCTGCTCGAATTTCCTCAAAGTTCTGGTTCTTGTAGTTGCGGGCGTTTTGGTGTTGGCCCACGCCCTTGGCCTTGAGCCTGTTACTGTTTATGAAGGCCACCATTCCATTCTCATTAAAAATGGGCTCTGTTCGGTAAAGAAGAAAAAAAAAAAAAAAAAAAAACCCAAGTAACCCGATTTAAAACGGCACTGAAGGGCTGGAGAGATGGCTCAGCCGTTAAAGGCTAGGCTCACAACCAAAAATAAAAAAGGGTACTGAAGCCGGGCGGGTGGCAGCAGCAGGTGTTTGGGAGGGGTGTCAGGAGCCGATCCTCTTCAGCCACAGAGGTTTTTAGTTTTTCATACTGTCCTGGCTGCTTTTGTGTGTCAACTTGACACAAGGTAGAGCCATCAGAGAGGACGGAGTTGTAAGGCATTTTCTCCATTTGTGACCCATGGGGGAGGTCCCAGTCCTCAGGGGGTGGTGCCATCCCTGGGCTGGTGGCCCTGGTGCTATAAGAAGGCAGGCTGAGCAAGCCAGGGGAAGCAAGCCGGTAAGCAGTTCCCTCCATGGCCTCTGCATCAGCTCCTGCCTCCGGGGTCCTGCCCTGTGTGAGTTCCTGTCCTGACTTCCTTCAGTGATGAACAGCGATGTGGGAGTGTGAGCTGAACAAACCCTTCTCCTCCCCCACTGGCTTTTCGGTCATGGTGTTTTGTTGCAGCAATAGAAACCCTGACTAAGACAGTACTTATTCACTTTTGTGTGTATGTGTGTGTGCCTGAGTGTATGTCTGTGCACCACATGCTCACAGAGGTCAGAAGGGGGATCAGATCCCCTGGAATTGGAGTTATAGATGGCTGTGAGCCACCATGTGGGTGCTGGGATTCAAACCCAGATCTTGTGTAAGAGCAGCTGGTGCCATTGAGTTGCCTCCTACCCTCCCTCTCCCCCTCCCCCAGACAGGATTTCTCTATGTAGCCCTGGCTGTCCTAGAACTCACTCTGTAGACCAGGCTGGCCTCGAACTCACAGAGATCCGCCTGCCTCTGCCTCTCAAATGCTGGGATTAAAAACATGTGCCCCCACCACCTGGCCCCATTTATTTTAAATACTCATTTATTTTATCTATCTATCTATCTATCTATCTATCTATCTATCTATCTATCTATCTATCTATCGGGTCTTACTATGTAGTGCTGGCTAGCTTGGAACTCACTGTGTAGACCAAGCTGACCTCAGACTCACAGAAATCTTCTTGCCTCTGCCTCCCAAGTTCTGGAATTAAAGGTGTGTACCACCATGCCCAGCCTTATTTAATTAAAAAAAAATGTGTATGGGTGTCATACCTGCATATATGTCTGGGCAGGTGTATGCAGTGTCCACCAAGGCCGGAGGAGGACACCAGATCCCCTGGGACTGGAGTAGGTGATGGTTGTGAGCTACCGAATGTGGGTGCTGGGAACTGAACTCAGGACCTCTGGAAGAGCAGCCAGTGCCCTTAATTGCTGAGCCATCTCTCCAGCCCTATAAATCTAAAGGATTTATTTTATTTATATGTGCACCTGTCTGTGTTTGCGTGTGTTGGGGGAGCGGAAGGTGTCAGAACCCTGGAGCTAGGGTTACAGACATTTGCCAAGTGACCGGCTTCTCACGGGGATGCTGGGATCCAAACTCTGGTCCCCACTACTGTGCAGCGAATGCTCCTGACTGTGGAGTCGTCTCTCCAGGACCAAACACAGTGCAAGCATCATGCATGCAGAGAGCCTTGGCTAAATGACACCTCGCCCCAGAAAACAAACAGAAGTGGCCTGGACATTTTTCAGAAGGTCAAGAACACCAAGTGCCGCCCCATCCATCCTACTCACAGGCGACAGGAGGGATGATGACAAGGCACAGTGAGCGAAGTGAAGACTGGGGCCCCTTGAGCACGGCCAGGGAGACCGGAAGCCACGGGGCCCCTTTGGAGAGCATTGTTTGGCAGAGGTGTCTCAGAAAATGAGACTCGGGCACTGGAGAGATGGCTGGGTAGTTCAGAGTGCTTGCTGGCCTTCCGAGGACCCGGCCTTGGTTCCCAGACCCACACGGGAGCTTATAAATCACCCGCAACTTCCGTTTCGGAGGTCCTGAAGCCCACTTCTGCCCTTCCTGGGTACCTGCACCCATGTGCACATACCCACACATAGACACATAATTTAAAATAAAAAATCAGGGGCTGCTCTTCCAGCGAATTCAGGTTCAATTCCCAGCACCCACATGATAGCTCACAGTCATCTGCAACTTGATGTTCCAGGGGATCTGATTCTCTCTTCTGGCCTCTGAAGGCACCAGGAACTCACATGATGCACAGATGTCCATGCATACAAAGCATCCGTGCATATTTAATAACAAAATAACAACAACAAAAATATAGGGCTTGGGAGGCAGAGGCAGGTGGATCTTTGTGAGTTCAAATCTGATGATCTACATAACAAATTCCGGGCCAGGGCTACATAGTGAGACCATGTCTGGAAAAAAGGAAAAAAGGGAGAGAGGAAGAAAAAAAGAAAAAGAAAGAAAGAGATAAAGAGAGAAAGAAAGGAAGAGGAGGAAGACCGGGGAGAGGGAAAAAGGAAGGGAGGGAGGGAGGGAGGGAGGGATGGACAGAAGTTCTCAGCAAGGGAGACTGCCTCACCTAGCCTAAGGTCTCTTGGCCATGTCTAGAGAGGCTTTTGGTTGCCACCACAACCGAGGTGGTAGCTGTTGGCGTGTAGTGGACGGAGCCCACATGAGCTGACTGCTTTACCATGCTTGGGACAGCATTGCCTCCATGTGGACAAACGGTCACTCAGCCTGGGACGTCAGTGGCTCTGCAGAGGCTGTGGAATCTGGGGCAGACTCAGGCCATCCACACAGGGAAGTGAGCCCCTTGGTGCCTTGCACTCGGGCCACCCTGGGAGGCCTCTGCCATGGCTGCGCTGGGACTGAGGGGGGCTCAGCCTCTGCTGGAGGTCTTGGAGGGTCACAGAAGGGGTCACAGAAGGGGCTGGCATCCGAGAGGACTGGAACATCATCAGGGGCAGCCCAGCCCAGAGAAGGTGCGGCTTTACCTCTCTATTTCCCTGGGGGCTCCGTCCAGGATCATTGCCCAGCTCAGAGTCGTTTCTTTTTCTTTCTCTTTCTTCCTTCCTTCCTTCCTTCCTCTTCCTTCCTTCCTTCCTTCCTTCCTTCCTTCCTTCCTTCCTTCCTTCCTTCCTTCCTTCCTTCCTTTTCCTTCTTTCCTTCCTTTTTTAAAGATTTATTTATTTATTTATTATATTTATTTATTTATATATTTATTATATTTATTTATTTATATATTTATTATACAGTGAGTGTTCAGCCTGCAGGCCAAAAGTGGCACCAGATGTCACTGTAGACGGTTGTGAGCCACCATGTGGTTGCTGGGAATTGAACTCAGGCCCTCTGGAAGAACAGCCAGTGCTCTTAACCTCTGAGCCATCTCTCCAGCCCCCCAGAGTCGTTTCTTATACTGACAGCAACGGTTAGAATCCCCATGAAAGTCCCCCGTGTCTGAGCTTGTTACTTAGTGTGGACAGCGGGGAGTCATACGCTCTACCTGGCTCCCACTACCATTGCTGTGGCAAGCGTCTCTAGAGAAGGCAGCTGCCCCAGGTCCTTTGCCATGGTGCTGTGGGGCCCTGTGTCCAAGTACAGCAACCATTGTCATCCCCATCAGAGTAGCTGTGGCCACTGGCAGTGGGCCCTCAAGGTGGCGCCTGTAGACATTCCCTCATGGAGGAAAGGGTCTCCCAGGGCCGCTGGATCCTCACCGAGGTCCTGGCCACTCCCTCTTGCACATCCTAGCCAGCTGATTGAAATTCTGTGCCAATGGCATGTGGTCTTGGGAAGTACCAGAGTGTGTAAACGTGGAAGGTTAAAGGGAGGCTCGTCTGTGTAGCCACCAGGAAGTTGTCATCCGCGCTAGGGTGAGACTCTCCAGAGATGCCCCTGTGAGTAACTTCTCACCAGTGCACCGGAAACAAGCCCAGGTTAGACTCTGGCCTCTTGTTGGGGTCTTATCTGGGGCGCGTAGGTGTTCGGTGACGTCATGAACTTGAAAGGTTCATGCAATACATGGGTTGGTGGGAGGGGGGCAAGGTGGGACAGACAGACAGACAGATGAGGCAGGCAGAAGCTCAGACAGATAACTATGGGAGATCTTAAGAGACATGACCATGCTGGGCAGTGGAGGGTCACACCTTTAATCCCAGCACTCGGGAGGCACAGGCAGGCGGATCTCTGAGTCAAGGCCAGCCTGGTCTACAGACCAAGTTCCAGGACAGCCAGGGCTACACAGAGAAAACCTGTATTGAAAAATAGGAAACTGCCTCCTCCATCAGACTAAAAGTCAAGGTGGGGTGCAACCCACATCAGACTAGGGACCTGTAGATTTTTGAAAAATTAAATCTAAGAAGAATGTGGTAGCACATTACTGTAACCTGGCATTTGTGAGGTTGAGGCAGGAGGATCCTGCTGATTATATCTATTTACTTATTTATTTATTTTTTTATGTGAGCATACATGTACCAGACCACATATATCTGGAGGTCAGAGAACAAGCTGTAGGCTCTCTCCTTGCACCTTGTGGATCTTGGGGATTGAACTCGGGTCATCAGGCTTTGTGGCAAGCACCTTTACCTAATAAGCCACCTTACTGGCAAGGATCCTGTTTTTGAGACCTCAGCCACATAGTAAAACTTAGTCTCTGAAACAAAAGAACAAGAATAATGCCTCCCAAACCCCCAAATCTGTTTATTTGGAATGCCTCGGTTGAGCTAATTAACATATGATACACTATCTCACACACTTTTTGTTGTGGTAAGAACACTGAATATGAATACTATTTTTTTTTTTTTAAGACAGGGTCTCATATAGACCCAGGCTGGCTTCAGACTCCCCATGTAGCTGAGGAGACCTTAAACTCCAGATCCCCCCACTTCTACCTCCTGCGTGTTCAGATGACAGGTCTGTGTCTTCACATCCAGTTTTATGGTTTTAAGGGGATGGAACTCAGGGTTTCATGCATTAGAGCATTCTACTACCTTAGTTACATCCCAACCGCTGCTGTCAGTGATTAAAAAATATTAATTATGTGTACGTGTACATAAATGCAAATGCCCACAGAGGGTGTTGGATCTTCTGTGAGCCAGAGTTACAGGTGGTTGTTAGTCACCCCACACGAGCACTGGGAACCAAACTTGGGTCTTAGGCAAGAGCAGTTTAGGCTCTTAACCCCGGAGCCCCCCTCGGGCCCACTCCCAGGGATTTTTGAAACCATTACATTATAATCAGGGAACCCATAGTTTTATGGATAGTTTGCTCTCCAGAGCTTGGAGGAAACTGAGATACTGCTTCAGAAAACTCTAGGGGTTTGGGGTCTCCTTCAAGCCTAAACATCCAGGAGGCAGGTCACTAGCCTGTCACAGAAGCTGGGAGGCAGAGTCTAGGGGCCTTTGTCCTCATATGAATCCAGCTCTCTCCCCTCTCACAGGCCGAGGGGGAGGGCCAGAGCTGAGCCTCAGGCCTCTGCTGCTGCTGAAGCTGGATTGATTACCCAAAGGACCAGCTTCTCAGCCTCTCCTTCCCAGTGCGCCCTGGATCTGAGGGGAGAGCTCAGGCTTCATCCGAGCAGCTTGCTTCTGCTGTGTCTTAGGACCTCAGGTCTCTGGACTAAGGAGGCCACTTTTCTAGGCTTGGGAGATTTCCTCTGTTCCCTCTGGCTTACCGTATCTCTAATGGCCGATGGGGGCCCCTTACACAAACCCCTTTGCAGACAGCCGTGACTGAGGGGTATCAGACATCGCTCTACCCACGAGAAGGAAGCCCAGCTTTTACCCTCAGAGCATCCAGCCTGAGAGAGGTCCGGCTGTACCCTGTCTGAGGTCTCAGGGAACACAGCTCGCATTTCTGTAGGAACGTCCTAGTATATAGAAGGGGCCGGCCCCGTGGGTGCCTACCTGGGGAGTACAGCATGCCGAGGGCTATCAGGTGAACTCCTAGTGCAAGCAGGACCTAGCACAGGGCTTGACAGTTGAAGGTTCTTGGGGGGGGAGGGGGGCAGAGACCGCCCCTCCCCCACCCAGAACTCTCCAATGCAGGGGGAGTCTGCAGTCAGGGGTCTAATGGCTGCCTCCGTTGTTCCCTCCTCCTCACTTGGCCCTTCTGATCTGCCAGGGCCAAGGCCTGTCCCTACTGGGGCGAGTCCCTCCCCGTCAGTCTAAGGTTTCTGGACGGTTGTTCCTACCCCCTCAGCCTGCACATTTAACCCTGAAAAGCTTCTCATTTACAAAAGAGTCACGACCTCATGTCCTCACGTCTTACTTCCCTCACATTTTTTTTTTTAGAGATATGTAGCCCAGGCTAGCTTCAAACTTGCTTCATAGCGAAGGCCTTGAACCCTGGGTCCCCCTTGTCTCTACCTCCCAGGTGCTGAGACTGCGGACTTGTGTTACCGGCCCTGCTTCCGCCTCCTCCATATGCCACGCGCGTGTGGCTATCAGAGGAGAGCTTTTGACAGCCTCCTCTTCCCTTCCACTGTGGCTTCCGGGGCTCGAACTCAGGTCAGGACGGCAAGTGCTCTCTCTACCTGCTGGGCCATCTCCTGGACCCCTGTCCTTCTGATCTTGAGGGCCTCTGCTTCCCGAGTCCTGGGGTCACAGGTGTGCTCACCACACCTAGTTCACGCCTTGGGGGGATGGAATCCATCTTTGCGCATGCTAGGCAAGCACGCCACCAACTGAGCACATGCGAGCTGCTACTCCATTTCATAGGTGAGGTCCAGGGGTGTGATACTGTTTGCTCAGGGTCACTCTGCAGGTAAAGGGCTGAGCCAGGGTTTGAGCCTAAGGCCTCAGCCCTTACCTATCATCCGTTAGGAGGGGACAGGGCCCTCCCCTCCTGCTTCCCATACCTGCAGCCAGCAGGATACTAAGAGGTCATGGAGAAACTTGGGGTCTTTGAAGGACCCAGACCAGAGTTAAGCACTGTTTGCCAAATACTGTTGGTTCTTCCCGATGACCCGAGTTCTGATGCCAGGAGCCAGGAGCAGGCAGGCTTGGGCCTTCTCCACTGCAGCCTTCCACCCCGGGGAGGGACTCTCCTCAGCACCCTTGTTGTGAACGGTTTTGAGTCTTACCTCATTTCTCATCCCTAAGCATTTGGAGTTGGCTTAGAACTTGAGGCCCATGAGGAGACTCCCTATAGTAGAACCAAGAGAACCGCATTCCCACCCCCACCTCAGGGCAGGGAGGCATGCTACAACAGGTGAGCGAGGTCAGGGCTAAGGTCTGTCCAGGACACAGTGGCAGACAATAGGATTTTCCAGGGAAGATGCGGTGCGCCTGCTCACCCATGCAGACTACGCTTAGGAGTGCTGTAACCTTCTGTAACCAAGGTGCTTGCTTCAGTCTCCTCAGTTTCTGTCTAGTAGCCGGCACCCTGGCTGCAGGCCTTGGCCTGGCAACTGTTCCTGTTTCAGCACTCTGAGGGACTCCACCTGGGAGTTTTTACTTCATGAAGGCTGCAGACCTGAGTTTTATGTGAAGGTTGAGACAGGGCCAAGGCCAGTCCTTTCGTCATGGTAACTGGCCGGGTTCTGCACCCACGGTCAGTTGCCATGAGCACTGGGTCTGTGTGGGGATTTGTGGCATCATTTGTGGGGATCAGCGGCATCACCACTGCTGGGAGGGGCCTAGCTCCTGTTCCCGCCGGTGCGGTTTTCATCAGGGTCTTGGGGCTCTGCTTCCCTCCCCCTGCCTCGGCAGGCTCTCTGGTGCCTGCTTTTTCTTCCTCTCCTGACCTCTTCTCTCTGGGCAATCCTCAACTCACTTTCTCATGTTCTGTTGAAGGATGGAAAATTCACCAGGCAGTGGTGGCACACACCTTTCACGCCAGCACTCAGGAGGCAGAGGCACATGGATCTGAGTTCAAGGCCAGCCCAGTCTACAGCCCAGGCTACACAGAGAAACCCTGTCTCTGTAAAAATCAACAAGCAAGCAAACAAACAGGATAGAAAACTCCAGCCAGTGGTGGGCAGAGGCTGGAGAATGGCGTCTGAGGTCGGCTTTAGAGGTTATCTGGTCATACATCTTGATTTGACTGAGGAAACAAGGCCAGAGATGGGTGTAGGCTTTCTCAGAGACACACAGCCACCTGGCGACGGAACCAGCCAGGGACAGAGGCTCTCTGGCTCTTGCTGCACACAATGCATTGTGGGTATTTATGGCTGTGTCCTTGCTGAGTGGCCTAAAGAAAGCTCTTAGAGAAGGTGAGTTTGGGGTCTTGAGAAAAGACGACTAGAGGATAGGGCATCCTGGGGACATGTGGGGCTCAGGCAGGCCACCCTGAGGTGCTGGAGAGGGCCCTGCCCTCTTCCTGGGCCCACCTGGAGCAATGAGCTTTTGCAATTTTTCTCTTAAGACCTTTGTCTCTTAGTAATTCTTGGGGTGCTCAGAGCATAGGGCTGGTGTGAGGTGACCTGAGCCCCGAGGCTCTTCCTGATGGAGGGCCCCTCTTTAATAAAGCGGGGGCCCATTCCAGGGGCCTGCAGATAGGGCCTCGTGGGAGGGCAGAGGATGAGGTTCCAGGGCTGGCGCCCAATCAGACACAAGCTTGGAGCTTTTGTTTTTATTAAAGGAAAACAAAAACAAAAACAAAAAAACAAACCCAGTGCAAAACCCCCTTTTCCAGTGTCAGGCACGCCCCTCCAGGTCACCCCGGCTCAGGCCTGACCCTCCCTCCCACTCTACCCCTCCCTCTCTTCTCCTGCATCCCAGGGGGCTGCAGTTCATGTCCCTGGAGGCCCAGATCCAGGGGCGGGGAAGAGAGGAAAGAACTGGGGGGCAGCTACAGATGTGCTCGGGTCTCCTCAGGCCTCCAGCCACGGCACCGGGTACCCACCTTGGCTCTCATTAACCCTTTCCTGGGCACACTACTGGGTGGTGAGGGTGATCTGGGCGGGGACTCCCTTCCACACCCCTCTTTGCCCCGGGGCCTGCTCGGGGCTGTCCTCACTGAGGTTGGGGGGCTCCCTCCCTCCATGGTGGGGGAGAGCAGTGAAATCCCCAGGTTTAAATACCTTAATGAAAGCAGGAGACAGGGGAGGAGGAGGGGGGGGCTTTAGTTCTAATAAATTATTAGCGTTTTGTTTTTTAGTGTCCGTCGGGGGGTGGGTGCAGGGGCAGGGCGTGGCCTCCAGGGCCCCTCCCTCCCCTTACTGGTGAATCTCGTTCTCTATGAGGCTGTCCTCGCATGACTGGAAGTCCGTGTCCGTGAGGCCGTCGGGCGGCATCAGCAACTCCTCATCTTGGGAGGAGGACGACGGAGGCTCGTCGCCTGAGCTCCCAGGAGCCCCGTCCCCGTCCCCGTCCCCCTCTGAGTCCTGCAGCACCTGAGCGATGTATTTCTGAAGGGAAAAGGAAGAGGGGTGAGGTGGGCAGCTGCCCCTGATGGGTGGGTAGGTGGGGGGCAGATACCCGAGGGCCTGTGGGGAACACAGTGGACGGTGCCCTAGGGGATGGAGTGGAGAGGGTGGACCCAGGTCTCGCCCGCGCCGGTGTCCACCGCCATGAGGTCTGGTTTAGGCTGACTTTGGTGGAGGACTAATGGCCCACCCAGATTTGGGACTGAGTCTCTGCAAAGGCCCCCGCCCCCAGCACCCATGGCTGTGGAGGGCACTCACCGCAGATTTGGGCACGGCGGCAGCAGTGGGGGGCCGTCCGTTACTTCTGGAGCTCACGGCATCTGTCTCTGTGTGTTCAATCTTAAGGGGTCCAGGGAAGGAGAGGAAACATTCTTGTCTTCCGCCCCAGTCGCGCCCCAACACCCTCTCAGCACCTTCTGACCCTGCACGCCACCCCCACAGAAGACCTCTGCCCTCCGCCGTACTCTGCCCGCTCCGCTCCCGGCCCGCACCTTGTAGTTGTGGGCACTGAGGTATTTGAAGTGTCCGAAGCAGACGTGGCAGAGACAGATGACGATGGTGATGACCAGGACAACGAAGGTGAACATAGACGTGGGGGCCAGGAATCCTGGGGTCGGGGGACAAAGGAAGGAGCTGCCACCAGGCCTGTCCCTCGGGCCCACAGCCTCCGACTCCTTCTCTCCCAGCCGCGACCCGCCACTGTCTACCACGTGGGCCTTATGTGGCGAGTTCTGTCTTCAAAGGTCCCTTCTGTCCTTGTCCCCCCCCCACCATGGGGTGGTGGCCCTCACCCGCGCGCATGGTGGAGAAGAAGAGGAGCCAGAAGAGGCAGAGGATGGGCGCCGCCACCACCTGGTTCACAGCCCCCGAGTGGATCTTCTTGTCCAGCTTGGCCGGCAGGTAGGCGTAGTAGAGATTGTACCTGTCTACCAGGTGCTTCAGCAGCATGTACATGAGTCCTGAGGAAAGCCAATGGCCCTGACCTCGGAACCAGCGCCCGTGGGCCTTGTGTGTCGGCCACAGGCTGTCCTGGCCGCCTGGGGTGGCTGAAGGGCTGGTCTCGGCTCCTGACCTGCCCCTTCCCTCAGCTCCCTGACCTGCCACAGATTGGAGCTGCAGCTTCCCACGCTCCAGTCCCTCCATCCTGGGCAGCCTCCCCATCCCCCACAGCAGCCATCAGAGCGCCACTCGTCTAGATGACCAAGAAGCCTTTGAAAGCCACCTCACTTCATTCTCCCCGTCCCTCAACAGTTGACTATAGATTAAGGGCAGGTTCTACTTCCTGAAGCTGAGGGAGCTTTAGACAAGGGCTAAGAGGTTAATTTGAGAATCTGGGGCCTTCAACAGTGACAGAGGGTGGGTAGGGCGTTAGGATGCTATGGGGGAAGGTAGAGGCTATTGGTGGGATCATGGTTAATGAGAAGCCTAGCTAAACACCTTCAAAGAGGAAGAGGGACCTGCCCAAGTCACATGGTTTGCCTGCATTAGGACATGTCCACGAGGTACAAGGATCTAGCCCACTCTGGAATCCAAGGGGCTTTCTTGAATTTTGAGGTCTGTGTATCAGTGTAGATGTTGGTAACAGGAATGTGTGTACGTGTGTATTACAACTCGGAGGGAAGTATGTCCACGTATAACCAAAGGAAGGCCTTGGTGCCAGTAACTATTGCTGAGGTGGATGCTGATCAGGGACTGGGCATGCCAGGCGGGCCAAGCCTCAGTCAACTGCTCTCCCCTCTTCCCCAAGGCCTGGCCCCAGACTGAGCCAGGAACCAGGCGGGAGGCCGGAGGGGCCGGTCTCCCAGCCGGGGCCCTGTCCAGCTGGGGTGGCCTGCCTTACTAGAGTGGAGCGGGTGAGGCCCTGGGTTCCCCCGAGCAGGGCCCAGGTCCCGGCGCGGCGGTGCCTACCGAAGGGCACGATGATGGGGCAGGTGATACTGTAGGTCATGACCACCGTGAAGACGCACATCATCCAAGCGTAGGCTGCGCCAAACTGGAACTCGTAGGCCTGATGCTGGGGGGGACATGGGCAGGAGGGTGGCTCAGGGTGGAGGGGACAGGCTGCAGGGGGGGACAAGGCAGGTAGGAGGCGGCCAGGAACTCTGGGGCTGGGAATCAAGCCACGGGGAGTGAGGGGCCTAATGTGGGGTGGTGCGGGGGACGGCAAAGCAGGTGGGAGGCAGGGGCTGTGGCTGAGGGGGAGGCCAGGCAGGGGCAGTGACGGGGCGTGGGCAGGGAGGGCCAAAGTGGAGGACTAGGGGACAAGCTCTCCAGCGCCCTCTTGTGGAATGAGGGCAGAGGGACCCTAGACCAAGGGAGCTAGACCTCTCCCAACTCCAAGCACATAACACTACGCTCTCAGAACTCAGGGACGTCCTGGGATCATCTATGTCCACCCATAGCTATATATGTGGGGAAACTGAGGCTTCCGAGGGAACTAAAGTCCTTAAGTCCCGGCATCCTTGCGCCCACCACCCCGAGCCTGACTGCTGCTGTTTCTGGTTGGGCCACCAGAGGGCGCTGTGCGTGTCGCCGCTGCCCTAGGCGGCCATACCCGCTTCACGTTGCGTCTTTCGGCGGCGGAGCGCGCCAGGCAGAGCCGGATCATGTACATGAGCAGGCCCGGGATACGCAGCAGGTCCATGGCGTTACCGATAAAGGCTGAGGCAATGACGTAGTTCACGAAGAAAGCGCCGTTGTCCGGCAGGAACACACACCTGCAGGCAGCAGGCGCTCCAGCACTGCACCCTTGGGGTGACCTGGTGGCTGCCTGCCCACTGCCTACATGGCAGCACACCACGCTCTCACCCTCAGCTGCTCCCTCTCGGTGCACACCCCCCCCCATCCTAGACCCACAATACCTGTGCTCCGGCTTTTCCGCAGTGTGAACCCCAAAGCACGAAAGCAAGCCCAGATGCACACCCTGAAAACCAGTCCATAGACCTACCTAGATGGTGTACCCACCCCACAAACATCCAAGACCACATAAGGCCACCAGTATGTGTAGTATATAACTGCTGAGACCTCCACAGAAAATCTCAATGGCACCCTCAGAGATCTCCAAGGATTTGAGCCCCAGAAAACCCAGAAAGTTTTCCAACACTGGCATTCCCACAATAGAGAGAGCCTCAGACTCACTCATCAGCTTCAGAAACCCTCCCTCAGATGTCTATGATGTGTGTGTGTGTGTGTGTGGGGGGGGGGGTGACAAGAACCAGACAGTCCCTAAGTCCAAGATGGTCACAGAAGATTCCAGCAAGTCCCTAGAGTTTGAGCCTACGAGAGCCACCGTATGCACCCGGAGACAAAACAGTCTCACTCTGAGTGAGTGTGACATACTTTAGAGACAAAACTTGTGCTACATAAGCACCTTCAGCTTTGTGGCCCAGAGCCGGCCACTCTTGAGTTGTGAACCTAAGAGACCTCAGTATTCTTGTGAATCCTCAGGGATACTCTAGGAGTCCCCAAGTCACCCCCAGATTATGACCAAGTTCCTAGTACAGGTACCTCCCCGACCTCCTGGGTGAAACCCAAGACTCCCACAGCAGTCCTAGAGTAGGAGTCCCCACATGACACCCCAAATGTGAGCTCCGAAGACTTAAAATCTACCTTGAGCATCACTCAGCCATTCAGGTGCACTCCCGAGCATGAGCCATCAAGTGCCCACTCCATCCAAGTACATACCCAACACCCTACGGTGCCTTCTTTTAGAAGATCGTGATGTGAACCCCACCCCTTATGGCTGGAAGCTTGGTGACACCCTCCTATAAAGGCTAGAGGTGTCTCAGCCACATCCACCCGTCATTTGTCTCTCTCCCCAAGGGTTCTGGTCACTCACTCAAACCGAATAGCTGCCTCGGCCAGGAATTTCTTGTCAAAGAGCCAGCGGAAGAAGAGGTCTAGGCTGCAGGGAGGAGAGAAGGGCGGGAGCTGGAAGAGCGCAGAACGGGGGGGGGGGGGGCAGAGGGTCCCCCGGAGCCTCCAGGGGAGCCCAGGGACAGGCAGGCTTCTCCCCTAGCTCTCTCCCTGTTCCCGCTCTCTCCCGCCCGGCGGGCTCCTCCGCACTCACCTGCTCAGCCCCAGCGAGGGCAGGAGCAGCACCATGAAGATAAGGAAGGTGTAGCACTTGTGCATTGTGGTCCTGTTCTCCCCGGAACTAGGAGAGCAGGCAGGCGGCAGAGCAAGGGCCGAGGTCAGGGCAGGCCAGTTCATCCTGGGACCATGTCCCAGCAGGCTCCCCGGGGTGGTGGGGGCTCCCCTAGGCGAAGGTACAGGGCCCAGGGCTGGTGGAGTGCGGGCAGCTCACCGTGTCCAGTGTGCTTCGAAGAAGGCAGAATAGTAGACGATGGTGGGAAGCAGGGCCGAGAAACACCACAGCAGTAGTGTGGGGAAGAACTGAGTGATGATGGGGTTCTGTGGGGGGACAGGGGGGTCAGCCAGGGCAGGTGGGTGGGTCCAAAAGTTCAGAGCACTTGGATGGCTGGGGTGAGGGTGGAGGACCTGGGACCGACTCCAGGGTGAATATTGATGGTGAGCACCTGCTGAACCACCTACGCTGTGCCGGGCGCCTGGGCACATGACCATGAAACTACATCATTTTCCCAACGAGCCAACCTAGGCTACAAGAGACTCCATGGCTTGGCCAGCCAGTGGGGATTGGGTTAGGACCAGGACCTGCATCTTATCGACTGAGCATTGGAGTGCTGAGTTTCAGGGAGGCGTACTCCGTACATGGGGGGGGGGGGGGCAGCAGAGGCTGGGTAGTCCCGGGTGTACCCTACTGTCCTCTGAGCGGCTTTCCGCTGACAAGAGGCTCTGAATGCACACAAAGATGCCAGGGGGCCAGTCGAAACCTCCCCGCTTTCAGAGAGAGGAGAAAAGGGGCCTTCCCCAAGGTCATGTGCCCTCCTGAGGGGTTTATCCAGGAGGTGTAAACCCAAGGGTGGCCCCTCCTAAGGGCAGGTGTAGTGGAACCCAAGGGCAGGTACGGTGGGAGCATCCTGGAGGGGCTAAGGCTAGGAGAACCGGAACCAGAACCACAGTAGGGATGAGGGAGATGCTGCCTGGCACAGATGTGCACGGCACATCACAGAGGGCGGGGTGGGCATGGGCCTCACATTGAGGTACTCCACAGGCTTGGTGACGTTGAACTTGTCCATGGTGGTGATGATGATGGCTGGGGTGGTGAGGAAGAAGAGCAGGATGAAGAGGACCACATTGATGACGAGGCAGCGCAGCCACCAGATGAAGCCTCGGATGGAGAGGTGCTCCCTGGGAAGGTGGGGGAGGGTCACTTTGAGGACTCTGGACTCATCGGTGTCTGGCAACATCTACCCCCTCCCCCTCCTATTCCTGCCGGAAACAGCCCCTCTGTCCGTCCGTCCGTCTGTCCGTCCGTAAGAAGCCCCATTCCACCTGCTACGGCTCACCAGTAGATGTTCTGGGGGTCAGGGGCATAGGTCACGGTCCAGTTGGAGATATGCAGGGCCTCGCTGCAGGAAGAGGCGCGCGGCTCCCCACGGCAGGCACAGCCCTGGCATTTACACACGTTGAAGTCCTTTAGGATGCTGGGGGGATGGATACTTGTTAATGCAGCCGAGATTGGGGCCCACAGTGGTGAGTGCGGGGCCCTGTGGCAGAGAGAGGGCCGGGGGCAGCAGGCGGGGCTGGGAGCATGTGACCACGCCGACAACTCACATGGCTGTGATGGTCTCGTTGTGGAAGGTGACGAAGGCCATGCCAAGTGGCTTCTCGTTCACCTTCTCTTTCTCCCGCCTGTAGTCTTCCTTCAGCCTCTGCTCCAGCTTTGTGTAGTACTCAATGGCCTCCACCTACAGGCAGGAGGGTCAGGGGCTCTGGTCAGCGCTGGGAGGCACCCACGGCGTCAGCCAGCATCACGCCATGCTCCCTGTGGCTTTCTGGTAGGTCTGGAGTCGCTCTGTCCTTGCTCTGACCTTGCAAGGTGGGCACAAGGAACCCAGCCTTTTTTTTTTTTTTAATGTTCTTTGGTGTTTTGCCTGGATGTATGTCTGTGTGAGGGAGTCGGATCCCCTAGAACTAGGGTTACAGACAGTTGTGAGCTGCCATGTGGGTGCTGGGAATTGAACCCGGGTCCTCTGGAAGAGCAGCCAGTGCTCTTAACCGCTGAGCCGTCTCTGAACCCAGTCTTAAGGGGGAAACCAAGGAACGGGGCAATTAAGAAACTTGTTAAAAATACAGTTTGTTTCCCTCCCTCTTTCCATCCTTCCTTTTCTTTTTCTTTTTGGAAACTGCTATGCAGTCAAGATTGGCCTTAAACAGGAGACCCTCCTGCCTCAACCTCCCAAGCAGTGGGGTTACAGGTGTGTACAATAGTACACACTATTACACTGACTAGCTTCCCAGCTGACTATTTTTAAAAAACAGGGTCTCACAGTCTCCCAGGCTGGCCTCAAACTCTCTTATGCAGCTGAGTATGACCCTGAACTTCTGACCCTCCTGCCTATACCTCCTGAATGTTGGGGTCTCAGGCATGTGTCACACCTGGTTTGTGTGGTACCGGGGATCAAAGCCATGGCCTGTGTGTGCTAGGCCAGCACTGAACGACAGCCCGACAACTGATATGCTCGCCTAATCTGTGGTTGCACTGGCTGCTCTTCCAGAGGTCCTGAGTTCAGTTCCCAGCACCCACGTGATGGCTCACTACCATCTGTCATGAGATCTGGTGCCGCCTTCTGGTGTACAGGCATACTATATACGCTGTAAATAAATACATCTTTAAAAAAAAAGTTACCACCAACAGGATAAACCCAACAGTGAGGGCGGGGCTTCAGGGGCCGGCAAGACGGCTCAGTGAGTCAAAGGTCCTCGCCAAGCCTGAGGACCAGAGTCTGAGCCACAGCATCCGTACGGTGTAGAGAACGGACTCTCGCAGACTGTTCCCTGACCCACACACACGCACCATGGTATACCCTCCCCCGGACAAATAACTATTTAAAGAAAGAATCGGGTCTCCATGGACTCCAGAGGCAGTGGGAGGCTTATCTGGGTAGGGCCCAGGCCCTCTTCCTCTGGGAGTCTGTTCACCTTTGGGTCTTTCTGTCCCCCACACCTGTTTGTCCTGGGGTGGTGGGTCGGGTCTACCCGTGGCCATCCATGTCTACTGAGACTTGACCAATCCTCCCCAGCCTTGCCAGGCACCCTGGGCACCTACAGGCAGCCCACACGGTACCTGCTCGCAGCCTCGAACCACACAGCAGCAGAGGTGGCCACACGGTTTGGGGTTGATCATGGTGGGTACATTTTCCTTGCTCTGCAGGTTCGTGAAGTACAGTTTTCCCCGCTCAGCCTTCTTCCTGTAGGACCCGGGGGGCCAGTTACCCACCACATAGGGTCTGGGGATGGCTGGGAGGTGGGGTGGGGAACTGAGCTTGGGGTCACCAAGAAACCACAAGGGTTTTGTGTTGTTTGTTTGGAGACAGGGTTTCTCTGTGTAGCCCTGGCTGTTCTGGAACTCCCTCTGTAGACCAGGCTGGCCTCGAACTCCCAGAGATCTGCCTGTCTCTGCCTCCTGAGTGCTGGGATTAAATATGTGTGTCATCACCACCTGGTAAAACTCAAAGCTTTTTTAACTGTGGGCGTGAGGTGGGGACACATAACTGAACTTGAGGGTTATGAAAAGTCAGGCCACAGTCAAAGGTCTCTGAAAGTTCAATAACCACAGATTAATTCAAAATAAACACCTCCGAGTCTGGCAGAGCTCGCCTGTATTGCAGCATGCGACCCCACTGCAGCCTTGGTTCTGAACACACAGCCTGCGGTTTGTGTGGCCTTTGCCAGTGACTGCTCCCCGAAACAGTCAGGCTCAGACTGTGTTAGTGACTTCACTGCACACCAATAGCTTTGTGCTCTTGTAGAAGAAGACTGGTTTAATTATGAAAAACAAAGAGTTAACGTTTTCCTGAGCTATTCCTCGTACTTTTGGTACTGTGTAGACACACCAGTACATCCATTTTAGGAATGTGCTTTCCTCTTGTTTGTGCTGTGTGTGTGCACGTGTGTATGCATGTGTGTACTGACATTGGGGGTGTTCCTCAATTGTTCTACAACTTAGGTTTTGTTTTTTTTTAATTTATGTTTTGTTTTTTGGAGACAGGGTCTCTCTATTATGTAGCCCTGACACTCCTGGAACTCATGATGTAAACTAGGCTGGCGCTGAACTCAGATCCACCTGCTTCTGCCTCCGGAGTATGCCACCATGCCACCAGGCCTGCACCTTACTTTTTGAAGCAAGGGCGCTCACTGAATTTGGAGCTCATGAATTTGGTCAGGCTGGATGGCCAGTGAGTTTCAGGTATCGCCTGTCTCTTCCCTCACAGGACCAGGGTTATAGATGTGCCTGGGGCTTGGCTTTCACGTGAGTGGTGGGGATCCAGACACAGGTTCTACTCTTGCATGAGAAATGCTTTACCTACTGACCCTCCAGCCCAGTCTCTTCATTAAATAATAAGTGATAGGATTATATAAGGACCAAGGAATTTTTTAAAATGAGTGTGTGTGCGCACATGCACACGCACACACGCACGCACGCACGCACGCACGCACGCACGCACGCACACAGAGGATAACCCGGGCACCACTGTCACTCTGGCATCCACCTCCTTGGAGGCAGGGTCTCTTGTCTTTGCCTCACCAACACTAGAGTTACCCGTGTGTGCTGTGACGTGACACCTTTATAAAATATGGCTTCTGGGGACTGAGTGTCTTGTAAGGCAAGTTTTTTGAGCTAGCCCTCCAACCCTCCAACCCCAAGAATTGTCTTAAGTTTCTTTCTTTCTTTTTGGTTTTTCAAGACGGGGTTTCTCTGTGTAGCTCTGGCTGTCCTGGATCTCACTTTGTAGATGAGGCTGGCCTGGAACTCACAGAGATTCGCCTGTCTCTGCCTCCCGAGTGCTGGGATTAAAGGTGTCCACCACCACTGCCTGGCTCTTTCTTCCTTTTTTGTTTTTGTTTTTGCTTTTTTTCAAAACAGGGTTTCTCGGTATAGCTTTGGATGTCCTAGAAATAGCTCTGTAGACCAGGCTGGCCTCAAATTCAGAGATCTGCCTATCTCTGCCTCTCAAGTGCTGGGATTAAAGGTGCATACAACAATCACCAGCTAAAATACATTTATGACTTATAATCAGTAAATGTTTGACTTGTACTCCTATTTATATACCTACAAACCTGAGGCCATGTAAAATTTTCTCAGATGCAAAGGGGTTGGGAGTGGACAAAATTCAGGTCCCCAAGGGACCTTTCCGGGGTTTGTTTAGCCAATATGGCTCAGCAATAATCCCATCCAAGGATTTCCTTGTCCATTTCTGGAGGGCCAATTCTTTTGCTAGTCTGCCATAAATTTCTTGTACTGTAGCTTAAGAGGGTCAGTCCTCAGACGTGAGGGTCTGTAGAGGGTCAGTCCTCAGACGTCAGGGCCACAGACCCCATCCCTCCTGAGGTTGAGTCATATTCAAAGCACACAAGGGAACATCCTAAAAGGGAGCCAGGATCCCACAAGGTGGCCAAGATTCCCTCCATGATGAGCAGAGGGCCCCTGGTGTCATCCTCCCCGACCCCAACCCAGTACCTCTCGGCATCAAGGAACATAAGACGAGCCACGTTGTAACAGGGCCGGGCTTCCAGCACCGTGCAGTTGGGGTAGGCCTCCCTGAAACACAGTCCAGCCGTCATACTCTGCAGGGCCCCTCACTGCCTACCCTTGCTTTCATCCAGGGTTCCCCCACATCAACACATCCCCAGCTCACCCCCATCTTAGTCTACAGCTCTCAAGAATAGAACTTCAGAAGGAAAAAAAAAAAAAAAAGAAAGAAATCATCTGGCGATGGTGGTGCACACCTTTAATCCCAGCATTCAGGAGGCAGAGGCAGGTGGATCTCTGTAAGTTTGAGGCCAGCCTGGTCTACAAAGGCAGTTCCAGGACAGCCAGGGTTACACAGAGAAACCCTGTCTTGAAAAATACACAGACAAAAAGAACAGAACTTTGAAAATAACTTCCTCATGTTATGTGAGTGGGGGCGGGGTGCAGGTATGCCTTCAGACTCTCGAAAGGCAGGAGGTGACAATAACCCAGGATGTGTGAGGACACTATTGTGTGGAACTGGGGAGGCCAGGGCTTTGGTCTGATTCTTGCCCAGGGCTGTGAACTTGAGGTTCAGAGAAACTGTTTCTAGTCACAGGCTGTTCTCTGAGCCCTGTTCCCGGAAGCCCTGGTCCTGATCCAACACTTGGCCTTGACTTTGGATTTTCTACAACCAATCTTGGCCCAAGACCAACAAGAAACCGATCCTGAATCTGATCTCTAACCCTGGCCATGACCCAGGCCCAGGGCTGACCCCTCCCCCCAACCTGAGATGGAATGCTAGGGCCAGCTGCCCTGACCCACTGGCACGTGGCTCCAGAGAGCATTCACAAAATGCTTGCTGATCCACCAAGCAGGGTCCTTCCCACATGACTGCAAACTGATCCAGTCCTTAATCTTGACTGTTTCCATCTTCTGATATCTTATTAAAATTAAACGAAGGGCCACCAAATATTCGAGACACGTGTGATAAAGTCCCACAACAGCAAGATGAACTTCACAAACTCACATCTGGCTCCGGGTCCTTGAAAATGAGCTGGCAGGTGGCCACAGCTCTTCCTTCACAGCTCTCTAAGATGCTGTAGGCTTCCTCTTTGGGAGAGCAAGCGCTCACCCTTGCCAGGCTCATGGCAAATCCTTTAAAGCTAACCAGACAGGCTCGGTGATTCTACACAAAGGATGTTCTCTACCTCTTCTGGGGCAGTCCTCTAGTCCACACGGTCCTTAGACCTGGACCACGAGCCTCAGTGAACACGGATGACCGCTCAGCTCAGTGTGGACCACAGATATCTCCTAATCATCATCACATACAAGGTCCTGTCCGACAGCCCCCCCACAGTAAGTGCTCAACAAAGCAGGCTGAGTGGACAGGTGGGTGAAAGTCGGATTTCATATGTTCAGCCCACGGAAAGCCGTCCAATAAAGACTAGATTCTCTTCACACCTCCTTTGTGAGTGAGCATGAACTCTAACCACAGGCTCTTTCCTAGACCAACCCTGAAGCAGCCCAGCCAGGACCTGTCAATCTAGTCTGGCTTTCTGTCTCCCAGAGCACATAGAATAGCGGAGGTGACCAGGAGGGTACACTCCTTCGCTGCGCTCAGGTCTGTCAAATGCCACCCTGGGAGGGTCACTTTGACATGTCCCCCTTCCCTGCTCCGGATGGCACCTTAGCACCTCTGCAACGTGAGGTGTTTAGAGCAGCTTGTCTCCACTGACTCCCAGGACTAATGAAAGGAAAATGGCTGGGCTTGTTTACTGCTATATGCTGAGCCCTCACCCGGGGCAGGCCCATGGCTCACTAGTGGTCTGCATCAGGACATGTCAACGCAAGCTGACAATTGTCCAAGTGGACAAAATGTCCCTTGATCCTGAGCACACACTGGACCTCAACCTAGAGCGCCCCATGCTGATAAAAGGTTGAACCCCACATACTTCTCTTACCCTATTTCGTAAGCTGCAGAAGGGCAGGCCTTACTGCTAACATTTCTATGCCTGCACACAGATATTCAATGTGTGTGTCTAGCTCTGGATCTCTGTACCTTATACCCTGTAGAAGGCTCTGGAATGTGGCCTCCAAACCTGCTCAGACAATACTGCTGACAGGACGACATACTGACCAGCCCAGGACAATGACAGCAGACCCGGACCTCAGGAATAGACCCGGGGCTGGGGGGATGGCTGGGGCCAAAGAACACTGGTCCTCTTCCAGAGGACCCGAGTTGATCGCCAGTAATCACACAGCTACTCAAACCATCTGTAACTCTAGCCCCGGGGGAACTGTTTCTCTCTCTCTCTGGTTTCCACAGGCACTGTGCCCACACGGTACACAGTCAAAATACCCATACACATAAAATAAGTAAAATTTAAAAAAGAAAAGAAAGAAAAAGCCCTGAATCTGCCTGAAGCCTGAGCTTGGACCCAGACCAACGTTCCTTGTCACAACCACTGGGCGGTTCCTAATCTGGGTCGCAGATTGACTTGTCCCTTGTCATGGACACTTGCTGGTTCCTAATTTGGGTCACAGATTGATTTGAACCAATCTCAGTTCAGACCCCTGACTAACTGCTATAGCTGGTCTCCATGGTGTGACCTTTGAGCTGGATGACTGTTCATTCATCTTTGGGAAGAAATGAATAAAAGTGTGACATTACCTCTAATCCTGCTGCAGACTGTCCCTCTAGACCCTTACAGCTGGGCTCTTAACTCTTGTTTGTTTGTTTGAGACAGGATTTCTCAGTGTAGCCCTGGCTGTCTTGGAACTAGCTCTGTAGCCCAGGCTGGCCTTGAACTCACAGAGATCCACCTGCCTCTGCCTCCCTAGTGCTGGGATTAAAGGTGTGAACCACCACGACTGGCAGCCCTTGACTCTCTACACCATGAGTTCAGCACCAAGGTGCCTGTCCAGGTGCCTGAACCGAAGAGCCAAAGAAGCTGAGGGAACACAGGCCAACCTCCTCAGAAGCCACTCACAGCCCATGAGCTTTCCCACAAAGTCTGCATATGCACCAAGTAAATGCTGCTAATAATTCCGAAGAAGCGGCCACCTCCGGCTCCTGGGCCAACTACCTATGACCCAGTCCAAGCCAGGAGTGTGGGGGGGGTGCGGGGGGCGCGGAGTGGAGGAAATAAATGTCACAGGCTGCACTCTTCAGGATTCCATCTTATTTCTTTCATTTACTAATTTTTTTTTTTGAAAGGCTGGGGATCAAACCCAAGGCCACGGGTGACTCTGAGTGACCCCTCAGCTCTGTCCAGTTCTGAAGGGGCTGTCACTCAGGAAAGTGGGAGACCAGCCCAGGTTGGGACGCGAGGTCTTCCCCCAGTCTGCTCCTCTCAACCTGTGCTGCCAACCACTGAGTATGACTCAAGGGTGCACAGATGTCCTTGGGGCTAACGGGCAGGCAAGGGTCTGCATGCCTGAGGTGGGGTGGGCTGCTTACTCACTCAAAATGCTTCTTGATTTTTTCTGACTCTGCATATTTGGAGATTCCATTGATGAAGAGAGTCCGTTTGACCTGTGGAAGAGGACAGACTTGTCTTCCTGCAGGAAGGTAGGCTCCAGGAGAGCCAGAGGACGCAGGGAGGGGCTGGGGGTGGGGTGAGCAGAGGGGCAGGTGGGTGGGAACAGGCCTCAGGACTTTGTCAGGTCTCAGTGGAGTGTTGGTAATAGAAGCCTGACGGAAGAGCCAAGAGGTGCCTTGTTCTGTGAGGGGTTGCAGGGGTCACCAGATGGCTGGACACTTAGATCCCGGAGGACCTAGCACAGTGGCTAACGAAGCACAGACATTTGGTGCAGGCCGGGTGAATGGCAGTAGAAGGTGAAGGGATATTCCTACCATCCATATCAAGCAAGACGACAATACAACCATCTGGCAGCACTACCAGCCAGGGCCATTGCCCAAGGGCCGGGCTCAGCATGGGGAGGCCCAGGCAGTCCCTTCCTAGGATCCCTGGAGAGGTGCGCTCATCCCACTTGGAGGGAACCCGGCAGCCCTCTCCACCCAGCGGCCCCGCTCCACCCAGCCGCCCGCTCCACCCAGCGGCCCCGCTCCACCGCTGCAGCCCCGGGGCCGCACTTCCTCACCAGGTCGTCCTCCTTGTAGCGCATCTTAGAGGTGTGTCTCCGCATGCTGTAGACGGTGAGCAGCAGGTACAGGAAAGCAAAGGAGGTGTGCAGCCAGAGGAGATTATTCCTGTGGGCGGCAGAGGGTCACGTGGGGTCCTCAGTCAGCAGCGTCTACCTCCGTGTGTCCATGCGTCTCTGAAGCCTCCCATCTCTGGCTTCCTTCCACCCCAGACCCCAGCCTCACCCTGATTTCAAGTTGGCAATGGTGGTTCTCCCGAAGCTGTAGGCATTGTTCTCTGGAAGGCGGGAAGGAGAAGGGGATGGCGGTAGGGTCGGCACGGATGGCGGCAGGGTCGGCCGGCCGGCACGGATGCCCTTCCGGCCCCTCCCACTCCAGCCCCCCGGCCCTCACTGACCGAGCAGGTCCCCTGAGAAGTTGACAGGCAGTACGATGCCCACGGAGAGGACGCCCACGACGACCAGCAGCCCGATGATGTGTCTCTGGAAGGACAAGTAGTGCACAGCGTCGCCCCCGCACTTGTCCCGGATCTCGTCATCCCTGCAGACCACAGGAGCAGACGGGAGAGGCTGGTGAGCAGCAGCCGAGGCAGGCGAGGCTGGAACCTGCCACCCCCACCCCCACCCCGGCCACCCCTGCTGGTGGGGCAGCAATGGGGCTCTGTGATGGAACTTCTCCTCCCGATTTCCTGGGAGGGGAGGAAGAAAGGAGGAGGAATGCTCAGAGCCCGGAAGTGGCCAGCAAAAGAGACGTGAGAGAAAGAGGGGGCAAGGTCAGAGGGAGAGAACAGGACAGGAAGAGGGAAAACGGGAACGGGAGGCAAGAAGTCGGGATGTTGTGGGACGGAGGCTGGGACGCGGGCAGCGGCAGCTCCTTCCAGGGCCAGAGGGTCCCAGGGCTGAGCTCCTAGGGGAGGGGCCCAGAGCACGGGGAGGGGCCCGGTGCTGACCTGTCCCAGCTTCCTGCCTTTCTCAGCGCTCACTGCCTGCCTGTGGACTCTGGCTGGATCTCCTGAGTTCTGCCTTGCTGGCTGCTGGCTCCTGCCTGCGGCTGGCTGGCTGCTTCCAGCCTGCCTGCTGCCCCTACCCGCTCGCTGGCTGCTGAGAGGCCGAGGTGGAGGCTCCGGCCTCTGCTCTCAAGCTGTGACCAGGGCTGGTAGACCAGGGCATGGCTGGCCTCGAGCAGAGTGCCACAGAGGAGATGATGGGTCAGAATAAGCACTCGGGGGCCAGCACAGGCTAGACCCCCATTGCTTGGCCTCTTGGAGTAGGGCTCGGGGTACTGCAGTGGCCAGGAGCACTAAGGCCCTCAAAGCTGCTGGCCTTGATTTTGGAGGGAGATGACAGGTTCTGAGGTTTTTCTCTGTTTCTCTTTAGAGTGCGCAGACCATCCACTTACTTTATCCTGAAGATGGCTGTCAGCCAGGAACAGAAACCCTAGGGGAACAGAGGGAACACACTGGAGCTCCCGACCTACCAACCCGACCTCCCTCCCTTAACTTCCACCGGGAAACAGTTCTACACCCACCCCTACACCCGGGGACAAACCTCATCGACACACAGGACAGAAGAAGTCTGGTAGAGTCTGCCTAGTATGGGTGAGGCCCTGGTTTCTATCTCTAGTACTGAAAAAATGAGTCTTTAAGTAGGGGTGAGGGAGACGGCTCAGTCAGTAAAGTGTCTGCCTTGCAAACCAAAGGACCAGAGTTCAATTCCCGGATCCGGCAGAAAAAAGAGCAGGGCATGGTGGTACACATTCCCAGCCCTGGGGACGCAAAGACAGACGGGTCTCTGGGGTGCACTGGTGGGACAGATTAGCCTAACAGGGAGCCCTAGGTCCCAGTTAGAGGCCTGTCTCAGAAGACAGCGAGGCAGGCCTGGGAAGACGGCTTGTTTGATCTCTGGAACCTCGCGGTGGAAGGCCAGACTGACTTCCCCAAGCTGTGTTCTGATCTCCAGACAGAACTTAGTATGTGCATGTATGTGTACATGAGCATGCATGATGGACAAATAAATGTAACCCCCCAAAAAAAAAACCCCAAAAGATAAACCAAGGGTGACAGTACCTGAGGAACAATGGTCAAGGTTGACTGTTAGCTTCCCCATGTTCCTGTACACATGTGCAAACACACCTGCACACGCACAAACCACACACACACACACACACACACACACACACACACACACACACACACACACACACGACGAGCTAGGAAGGTCTGCCCTTAAGGAAGAAAAGGCCCAGCACCTAGCTGCTGGACCCCGTGTCCGGAAGTGCAGATAACTACAAAACCTTATGGTGCTACAGGCCAGAGTGGGGATGGGTGTACTTTGGGGTTCAAGGAAGGAGTGGGAGCCCCGATCTCTGGCTAATACGAAGAGTTTGTAGCCCAGCAAAATGGCTCGGAGGGTAAAGGTGCTCGCCACCAAACCCGATGACCCGAGTTCAATTCTGGAAGGAGAGAGCCAATTTCCAAGAGTCGCCCTCTTACCTCCACACATAAAATGTCCACAGTGGGAACACACCCACAAACTTATACAAACTTATAATGATGAATTGATTAAATTAAAAAAAAAAATAGGCTCACTGAGCAATGGTGAAAGCATTTGCTGCTGACCAGATCCCACATGGTGGAGGACCGAAGCTGACCTCTGATCTCACACGAGCTGTGTCACCCTCCCCCACTTCTCGCGCGCGTGCGCACACACACACACACACACACACACACACACACACACACACACACACACCATAAAAGTCCATATAAAAAAACAATTAAGCCGGGCGGTGGTGGCGCACGCCTTTAATCCCAGCACTCGGGAGGCAGAGCCAGGCGGATCTCTGTGAGTTTGCGAGGCCAGCCTGGGCTACCAAGTGAGTTCCAGGAAAGGTGCAAAGCTACACAGAGAAACCCTGTCCCAACAAACCAAATTTAAAAAAAAAAAAAAAATCTGACAATTTACTTCAAAAAGACAAACAAACAAACAAGCATGGCCCCCAAAGCAGAGAGGCGTGCTGTGCTGCTGAGTGCCTGCCTACATCTCCTAGTCCACCTCGAAGGGACCAAAATCTAGGGTGAGCTGGCCGGCATCACCTCCCTCTCTTTCCTTCAGGCCTGCCTCCAGGTAGAGAGTAGATGCTCAGAGAGGGTCCTCCTCACCTTCTACCAGGAGAAGGCTCCGGTTTAGCGCAGGATGGGGAGAGTGCGCCTTCCGGCCAAGATGCAGGAGGTCTGGTTACCTGAGCTCCATTGAGGTCTGGGGACCGTCGGGACACCTGGCTAGCAGGGGTGATCCCAGTAGCTCGCCACTTACCCTGTGAGTCTCAGGAAGCTGACCTCTCTGCTAAGGCTGCTGCAGGAGCCCCAGCCCAAGTGTGACTGGCCAGGGCTGACCCAGAGATTCTGCCTGGGAACTTCACCATCAAAACGACAGGAGGACCAGGCAGGGAACAGCTGTGTGCCTGGTCTGCTGCGAAGGAGGTCTGGGGACTGCTGTGACCGGTCAGGTCTGAGGGGACTGTTTAGTCAGCACTAACACCCGGAAGGCAGTCGGTCCCCAGGGCCAGGGTCACTAGCCTACAACCGCAGTGTAACGTGAGGGGGGTCTAAGCTTCACTACACGGACCCTCAAGTTCATCATGGCTTCTAAAACCATGTTCAGAGTTTTCATCAATAGTCTAGGTGGGCATCAAGTTCTACTGTGGCGGACAAAGTTCGGAACTGATAAATGTTAGGGGTACCATTCAGAGGACCTCGTCCTGTGTCCCGGGCGCTCTGGGCCTGCTGCTGGCCTCCGAAGGCTAGCATGCCACTTTCCTCACACACAGAGAAGGCCACGCTGGTGTCCCTGACCTGACGGCAGCACAGTCAAGGAAACCGGGAGAACACTCACGTTGTCCCTTTGGTCAAAGTCGACGGAGCTGGAGACGGAGGTGAGACGCTCATACCGGTCATGGCTGTCCCCATGCATAGCTGATGCCACACTGGGGTGGGGAGACAGAGCAGAGCAAGGTGAGAGGAGGAACGTGAGCCTCGGAGGGGCAGACGTCAGCACCCAGAGGGGCTCAGCACCCAGAGGGGCTCAGCACCCAGAGGGGCTCAAGAAAGTATAGAAAGCGCAGAGGCTGAAGCAGGAGTGACCTCCCCCTACCCTGCCTCCCTCAGGGGTGATGGACAGTGAGTGGACCTTAAGGGGGTCTTCATTACTGCCCAGAATGGAGGCTGAAGCAAGAAATGTTAGAGGTCCCTGCAGTTCCGGAGGTGACCAGCAGGGGGAGTGGGAGATCGGCAACAGAGCCAGTGTTACCCCAAAAGCAAAGGGGAGGTGAAGGAAAACGGGGACCGGAAGGACCCAGATGGGTGGCAAGACTGGAAGGTGTCTCTTGGGCAGGGCCCGACCCTCCCTTCTCCCGGAGCCATCAGCTTCCACAGCTCCAATTCGGTCCTATGCACAGAGACCACAAGGAGACATTAAGGCCACACAATGGGGACTCCCTGGGCAGGGCCCGTCCTAGGCCTCCAGAAGGAGCAGGGAACCCTGGAATATGAAGAACTAGCTGTTAGGGGATGGGAACCGCTGGTGACACCCAATCTTGTCTCTGCATGATAGTGCTAGGGATTTTCTGGGGAGTTCCCAGAGGATGGTCCCTTGGCCCAGCCAGTGAAGGCTGAGAATGCAGGGGTCCGTACAGAGGGGATTTTCTTAGGCAGGGAGCCTGAGAGGAAGACCGAAACCAGGAGGGGCAGAGACAAGCTGAGGAGCCCCTTGTTCTGCAAAGCACACCGCCTGCGTTAATCCGAAACAAGAGCCTGCAGAGGAGAAAGCTGCAAAAAAGAGAACCAGCCACTGGCGCGGAGAGAAGAGAAGCGTGAAAAGGAGAGGGAAAAGGGAAGCTGGTTTAGTGTGGATGAGGGGGCTGGTGCCCCACATACTATTCCTGCTCCACTCGCTCCCTCTCCTGCCGGCGAAGCCTGGGGACAGAGAACAGACAGGTTACAGGGCGAAGGAAAGTCCCCGGGGACCGGCGGGACACAGACCATCATCCCACGCTGGCCCAGGGACTCGTCTCTTTCCACCCCTCAAGAGAGGGGATGGGAAAAGGCTGGCTCTCCCCTGCTCCCAAGCAGCACAGACCATGATGCTGGTGTACAGTGGAGGGACAAGCCCAAGCCTTCTTACCTGTCTGCATCTGTTACCAAGGCCAGCCGCCCATAGTCCCAGGCCACCTTCCGGAGGATGGAGAAGAGGAACAGCAGGGCCTGAGGGCAGAGGGGAGGCAGGTCAACAGCTGTCTACAGCCAGGGCTCAGAACCTTAAAAGGGAGGATGCTGGCTTGGGTCAGTGGACAGAGTTGGAAAGCAGGGACCCCCTTTTTCTTGGTTAGGTATGGGAAGGCGGGGCATGGGTCAGAGGTGGAGGATGTCTGCAGGGGGTGTCCTGGGCCCAGGTGTCCAGGGTAGGGACGGTATGAGGACACTCACAAGGAAGCACATGAAGTCCAGAGCCAGCACAGTGGGGACGCCCCCAAAGGGCAAGCCCTGTAGGACAGTGCTTCGGATCCGGGCACTGTAGCAGTAGTCCTTGGAGATGCTGCTGTTGAGGGCCGCGGTGCCCAGTGTGGCCAGCAAGAATGGCAGCATGGCTGCTACTGCCGCATGGTCCTCCTGCGCAGAGGGCAAGTCAGTCAGCTGGGCTCGTCCCCTACCCACCCTGGCCTTGCAAGGTGGGTCTACAGAGGGTTGACCAGCTGCCTCAGAGGGTGGGAACTCTGCCCGTGAGAAATAAGGGCCTCGGGAAGAGAGGTGTGTATCACATGGGTTTATTTCATGGTCCTCTGGCTATGACTCTATCCTGAGTCCGGGCAGCACACTCTGATCCTAATTGGTGTGTGTGTGTGTGTGTGTGTGTGTGTGTGTGTGTGTGTGACTGGTTTCACTACAAAGGCAGAAGCATGAGCTCAATGTCTACCTCCACCTACCCCAACTCATAGAGAATCTCTCTTAGGCAGGAGAAATGAGGAGGGGTGGAGACTGTAGATGGTTCCACGGTTAAGAGCTTCACTGCTCTTCCAGAGGACCTGGGTTAGGTTTCCAGCATCCACATGGAGGCTCATGACCTTCATAACTTGAACTCTAGGGGGATAAGATGCCCTCTTCTGACCTCTGCAGACACCAGGAATGTATGTGGTACACACACACACACAAGGCAATATACATAAACATTTTAAAGATGGGTAGAGGCCTGTCTCTGTGCCAGAGAGTAAGAGTCCAGAGCCAACTGCTTCATTCTGACCCCCTCAGAACCCCTAAGTTCAATTGAAAAGTGAGAAGAGAAACAGAATGATCAAATGTGCTTAGATTTGAATTCTGCTAACCACTCCATAGAGCCACCTTCCAAACAGATGGCCTCAGAGCCGCTCCTGTGTCCTCAGGGCAGAGCACTGGCTGGAAGGCAGGCAACAGCACCAGACTTCAGAGTCTGTGTCACCTGCTGGTGCCAGCCACACCTGCCCTTCTCCACCCCAGCTTCCCTTCCCTCCCTCCAACTAGCAGTACAGGGGGAACAGAGGGGTGTGAGGACTACAACTCCCAGAATGCTGTGCTTCTGCCTCCGGAGCAGAGCAGGCTGGGAATGCTGTGCCCTCCAGCCAGCTTTTCCATTGGCAAAAGAGGGGAAAGAGTGGGCGGAGGCCTCTAAAGGCCCCCAGCAACCACTGTACTACTGTCTTGCCTGGTGCCTGCCTGGTGCCTGCCACAGCCCTTTGTGCTGTCAGTGGATGAGGGGCAGGAGAGGAGGAAAGGAAGGCCAATGGGACCCCGGGGCTCTGGAAATGCTTGGGGACAAAGATGGGCAGGGCCCCTGGGAGGTCCCCAGGCTGGGGAAGCGTGGCTGCAGCAGAGGCACTTCCACAGCAGCACAGCCCCACCCGGTCCTACTCAGGGCCCCTGAGGGCCCCTTCTGCTGACAACATGGAAGATCTGCCTGGAGGTGGGTCCCCAGGGAAGAAAGGTAACCAGACAAAGAGAGAATAACAAGTCTAGAGGAGGTGACTGGCAGTTTACTAGGAACTGTCTGTCCCTTAGCCCCCCAGGGGTAACCTAGCAGTCCTGGGGTCTCCCCTCTCCCATTCAAACAGGGCAGGAGCCAGAAGCTCTCTAAGGATGAGAACACGAGCACTGTTTGTGTGCTTCTCTTGGTGCAAGAGAATCTTTGCAAAGCCTGCGTCAGGATGGAGCAGGGAATAACTCCCCTGCATGTGTTAGACAGGCTCCTTTTCTGGCCCAAGCTGCCTTTAAAAACACAGGAGTTTAATCATTGTAGCAAGGACTATTTATCTAGTGTCCGCTGTTTCAAGAATAACAATATACGGGGCTCCAGAGATGGCTCAGTGGATGAGAGCATGGGCTGCTCTTGCAGATAACAGGGATTCAATACCCAGCACCCATGTGGCCCCTAACAACTGTCTGTAACTGTCTGTGACATGACACCCTCTTCTGGCCTCTGCTGGTATTGCACCCACATGGTACACAGACATGCATGCAGGCAAAGCACCCCACACAATATTAAGATAAAAAAACAAAACAAAGCCGGGTGGTGGTGGCGCATGCCTTTAATCCCAGCACTCGGGAGGCAGAGCCAGCAGATCTCTGTGAGTTCGAGGCCAGCCTGGGCTACCAAGTGAGTCCCAGGAAAGGCGCAAAGCTACACAAAGAAACCCTGTCTCAAAAAACCAAACCAAACCAAACAAACCAATAACACTTCAAACAATCCTCAAACACCCTGTGAGTTGTATCACTGTCATTTGAAGATGTGAGGAGAGGGCTCAGAAAAGTTAAGTACTTGCCCTCTAGGTCTCACTGCAAATAAAATGATGGAGACTTGAATTCAAACCCAAGTCAATTTCTACCCAAGGGGGAGACCCTTCTCTGAACACAGATGTTTTGCTGATGGGCCTAGGACAGGTGAAGGTGGACCTCGGCCTCACTCTTCCACTCTGTAACAAGGAGATATCAGCGAGGCTCTCACAGAAAGGTAAAAATGTAACCATGCCAGGGGTGGGGGTGGGGCAGCACTCTGTCTCCCTCTCTTCCCAAGGTCTCTGTGTAGCCTAGGCTGACCTCCAATTTAAGATCTCTGCATATACCAGGCAATGGTGGCGCACGCCTTTAATCCCAGCATTTGGTAGGTAGAGGCAGGTGAATCTCTGAGTTTGAGGCCAGCCTGGTCTACAAAGTGATTTCCAGGACAGGCTCCAAAAGATACACAGAGAAAGCCTGTCTTGAACCTGCCCCCCCTCAAATCCTCTGCATAATATGGAAGCTTCATAAATACAATGCTAATTATTTGTTCTCGAGGCAGAGAATACAAGGGCAGTCGAGACATGTGTTCAGATGTGTAAACATGCTCATACATGTGTCTGTCTGTCTAAGGAGCTAGGTGACTATACAACACTGTGTAGAAATAAAGGGACTCATGGCCTCTGAGTGGAGGAGTGTGTGTGTGTGGGGGTGTGCCTGGGAGCCTGGGTGTGTAAATATAAGATGCACAGATGTGAGGCACCAGGACAGGCTAAAGGTGGGTATAGGCACTTTGCGGAGGGAGGCTCCGATGAGCCCCCCCTTTTTCCTTTGAGACAAGGTCTCATATATTCTAGACTGGCTTCAGTCTTGCTATGAAGCTGAGGATGGCCTTAAATTCCTGACCCTCCTGCCTCTACTTCCCAAGTGCTGGGAATCGAACCTACGTCTTCACTCATGGGAAGCAAACACTCTCTCCACCAAGCTAAATGCCCAGTCCTGACCTCTCTGACCTCCGGGAACCTCAGTGCCCAACCCATCTCTTGTTTCTAAACTGTTCAAACCCTTTTAAAAAGTGCCACCTTCCCATTCCTGTCTTCTCTACTCTGAATGAAGATGGGCCATTCTGGAAGCTTCTACGTGATATGGCTCTGTTAGGGTGGGTGAGAGTTCCCCGGGATGCTTGCTAACTACCAGGTCTTTTCATGGCCAATTTTTGTACTGCCAGAGAGCACCCTCTGCTCCCAACTACACCGCTCTCCCCCCACCCCCAAGGCAAGCAGGGCACACCCAGATCACCCATCCATAGGGAGGAAATTGGGACCAGGGAAGGGAATGGAGCCAGGCAAGGTCACAGGGTAGGGAAGGGGTGGAGTTGGGTTAGTGGCTTTGCCAGTCCACAGGGTGACTTCGAGCTCTTAACTGTAGGGGTGGGGCCCTTGGGCTGTGTCATCCAGAGCAACTGCCTTCCAATCCAGCCTAGGGCTGGGAAGCTGAGAAGAGGACAGAAAACTACCGGGAGACAGTAGTAGGAGTGGAAGGTTCTCCAAGTGCAGACGTGCCCAGCCAGCTGTGAGCCCATTTCTCTAGTTGGATACTCACACTGGCTTTGTAGCAGGATGGGGATGTTAGACCAAGTCAACATTGTCATTTCACTAATAAAAACTGTGTATCACAGGGTAGAAGTTACTTTGTTGCTTCGTTTGTTTGTTTTTTCCTTGTAGAGTTACTGGGAAAGACTTAATTTAGGGTTTGGGATTCTTATACAGGCAGTGAGAAGAGATTAACTCTTTTTTTTTTTTTTTTTTTTTTTGGTTTTTCAAGACAGGGTTTCTCTGTCTGTCTGTCCTGGAACTCACTCTGTAGACCAGGCTGGCCTCAAACTGATAGAGATGCACCTGCCTCTGCCTCCCAAGTGCTGGGATTAAAGGCATGCGCGGCCGCCGCCGCCACCACCCAGTGAGATTAATTTTTAAAATGAAATCTGGGCCTCACTCTTCCAACCTGTAACAAATAGTATTAATGGCTTTGCCCGGCCTGAGTGGAACTCTGAGAAAAGTAAAAGCGTATCTATCCAGAGGCCAGCCGCCCCACTCCCCAGAGTCTAGCTATATAGTTTAGGTTTTGTTTCAAGTCAAGACTTTCCTGAATGCTGGAGACACAAGCTACCACACTGGCTTATTTTACTTTTATTCTGTGCAAGGCATTACTACCCCAAGCACTTTGGAAATGTTACTATTTGCTACCCCTGGCAACCCCAACAGGCCACTGAGGCACACAGAGAGCAAATAACTTGGGGAAGTCACCAGTCTGTGGTAGATCCAGAGACAGGCCCAGGCATTTTGCTGCCCCTGCAAAAAGGGGAGGCCACCAGCAGGGCTCTGAGGCTGAGGGCTGTCAGTGCCAGCTCTGGAATGCCACACCCCAGGACCTGGAGGCTTGCCTTTCTTCTTGCTTGTAGCTCCTGATCCTTGACTCGAGTTTGTGGGTTCAAGTTCTGAGGCAAGGATAGAAGGCAGGGGCTCTAGAATGAAATGCACTTGGGTTCTATTCTGGAAAAAGTACTTAACCAGCTCGGGTCTCAGGTCCTTCACCTGGAAGATGGGGACAGCCACTCAGCCCTGTGGCCGCTTGAAAGACGAAATAAGATTAGAAACAAACAAAAGAGTTCAAAGCTCTTAAGAGAAATCCAACCAAACAAAACAAACTGCCACAAGAAAAGACCAGCTGTTGAAAGTCAAGCATGCTGATGTACACCTGGGAGGTGGAGGCAGGAAGATCAGGAGTTCAAGGCTGGCCTGGGCTAAATGATAGTGGATCTCAAACAAACACAACACAAAAACAGCTGTTGTTAACAAGATATAGACTCCAAGAGGTTGCTTTAATGGAGGTAGGCTGGTTAAGAACAAAATAAAGCATATAATTTCATGATAGGAATTGAACTACTCAGTGGGGGAGGCTGCTTCCTCTACATTAAGGACTCTGTCACCGAGTCCCAGAATGTACCCCATCCACCTGCATTAGGCAAGGTGGGGCACCAGAGGTGACTGGTAGGTCAGGAAGTTCAGAGAAGTGAACCCATTACTATTGATCAACCGTCAGGCAGCCTGCCAGGCTCTTTACCTGCATCACACTATCGGATCCCAAAGCTCCACCTCGGAAGGAGGTGGTGGTAACCAATCACACTTTTAAATAGCAACAGAGGGCTCCGATGGTTAAGTAACTTGTCAAGGTCACACGGCTCAAGAACAGCACGGCTAGGATTCGAACCCAAGTTTCTGTCAGTTTGTTGTGCTCGGAAGGAACTTGTATGATGTCCAAAAAGGGGCTCTTAGCTACTTATCACCCATCTTCTGCCTCAAAACATCCCCACCCACCTACTCACTCACTCATTGGCTGCACTGGATGAACTAACAGCAGGCCCCAGCATGTGCTACCTGGGGCATGCCAGGGCGTAGACCCTCTGGTACCCCGGAGGACAAAAGTGCTGCCAGCAAACCCCCCACCTGAGCCTGGCAGTCACTCACTCCCCTTCCCCTGCTCTCAAGAATCTGGAAGGCAGAGGGCTGTGGGACCCTCTTCAGGAGCTGCTGGGCACATTCTCATTCACCCCGGACTACTGCAGACCGGGGCGGAGGCTACAGGGTCAGGGAGCGGAGACCCAAGCCCCCCTGGGCAATGGGCCGCCAGACCTGACAAGGGGACCAAGGCTGGTGGCAGCACGAAGCCCCAAGGGCGGCCAGCCCCTCTGACCTCTCTTCCCCACTTCCCAGGCCTCCTTCATTCTTCTGGGTAACCCAACGACAAGCTTTGGGACAGTCCGCACCAGGCGGTCAAGACAGCCGGGAGGGACAAAGCGCGCCCCCTCCCCCTCAACAGGGCCTTTGCCTACTCCGGATTGGCGTCTGATTCTTCTCCCCACCGCACCCTCCAACGCAGGCCGGGGCGGCTCATGAATGAACTGCTCTGTGTGGGGCGCAAGAGAGGACATGCTCCCGGGGCCAGCCGTCCTCTTCCAGCCGGCAGACCAGTCCCCACCAGGGCCAGGGCCAGCCACCCGTCAGGTGCCAGGACCCTCGAGCCCTCCCCTTTGCCCGAGCCTGGACCCCTTGTTCGAGGCCAGCTTCGTCCCCAGCAACAAGAGAAAGAATAAAAAGAGACCGAGGGCATTGGACTTGGCGACCCCAGAATGCAAAACTCGGGGGCGGAGGCGGGTGGTTCCCTTCAGCGGCGCCGGCGGCTGGGGAGCAGCTGGGACCCGAGGAGGGCCGCGCAGGGGCCGCGCACCTGGATGGGGCAGGTGGGACGAGAGTAGCACTCAAGGGCCGGGACAGAGGGGGTCCCACCCCTTGGGATATCCCAGCGGGGCGGGGGCAGAGGGCGGCGCACATCTGGAGCCCCGACAAGGAGGGAAGGACTCCCATCTGGCCAGGGACGGTGCGGGTTTGGGGACAAAGCGTGCCTCCCTTGGGTCCCGCGGGGCCTGGGCACCTCTGGGTCCCGCAGGAGGTGGAAAGGAGGGGACGCGCAGCTGAGTCCCGGTGTTTTTTTTTTTTGCTTTTTGTTTTTTCCTTCCTTGGGGTGGTAGTGGGATCCTGTGCTCCAAGTAAGGGGTGCTGGGGAGGGGTCCGCGTACTCACCCCCAGGCGCAGACTCGGCTCCGACTCGGGAGCCCCGGCTCCGGGCGGGGCGGGGCTGGGGAGGGGGAGGGGGAGTCGCCGGGCGGCTTGAGCTCTGGGCTCCTGCGGCGGCCGCGGCAGCGCGTGGGGGAGGGGGAGCCGGAGGAGGGAGGGGAGCCCGGGGGCGGGGCTCCCGGCGGGCCCGCCCCCCACGCCGCACACGTAGAAAGTGCGCGCGCACTCGCGGAGCGCCACCGGCGCGCAGGCGCAGGGTGCGGGGTGGGGCTTGACCTGCAGGGCTCGTGGCGGGAGATTCCCTGGCAGCCAACGCGGTATGATGGGGGCTCAGGGGCCACCTTGTTCCCCTCGCGCAGCTTCTCCTTCCCCTTTCTTCTCTGCAGTAGGGGAGGCGCTCTCGGGGAGGGGTGAGGACAAGCCATACTGGGCCCAGAGTCAAGTGAGAGGGGTCCCCCGCTTCGCGAGGCCTCAGAGCTGGACCCTCTCTAGCCTCCTATTTGCCTAGGGCTTCATGGTGCGCGCCGCTTCCGCGCCTCCCACGCCCCCTGGATGCGCTCACCTGCTTATCCCGGTCAGGGAGGTGGAGCCTCGGGGAATGGGAGCTGCAGTCTAGCCTGGGCCAAGTAACTTCGGTCGGTTGCTCTGGCGTGTCTCCTGCAGTTGATCTGCTCCTCCTTCTCCCACTGGGTCTGGAGATGAGTTTGCTGGAAGCTTCTTCAGTGTAAAGAGGGAGTCCTTGCTTTCGCTTATGTCAGGCAGAATTACTCCTCTGGTCCAGGGTTTTCCCTGCTCTCTCAGTTCACCAAAGACCTCACCTAGCAGGGGTTAAGACTGGGACGTTGGAGAGGCGGACCGCCTCCTTTCTGTATGTGTCACCACACAAATCACGATCACAAAGACAGGACAAACACCACCTGTTTAATTGCGGGTTCTTAAAGGGAACAGAAGGAAACACTGCTTTCCACTGTGCGCACTAAGTGAGCTTTGCCACGCTGAGACGTTAAGGGACAGATTATGTAGCGGTCACAAGAGCTGAGACGGAGTCACCTTGGGTTGCTTGGGAAATGCTGGCACCCAGGGCCTTGCAGTCACGGCTGGACACTGTCTATCCTGGTCAGTGTGTCTGCTGTATTTGGATATCCAGCTGCCCGTTTGTAGCTGGAAGGTTCGGGCTGTTGAAGTGTCTTTCAAACACTCCCATGAGTGACTTGAAAATCAGTTTAGTAGATCATGGCCATCGCGTGCGTGCGTGCGTGCGTGCGTGTGTGTGTGTGTGTGTGTGTGTGTGTTGCACTTAGAGTAGGTACTGTGTGTTGGGACACAAGGGCACGCTGTATTAGGTGTTTTATATTGTTTGTGTCATAGAGAAGTTTGGAGAAGCATCGATCCAAACTTGTATGCCTCTCGATTTCCTCGGCTTGAGCTTTCAGTCAGTTTAAATCTTCTGAAGTTGCAGTTGGTGAGTGGCTAGCAGTGAGGCTTGCCTGTAATCCTAGACGTGGGCAGGTGTTCAAGGCCATCCTCAGCTGCTTTGGTAGTTTAAGGCCGGCTTGAGATTGCCTGAGACCTTGTCTCAACAAAACCAAACCAACATACAAAAATCCAAGCCCGTCCCAAACTATGAGAATTTTGTTGGAGGTAAGGGAAAGAAGATGGAGGTGAGGTTGTCAGTGTAGACAGCTTCGTGGCAGAAGTCTGTAGGTCTGGGTTCTGAGAAGCTGTGTTGGAGTAAACAGTTCTTGGTGAAAAAGGATGTTATAATGTTTTGGTGTTACCCATTTTACCCACAGGGGTTCTTGTAAAAAGTCCTCCCATATTGATTTGAATGTCCCTGGAACAACACAATTCACTGACAGTGGGTATCTAGAAAATGGAAATGGAGGCCCTGCTAACTTGGTTTGGGGACCTGTAGGGATCACTGGAAGATGTTTGTTGACTATTTTAAAAAATAATACAAGTGTGAACCTGAACCTCTAAGACCAGCCCCCACACTTATCTACCCCAGGGACTCTTGAGGAATGAGGGATAGAGACTCAGTTAGAAAGAGAGGGAGAGAGAACACAGGACAGACTCGGGTGGGCCTGGATCCTTATCCACCCGCCCAGAACTGTATTCCAAAGGTCTGTTTATAACAGTGCCAAGGGATGGAGCAAAAGACCTCCCCCTTGCTAGTTAGACCCTTACAAACACCTGGTACCCAGGCCCGTGGTCCAATCAACCTCCCATGCAGTCCTGCTGGGTACAGTCACTAGGAAACCTAGGCTCCAGCCAACCTCTGGGTTCGTCAGGCCTTTTCTCAGTTGGCTGTTATCTGAACACAGTGCCTAGAATCTTAAATGATGCAAAAACCCTCCCCCACCCCCATACAGGGTTTCTGTAGACCAGGCTGGCCTTGAACGCAGAGATCCGCCTGCCTCTGCCTCCTGGGTGCTGGGATTAAAGCAAAAGTCCTGTGAAGATTACCTTGGTCTGCTCCTGTGTTGTGTCTGTCACAGGTGGATCTGCCCAAATGTGTTTCCAAGTTGTTCGTGACTCTGTTCTGTGGGAACTTGGGAGGCCTCAGGAAGTCAGATTATAGTTTAACCTGTATTTATTTGTTTGTTTAGGTGAGACCTCGGCTCACGTAGCCCAGGCTGGCCTCAGACTCATGATCCTTCTGCCTCTGCCTCCAGAGTGCTGGGATTAAATGGGTGCACCTCCATACCCGACTCCATTCTTTCATTTTAGAGGTTGAAGGTTTATCTGATATAATTTTACAGGTATGTTAACAATGATAGTCAGTGTTCAAGAAAGGACTGTGATTCAGGGCTCATGGTATTGTTCTGAGTCACGAAATGTGCTGACCCAGAAGGAGAGGTCAGTAGCTTATTATTCACTAGGGAATCAGGGTGGAAGGCCCCCCCATAAAAAACCTCTTAAAAATCATGTCTGTCCTTGCAAAGTCAGGAAATACTTTCCTGTGTCTCCTCTAAGCTGAGAAGCACTTTGAGGATTTGAGATGAAGGAATTGTTGGTGCTGCCTTGTGAAGAAGGAGTGAGCCAGGAAACACGCTGCCTACTCTGGACCGGAAGGATTCCCCAGGTGGTCCCTCACCCGGGCAGCTCTGCTCTACCCAACGACCCCACTTGTCCACAAGTCCTTGAGACCTGGAGAAGTGGCTTAAAGGTCACAGACATATCCGAGAGATGAGTTCTGCCAGGAGCATTTCCTCTTTGGTTCTAACCTTGCTATCCCACATTCCTCTGGCTACCTGACTTCTTATCCCTGGCTTCTTGCCACTGGCTCAGTTAAGTCCTCATAGAAAGTTAAGCCTAAGATAAAAACTGTGGACCAAGCTGATAAATGGGTTTTTCAGTGGCAGCTGTAGAAGAAATAGATCTTCATATTGTTGAAGGGAGCTGTGCTCCTTGGTAGTGGTGAGTGGTGAAAACTCACACCCGGGTAGAGTCAAATCTGCTTCTGTTTTGTCCTGGGCTGTGCTGGGTGTGGTTATTACTATTATTGTTATTATTATTGACAGGATTTTACTATGTATTCCTGGCTAGCTTGGAATTCAATATGTAGACAGGGCTGGTCTTGAACTCACAGAGATCTGCTTGTCTCTGCCCCCAAGTGCTGGGATTACAGGCATGCACCACCAAGCCTGGCCTTAGTTGTTTTATTTGTTTTCTTTTCTTTTCTTTTTTTTTTTCATTTTTTTTTTTTTTCGAGACAGGGTTTCTCTGTGTAGCTTTGCGCCTTTCCTGGAACTTGCTTTGGAGATCCACCTGCCTATGCCTCCCGAGTGCTGGGATTAAAGGCGTGCGCCGCCACCTGGCTTTATTTGTTTTCTTTTGGAGACAATCTAATTAAACTCAGGCTGGCCTTGAATCTCTATGTAGCTGATGTGGGACTTGAACTCTTGATGTCCCTGCCCTGTCTCCCCAATATTGGGATCACAGGTGTGCACCACCACAACAAAGGCAGCTTTTTATTTCTTGAGTTTTTAAAAACATGTGCCAGCCTTTACACACATAAATGTGTGTGTTGTGTTTGTTTTTGGTGAAGTTTTTTAGTGGGTAGGACTGTATCTGAGCCATACCCCTGTCCTACAGGGCGCACTGGGTAGGAAGTTTGAGCTCTGGTCTGGACTTGGTTGCCTTCTTACCTGGGAGGGGTGGCAAGCAGTAGTACCATTTCTGACTTGGTTCCTCCTCCCGCAAGATGATGCCAGTCCTCAGCTGGTCCAGCCTCTTACACTTGCCTGTTCTTATTTGTTTTTCTGTTTCCTTTGGGTGCCTAGGAATGAACTCAGCAAAGAAAGCCCTCTGGTGTGGATACTTTGAGAATTGCAACATGTTAGACTTGTGTGAGGTTAAACTGTATACACAAAGTAAACTTCCTGAAAGAGAATGAGAATCCGCAGGTAGGGAAACAGTAACAAGTGTTTAAGCAACAAATACAAGTATTTGTTGGTCTAGAATGATGGGAAAGGTCTTTTTCTGATTCTTCAAAGTGCTCAGGCCTTTGCTTTTTTCCTTTTTTCCTATACATTTGATTTGTTTTATTTTTGGAGACAGGGTCTCTGTAGGTGAAGCTGGTCTGGAATTCCCAGGCTGCCCTTGAACTAAAAGTGACTCTCCTGTTTCTCGGTCCTCCTGCCCCTGGTACTAGAGATTGAACCCGGGACATCAATGCAGGCCAGACAAGTGCCTTTGCCTTCGGAGTGCTGGGCTTGAAGGTGTGTGCCACCAGGCCTGGCTTGGAAACAGTGGATGGGTCTGTGATACTCAGTATGTGGCGGCATACGTGTATAGAGGGCTGCTCTGCTGGTTACTTTGTACAGTTCAGCACCCAAGTGATACCCGGGGAACGATGGCTGAGCAGGGCGGCTGAGCAGGGCGGCAACATGCTTATGCGCAAGTCTGAGCACCTAAGTCCGCTACCCAGAACCCATGTAAAGGTGGAAGGAGGGATCTGACCCCAGAGTTGCCCGCTGCATGTGCACCATGACACTCATAATAACAGATAAATATCCGCAAATGCTGGTGCTTTCTTTTCTCACAAAGCATGCCAAGCGTGGATGCTTCCTTACTTAATTGCTCTTCTAGCCCTTAGTTTGAAAACTACCTACCCCCCCAAAAAAGGAAAGAAAGCTAGTTTAAGATGAATCCCTAAATCAGTGGTTCTCAACATTCCTAATACTGCAACTCTTTAATACAGGGCTGACCCCCAACCATAAAATTATTTGTTACTACTTCATAACTATAATGTTGCTACTGTTATAAATGGTAAATAGCTGTGTTTTTCCAGTGGTCTTAGGTGGCCCCTGTGAAAAAGTCATTCCACCCACCAGGGGTCGAGACCCATAGGTTGAGAACCACTGCTTTTTTTTTTTTTAATTGTGGTGGCCCCCAACCATAAAATTTTTATTTTTTCTATCATCAGCTTGATACAGTACAAATTCTTATCCTAATAGTGAAATGTTTCACTGAAGCTTGCCCAGTGATTGAGTAAAACCAAAACTTATAATAAGCCACAGTCATCCTAGGGTCCCCCCTGCTAGGTAGCCTCCCTGGTTCTGTCTGTGGGTTGCAGTCTGATTGAGAACCACTGCTCTTAAACATCCGCAGTTTGGGTGCGTGAAAAAAGTCAAAACACACAAGCTCACAGAACGTGGAAACTGAGCTCCACATTGAACTGCAAGTCAGTTCTGTCCACTTGGCAATTCTGAGCGGTAGTCATATGTCAGTGGCTCTCCACCCTAGAGTACTAAGCAGGGCAGGTACTGGGCCCTGCCTCCATGAAGCATGCATTCCAGTGGGACGTGCATGTGATAAGGCTAGTGGACACCTCACCAATGTGTCTCTGCAGCACAGTGGAGAGTTAGTTGAGTCTCGATGGGAAAGGGGCCTGCTTCTTAGACCTATTAAATCATCTCCACCCTGCCCTGTGAAGGAGAGGTTGTGATTCACACTCTGAAATGGGAGGGTAGTGTTCGTAGTTGACCAGGAAATCACATGAAAGGCTGCCTCTGGCCTTGGAATCTTCCAAAAAACCTGACTCCATCTGAATGTGAGTGTCATAAAGAAAGATATACCGAGGACTGCCTGGGCAAACACAAGGCTGAGGAAGAGACTCAGAATTCTGTGTGCCCAGGTCTGCCGAGCCTCAGGTCCTGGGTCTGCAGGATGGACTCATGCTAGCAGAGAATGTAAAGGCTTCTCAAGAGTTTCTTTGACATTCATTGCTGTTCCGTAGCTCCGGAGCGGTTATTGAGTGATGTGGACATTGTCCTACTAGACTGGGAGATGCTTCCAGGAGTCTGCAGACAAAGCATGGACTTCCTCCACCACTAGCACCAAGTTGGCAGCAGGGAACTCCTAGAGGGGTTGCCTGTGAGGTTCCCATGTCTCATGGAGAGGGGTGAGGAGTGGGGGGTGGGGTGGTGGTGGTGGTGAACAGCTAATTCATTCATTGCACTCCTAATGTTTTTTGGGACTTGAGATCTTTTCCCAGTATGGGAGGAGCTGTTGTCTTGAGGAATAAGGCATATAGGTGAGATCTGTGACTGCCTTAGGGCCACAGGAAACTAAGGTTGCTAAGTCAGCTGGGGTTGAGGTCAGAGGTTAGAGTCACAGTAAGAGTGAGAGTAACCATGGGCCTTAAGAAAGTCAAAGTCTTTCCTGGAGGCATGACCCCTGTACTGGAGTACAGAGCTCCTGCCTTCCCATTTCCTGTGGTCATTTGAGATGTCCTTCTAAGTTCCTGAATTTGGGGTAGTAAGTAGGAAGGAGTAGAATGTGAAGGGACATCCAGAATTACCCAAAAACCAGACCTAGTGGCCTGATGTCCATAGGCCTGTGATCCCAGCGACCTCAGAAGCTGAGACTGAAGGATGCCAAGTTCATGGCATGTCTGGGCAGTTCAATGAGGGTGGATCTCTGTGGTAGAAAGCTTGCCTAGCATTTTTGAGGCACTGGGTTCAATTTCTGGCTTGGCAGAATGAGTCTCGGGCTGAGATGTGTGTCTCAGTGGTATGTCACTGTCCTAGTATATTCGAGGGTCGGTCCCCTCAGTGTACTGAACATTATCTCAGTGACATTTCCATCAGCACGGGATACCAGGGTGTCCCCGTGTAGATGGGGCTGCAGCTCACTTGGAAAAAAAGGCTTGGGACCAGGTCAGACTCAGTAGGCAGAGAGGGGCATGGGTCACAGGGCCAGCTGAAAGCGGGTGCCAAGTGGAGACCTGGGCCCGTCGTTTAGCAGTTAGAAGGATCAACTGTGGGCTGCATTCGATTCATTTTGAATGTCGAAGGAGTCCCTTTCCTCTGGGAGCGAGCCTGGAGGCCTGCTGGCATCCGATGGCGCAGCGTGGTTGAGGTTGAAGGTGCAGGCAGGCTGCCCTTCAGAGCCGTGGTGGTTTTTTAGTTGTGATTAGAGCGTGAGCCCTTCTTGCTGCCTACACTTCAGATTGTCTTCAGAACTTAGATGGGTGCAGCGCTCGAGAGGGTCAAGGTGCTGTGTGCAATCCAGCACCACAGAACACAGCCGAAGCTCTGGGTTGGATTGAAAAGAATCCTCTTCACCTGGTATTTCAAGTCTTTCAGCAGGCAGGGAGGTGCCCGTCAATCAGGTGGACATGTAATGCCATTTTTTGTTTGTTTGTTTTAAGTTTTTGAGATGGAGGTCTATCTATATCACCCTGGCTATCCTGGAACTTGCTGTGAGACCAGGTTGGTCTCAACCCCTGCCTCTGCCTCCTGAGTGCTGGCATGGAGGCATGCACCTGCACACCAGGCAGATGTCAGTATTCTTGGTGGAAGTAGAGCGTGTGAACAGTTGTTGAAATACTTGAGGTTGCCATAGCGGGCTCGTGTGGTTCAGATTTCAGCCTTGTTACTCTGCACTGTGTCGCCTTGGTCAAGTGTGTGTGTGTGTGTGTGTGTGAAGACAGTGAGGTCGGTAAAGGTGTGCACTGCACAGTGATGTTTGAGTGAGATGACTTGACCTGTAACCGCCACAGCAAAGGTTCATCAAGAAAACAGGGACCCAACAACTCAAAGCCTGAGGGGTGCCGAGGGAGGGCCTGAGGCCGTGGCTGAGGTTCTGGTTCTGCCCTTGACTGGTTGTGGGGCTCTGTCTAGTGCTCTGTGTCCTCAGTTTCCTCATCTATCCGATGAGATGGGAAGAGGAAGAGAACTGGTCGGCATGGGCGTCCAGCCTGTGCTGGGTGATCTGCATAGCTCACTTGCCCAGGATCTTCACGTTAGTAAAGCTGGCCTCTCCCGTTGGTCTCTGTGTGTCCAGTGCTCAGGCTTGCCTAGGTTAGCTGCCAACTGCTGCACGTTTTCTGATCATGGAGTGGGCCAGCACTTCACAGATGTCCCAAGGAGAACACTGGGTGATGGGATTTGAGGCTAGGCTCTCAGTGACGGGCATTTGTGGAATGCCCAGGTATTTCTGTGGAAGTGTCTGGTGCATTCTCTCCCACCTTTATTAAATAGTCTTATCTGAGGCAGGCGTGTTGAAGCTTCACTAGGCAGAGCTGTGTGTAAATACTCCGGTGCCCAGGCATAGCTCTGGGGCTCTCCAGTGGTGCCCTCTATGGTCAGGTGTCTGGGTGGAAGAGCTGGCTGCCTACAGCTGGGATCCCCGTCGGTTGGTGGCAGTTTTCCTTGCCATGACGCAGCCACGCTCATGCCCTACAGGACCTGTTGACTTCTATGTGACCGAGTTCTGTGAACTGGACTCCTGACCCCAAGGTGCTGTAGCTGTCTCTTGTCTGTGGAAGTTTTTCCATGCCACAGTGCTGTGGGGGAGACTCACCCAAATATAGACTGGTCAGTGCCTTGGCCAGGGCGGCTTTGGCTCTACTTTGCTGACCTTGGGCTCTACAGGTGTCCTGGCATTCATATTTGGGGGAAGGGTGATATGTGACAGGTGACATTTGTACCCCCCTTTTAGCACTATGGATTGGACGCAAGGTATGTGTAAGCACACTACCACTGAGCTATATTCACAACCCTTTTAAAAATTTATTTTTGTTTCATGTGTACCAGTGTTTGCCTCCATATGTATAGATCACAACATGTGTGCCTGGTTCCCAAAGAGGCCAGAGGGATGCCTGACCCCTGGAACGGGAGTTACAGACCGTTGTGAGCCACCATGTGGGTGCTGGAAACCAAACCCAAGACCTCTGCAAGAACAGTGGGTGCTCTTAACCACTGAGCCATCTCTACAGCTCCAAATTTTGTTTTGTCTTTTTTTTTTGGTTTTGTTTTTCCAGACAGGGTCTCACTATGTAGCTGGCTGTCTTGGAACTCTCTCTGTAGACTAGGCTGACCTCGAACTCATAGAGAGCCTCTGCCTCTCATTGGGATTAAAGGTGTGCACCACCACTGCCTGGCATGTTTTGTGTCTTAATTTCTTTGAGACAGGGTCTCATGTAGCCCAGGCTGGCCCAGAGCTCACTACATAGCACAGGTCTTGAACTTTTCATCCTCCAGCTTCAGTGTGCCGGGATTACCGGTGTGAGCCACCATACCTGGCTGAAGAGTTTTTAATACAGGATCTTGGTAAATTACCCTGGCCAACCTAGAACTCTCTCTGTAGTCTGGCCAGGTGTGGAATGTGGTCCTCCTCTCCAGACTAACTGAGATTGCAGGCCTGGCTAATGTGCTCTCTCCCAGGGTGCTGAAGTGGGTTTCGGAGGGTAAGAAGGTGTCAGGACGGTGTTGAGTTTGGGGGCCCTCCTGGGAAGTTGTGCTAGCTCGGGTGTGCTGGACTCCTGTTTTCTGTTGCCCGGGAGGCTGCAGGCTGTCAGCATTCTCTCTGCGGGTCTGTTACAGCAGAACTGTTGAGGGCCAGCCCCGCTGACCTGTGGGAATGTGACTCAGCAGAATTGGGAGCTGGAGTTGTGTCTAATCATCGTGTAGCATTCAAACACTGAGACTCGTAGTTAGTGACTAATGAACTTGTGTGACCGTGTCCTCTCCCACACATGTCCCCATACAAACAGGCTCTGTGCCCTCTCCTGCAGGTTTGCCATCTTGGGATCCCATGGCTGTCCTTATTGGGCTCTGGGGCCCCCTTGCCCACGCCAGCAGAGCATTCGGCCAGCGCTGCTTCAGGTAATGCTTGACGTCTTATTCTTAAGAAGTGTCCCTGGGTAAGCCTGCTGCCCTGACTGGATCCTGTGGTGACTAGAATGGGAGAGGAGACTCAGGGAGGTGTCATGGGCCAGTCGGAGCTGGGATTTGGTCAGCACGGGGAAGGGCTAGGACAGACATGCAGATTCTATCTCGGGTGCAGGAAAGCATGGCCTATGGTGGAAGCTGTCTTCAGTCCATGCCGGTTCCTTAGAGTCACAGCTCTTGATCCTGTCTGTCATTCCCAGGGCTTTAGAACACCTTACATTAAAAAACAAAAAAATCACTGTGTGTGTGAGAGACAGAGAGAGAGAGAGAGAGACAGACAGACAGAGACAGACAGACACACACAGATTTGGGCATGCAGGTATCACGGTACACATTTGGAAGTCACAGGACAGCTTGCAGAAGTTGCTTCTCTCCACAGTGTGGCTCTTAGGGATCCAACTCAGGTCGTTGGGCTTGGTGGCAAGCACCTTTGCCTGCTGAGCCAGCTTACTGACCCCAAACTTTTCTTTTCTTTTCTTTCTTCCTTTTTTGGAGACAGGGTTTCTCTGTGGAGCCATGGCTGTCCTAGAACTAGCTCTGTAGACCAGGCTGGCCTTGAACTCACAGAGATCTGCCTGCCTCCCAAGTGCTGGGATTAAAGGTGTGTACCACCCCAAACTTTTTTTTTTAAAAGATTTATTTATTTATTATGTATACAGAAGAGGGCACCAGATCTCATTACAGATGGTTGTGAGCCACCATGTGGTTGCTGGGAATTGAACTCAGGACCTCTGGAAGAGCAGTTGGTGCTCTTAACCACTGAGCCATCTCTCCGGCCCCCAAACGTTTTTAAGATGATTTTTTTTTCAGGACTATGGATTGAATCTAGGGTTTTCAGCCAACCCTCCTTTACATTTACTTTGATTTTCGTTGTTTTCATGTGCTTTATGCAACAGAGTTTCACTATAGAGCTGTAGCAGGCCTGGATATTTCCATGTAGACCAGGCTGGCCATCTTCCCTCTCCTGCTTCCTGAGCACTAGGGTTACAGGTGTGTGCTACCGGCCATCTGCTTTACTCTTTGGTTTTGAGATACGGTCTCACGAAGTTCCCCAAGCTGGCCTTGAACTCTGTAGCCCACATTGACTTTGAACTTGCCATCTTCCTGCCCAGTCTCTGACAGGATTGTATTCTTGCATCACAAAACACGGCAAAATTATTCTTTAATCACAAAATTGCACAGTTCTTGTCAGCACATGCTTCTTTGCCAAGCCAAGACGGCTCCACCCCAGCCACAGTGCCTTCCCCTTTGAGATCTGGTGCTACCCATCTTTACTGCATCCTCAGCCATGGGTGAGAATGGATCCCAGTGCAGAACAGTGTAGCTAGAGTTTTCCTGCCTGGCCCACAGTCAGGACAAATCTTTGTCACCCGCCAGTCCCACAGCCGCTCAGACCCAACCAAGTAAACACAGAGACTTATATTGCATACAAACTGTATGGCTGTGGCAGGCTTCTGGCTAACTGTTCTTATAGCTTAAAGTAACCCGTTTCCACAAATCTATACCGTGGCTCGTGGCTTACCGGTGTCTTCACATGCTGCTTGTCCTGGCGGCGGCTGGCAGTGACTCCTTCTGCCTTCCTGTCCTTTTATTTCTCCTCTCTGTTAGTCCCACCTATACTTCCTGCCTAGCCACAGCCAATCAGGTTTTATTTATTGACCAATCAGAGCAATTTGACATAAAGACCATCCCACAGCACAGCCAAGTGCAGACCATCTCAGACACCTGCACTCAGGCCCGTGGTCCTAATCATCCTCTATGCCGACCTGCTGGGTAAAGCCTCGAGGAACCCGAGAACGGGCTCCCACAGGACATACAGAACATCCCACAGCAGAACAGCTCCCGAGGCCAGCCTCAGAACCGACTGTGGAGCCGCTGACTCTAAGAGGGGTGAGAACGGGGAGCTGGCTCCTCAGGAATGGGGGCTGCCACCAGCCTGGTGACCTCATGAGTTCCATCCCTAGGACCCACATGGCGGAAGGAGAGTACCAGCCCGTCAGTTGTCCTCTGACCTCCACACGTGTGTACATGTGCACACACCAAGTAAGGAGAAGGAGTTTTTAAAATGAACACGATGAGTATAATAGAGCAGCGAGCGGTTTGGTGAGTGCTTGCCAGGTCTGAGGAGAGCTGTCTGTCGAGGAAGGAGGTAGAGGCACCTAGAAAGGGAGTTTCTGAGGATCGCGAACTCGAACTCAGGACCTGAGTTTGCGGCATGTGTAGCATACGTCGTCGGAGGGAGCTCTGCAGGCTAAGTCAAGGCTAAACAAAGGAGCGACCTGGCCCAGAGGTGAATCATAGCTGGAACCCTGGGGCGGGGCGAGCAGAGAAAGGGTCAGAGACTGGGGGATTGTGCTGGAGAAAACCCCCCTTAGGGTGAACATCAGGAGATGGAAATCCCAGTGGCCAGACTGGGTCTGCTGGTAATAGCATTCTGTTTCTGGAAAGGATCGGGCCTGGGGGTGGTGTGCTGCGGGCCATGGCTCCGTCTTCCCACTTTGGAGGCTAAGGCAGGAGGATCACTTGCTGTCAGGAGTTTGGCAACCTAGAAGACCCGTCTCCAAAGCCAAGCCAAGCCCCTTTGCTAGCGTTACGAAGTTGTTGCCTGGACAGTGTCTGCTTTCTGCCGTGTTGTGTCAGGATCCCTCAACCAGAGTCTCCGGGTCCCAGACTCCATGAGAGCAGGGTAGGGCTGCACCCGGGGAAGCAGGTTCTGCAGGATCGGCAGGGGTGAGGCTGCCTGTAGAGATTCCTTTAGTTCTCCCCGACACGCAGAAAGCAAAGGCTGCGGGTGAAGTAGTCCGTGAAGTTTGTTGTCGGAGAAAAACTGGAATCTTGACACCCAGTAGAAGCTCTTAGTTTATGAAGGCGGGTCTCACTGAGGAACACGGGCTGGCCTCAAGCCTGTGATCCTCCTGCCTCAGCTTCTCAAGTGCTGGGATTGCAGGTGTGTGCCAGCACACTGTCTAAGATGTTCTCAGTTACAAGGAAATCAGTAGTTAAGGCTTCACAAACCCCTGACTTTATTTTGGGTCCGGGGTCATCCCTGCTCAGCGTGTACATGCATGTCTATGCATGTGGCTAACGTGCACCTCCCGGCTGTCTGAGACCTGTGCCCTGTGCCCAGAGAGGTCTGTGTCACAGACTCCTTTTCTCTCCCACTAGCACCTCTGGGAGCCTCGGGGCAATCCAGAAGATGACTCGGGTGCGCGTGGTGGACAACAGTGCCCTGGGGAACACCCCCTACCATCGGCCTCCTCGGTGCATCCACGTCTACAACAAGAGTGGGGTGGGCAAGGTAGGCGATCAGATCCTGCTGGCCATCAGGGGGCAGAAGAAGAGAGCACTCATTGTGGGGCACCGCATGCCTGGCCCCCGGATGACTCCAAGGTTTGACTCCAACAACGTGGTCCTCATCGAGGACAATGGGAACCCTGTGGGGACTCGGATTAAAACACCCATCCCATCCAGCCTTCGCAAGAGGGAAGGCGAGTATTCCAAGGTGTTGGCCATAGCTCAGAACTTTGTGTGAGCAGGGCGGCTCTGAGCCATGCAGGCGTCCCTTCACACTGGTGACACGCCCTGGAACAGAATAAATGTTTTAATGTGTGTTTTCTTCCTATGCTGTCTGAGCTGTGGTCGTGAGGTGGGTAACAGAGCAGTTGAACGCTGGTCTCCTCCCTAGACCCCAGGGATGCTCTGGGCTTTCTTTCACAGCCATCAGCCTTGCGTCCATGCGGTGATTGAGCGCCTGTTTCTCTTCTCCCCTTCACCCATCGATCTCCTTTAGTTTTTTTAAAAGAACCTTATCAACTCACAAAGTGTTTTGTTGAAGATGCTGTGGGATTGGAGAGTTGGCTGCTCTTCTAGAGGCCAGGTTCTATTCCCAGCACCCATATGGAGGCTTACAACCTTCTGGAACTCCAGTTCCGGTGGATTTGATGCCCCCAGCTTTTGGCCTCGGTGGGTACATGTGGTACACAGACATGCATGCTGGCAGAACACTCCTATACATGAAATTTAAAAAAATAAATTAATTAAAAGATACTATAGTGACTTACAAAAGTATCTTCTTGGCGTCTGAGGGGCCAATGATGGGGATTCACAGGCTCTGGGTTCAGACTGCCTGGATTTGAGTCACAGCTCCATCCCTTACCACCTCATAGCGTTGGACAAGTTGGTTTATTTTTCTGAGCCTCCGTGTCCTCACAGGATGCATGGCAGTGGTGCCCACATGATGCCATTGATACAAAGATGGAAAGGGCCAGTGCCTGTGATTGCTCAGAGCGATCCCTGGCTTTCCTGTATCGTGACGGCATGTGCCAGTTCCGAGAGAACAAAGGTGAGTGAAAGCAGGTGTGGTTCTGGTCCTCCCGGCACTCAGAGTATTTATTACACCCAGTAATCCCTCTCACACACGCAGTGCCCGAGTGTAGCAGGACTTATCACGACGGGTTAGGCCTTCAGTAAGGCTGGTGCTGTCTAGAGAAAGGGTTGCCGGCCTCCGCTGCATCTAAATTGGCATTATGATAGTAGCCCAAGTAAGGGTTACTTGAGGTGCTGGGGGTGGTGTGGATTGGAAGGGGCAAGAGGGAGCCTCTGGGCATTGGGAATGTGTTAGACTTCGCAGTTGATGAGTGTTTTTATCTGTGAATAATTAATGAGCTGTGTGCTCATGTCTTTTTCTTTTTTTTGGAGCTAAGGACTGAACCCAGGGCCTTGAGCTTGCTAGGCAAGCGCTCTACCACTGAGCTAAATCCCCAACCCCTACTCATGTCCTTTTAAAGGAGAAGGGATTCGCTAGGGAGAAGGGCCTGTGTACAGGCCCACCCAGGGGTAAGTACCAGGGCCTTTAACATGTGAGCCTTTGGGGCCACTTCACATCTGGCTATGGCAAGGCAGGAGAGGAGTGGACCTCCATTTACTCAGATACATTAAGATGCAAGTGGTGGGTATTCAGGGAAGAGGAGGGGAGGAGAGTTGGAAGAGGACAGACTGCAGTAGTCCTGGAAGATGCTACCATGAACTGGTCACAGTCGGAAGTAGATGCCTTGAATAGCTAAGTTTGGCAATGGGCCCACACGGTGACAGCCCAAGGTGAATCTGGGGCTTCTGGATTCCACTCATGAGGAACCCTGAGCTCGGGGGCTGCTGGAGAGGCCTGAGGGTCTGAGAGGGAGGTGGTGGGTGGGTAAGTAACCGTGCCTCTGAGGTACCGAGCAGGTCGCTGAGGACAGTCTTAAGGTATGCGCTGGTGCACTGTGCGACATCCAGGGATGCCATGTTCCCAGTGCTTCTCACAGCCCTTGGGTTTGCAAGCATTGGCCCCACTGCAGGTGAGGACAGGTTCAGAGGCCGTGTGGGGAAGCTGGGTCTCAGGCCAGATCTATGACTTCCCGTTCAGAGTCTTCCCCTAACATCCCCGACTCTGTTTTTTCTGTTGCTGAGGTCTCTCCATCTTGACTCCCACCAGCTGTGATCCTGCAGGCTGCCATTTTGATTCTCCTGCACACCTCAGGGCAGACCTTGGTGGTGGTGGTGGCGGCGGCGGCGGCGGCGGCGGGGCACTGTCTGCCTGATTACAAACAGGCAGACACTCCGTTTGTGTCTTCCAGCCCTGTGTCTCCTGCTCACGGGACTCTTCTGGCTAAGTTTGCTTCAAGGGATCCTGGGTATTTGGGGAGCCTGCCCGTCCCTCCTGCCCGTTTGCCGGGCTGCTCTAGTGAGCTGTAGGCGTGGGTGACTGGCAGAGCACCCGCCAGCACCTTGCTGTTTTGCTGGTGTGTGTGCAGCCTGGCAGCTGGGACTTAGTGGGCTCTTAATTCCCTGCTGTCTCTGCAGCTTGGAAGGTGGCCTGGTGGGGGTGGGGTGGATGAAGCCTCTGTCTTGGGGCAAAGGAAAGCAGCGATTGTCCTCAGCCTGACATAACCTGCTTTTGCCTGGACCTTTGCTCTTGACAGGACAGCTTGGCCTGAGCTACCTTACAGCTGCTCTGGCCATTTGCTTAGCCGGAGTTGGTCCCTCCCTCTGCCCTGTCATGTGTTTTCAGGGTGCTGGCTGCTCTGCTGTGCCCCCTCACCTGTGTCCTGGCTGTTGAGGCTCACCGGTGTCCTCTGAGTGGCTCTATCCTTGCTGTCCCCTGGTCTCTTACGGACTTAAGCACACTCCCAAGGTGTACTGTGCTGACCACGGGAAGCCTGTGGTTTCAACACAGCCGAGTGGCCGGGGCCTGTGACGCAGGCCCTTGTAGCGCACTGCCCAGAATAGCCGGCCTTGCTGCCCTTCCAGCTCTCCTATCACTTTGCAAAGGGAGATCTAATTTGTTGCCTCCCCCCACCCCACCCCCAGTGCCCACAGCCAGTACTTTCTTTGCCCATGAAATATTTATAATCACAGATTATGTTTCCTCGGGAGTGTAAGCTTGCTTTTGTTTATTCCCCTTCTGGGCCCCTAAGAAGCCGCCCGTCGGGTTTGCAGCCTCACTCATCCTTCCAGGGTCACCGTGGGCTTCCCTGCAGTGTCTTTGCTGGTGTCCTGCCCACCCACAGTGTGACTCTGCCACGTCGCTACAGAAGGACTGTGGTGGCAAAGGCTCCTAGGTTGGCATCTGCGGTTGGAAGCCCCAGCTTGCTGTGTGTCTCTGAGCACAGCTCGGGCTGAAGGGGAGCTGCGGCTTCTCCTTTGATGACTCGGTGCTCAGGAGGCCTGGATGATGGCTGCATTTCACAGATCCAGCCCTCACCCCGGCCACCTTGAAGGATGTGCCCATGGCTACAGATAGGGAGCTGCCAAAGCGTGTGCAGAGGCTGCCTTACCCTGGCACTCTACAAGTCGCCTGTCTCTGGCAGGAGTGTCAGGTGGTCCATCCCAACACCCCCAATGCCACCAACCCTGCCTCCTGCGTGGTCTCTGCTTCCCACTTAGCCTCTCTTGGCTTTTTCACGTTCCCTCATGGTCCTTGGTTAGAGACCTTAGAATGTCTCTCACTGTAGTACAAACTGGCCTGGAGCTCCCTATGTAGACCTGGCTTGATCTCTTGGTAGTCCACCTGCCTCAGCATCCCATGTGCCGGGATTACGGGTGTGTGGTGTTCCGCCCAGCTCAGGCTGAGAACAGTTTTTGGTGGAGATTGTACTATATTGGGGCCAGATGCATAGCTGAAATTGTACTCGTAGCTTAAATTGGTAATTCAGTCTTCAGGATAGAAAGAAACTGTGGCCTTTTGTTTTATTTTTTTCCCACCTGTTTGGCTGTGGACCACTATTTTGTTCTCAGCCTTGGAAACATTTTTTGCTGAACTATTTTATCAAATATGACTCATTTCCAGTGTATCTGGCCTTCCTGGGATGAAAGGGATCATGGGTTTGCTTAACACATTCAGGGTAGTGATGACCCCTTGCCATTTGCTTGACAGTATAACAGGCCATCTGTCTCCTTGGACACACTACAGGCTTGCTGAAAATGAAAAACTGATTTTGAGAATTTCACAAGAGCTCTTGCATAATTGGGATACCCTTGGGTATTATGAAACCTGGAGTGGGTGAGTGATGGAGGCCCAGTATTTACATACCAAATAGAAGCAACCCTTGCTCACCCAGGATGGAGGGTTCAGCTGGCCATTTGTCCCCTGTATCCCCCAGTCCTGCTGCAGGCTTCCTGTTGATTTCCTCTTGCTTCCCCAGAGCTGCCTGGCACAGGAGAAGGAGGGGGTGTGTCTCCCATGCTAGCCTTAGCACTGGCTACCACCCCTGGCCTCCGGGGGATTTGCAGCCTGGAAGTGGACTGTACTGTCCTTTCGGGGTTCACCCAGCGCCTTCCTGGCTAGCCACAGCTCATGTCCAGAAAGGGGTGGGCACATCGGAGCCAGGGAGCTATGCGTTCATGTGTCCATAACCACACCAGTGTTCCGTTCGTAACAAACAACTGGATTTGCCGCCAGCTCTGTTCAGGGGTGTGGGGAAAAGAAGGATGCTTAAGTGAAGGCTTTATTGTTCTTTGTAGAACCTCTTTCTCCAGGACAGATCCCTGTAATTATAGTCCTGTGGTTCCTCAATTATCCCTAACACTCTTTGCTGCAGACCTCCCAACCAACAGGTATCCTTTATATTTCATTTTTTTGGAGAGAGTTTGTGTGTGCATGTATTTTGTTATGCATAAAAATTAATTTTTGTCCTCTTCATAGGGTTGTATGTTTTGTGTTTTTAAAAATATTTATTTTTACTTTATTGGAGGCCAAAAGTGGTGTCTGATCCCCTGGAGCTGGAGTTACAGGTGGTTGTAAGCCATGGGTGCTGGGAACTGAACTCGAGTCCTTACGAGATCCCTTCGCTGACAGAATACCTAAGAGAAACAGTTGAAGGGAGGAGAGCCCTCGTGGCTCGTGGTCTGGGGTCATGGTCAGATGCTCACAATGGCTGCTGAGCGGAGAAAGTAACGGGTGAGCTTCTGAGGTCTCCTTCAAGCACACGCCTCCCATGTGACTTCACTTCCTTACACAGTGCCGGCAGCTGGGGACCAGGAGCCTGTGGGGACATTTGAGATCTTAGTCTGCGAGGATTTGGAGTTTTCCATTTCAAGAGTTCACACCCAGGGCCTGGGATGGAGCTCAGCTGGCAGAGTGCTTGCCTAGTGTGCGTGAAGTCCCGGGCTTGGTCTCCAGCACCGTAAACCAAGTGTGATCCTGTGATCCTGTGATTGCCTGTGATCCTGGCTCTCAGGAGGAGGAGGAGGAGGAGGAGGAGGAGGCGAGAGATCAGGAGTTTAAGGTCATTCTTAGCCACACCGTGAGTCTGAAGCCAGCTTGGGCTATATGAGACCCTATCTTAAACTTTTTCCCCCTTTAAACCCAGTGCTTAGATGCAGGAGGGGCCTTTCTCTAAGGCCCAGGTTTAATCAAAGTCATCTGACCTATGCTTGAGGACAGTTTATTTCAGACCAGAGCTGAAGTCTCAAGACAACAAAAAGCCCCCAAACAAGTAACAAAGCCTTGTAGATAGGACTAGCCTAAGAAGCTGGACTGGTTAAAAACAAACCAAGGCTGCTTATGAGGAGGTGAGAGCCTGGTATCCAAGAACTATTGTCTGGGGCACAGTGAGACAGGGCCGAGTGTGCAGTGCTGGACAGGCAGGAGGCGAGGGGTGCTGTGTGGAGACCTCTCTGAGCCCGTTGCCCCCCACAGCCTGGGTCAGCACAGGAGGGCCCCTCGTGGCTTTCTCTCCCACCTAGTCCTAAGTCCCTTCCTCCTCTGGACCCCCGGCTTCTGAACAACACAATTGCAGAACTGCCTTGCACTGCTTGTACCCCACAGGGCTTTTGTCTAGGGGGTTGTAATGATTAATCTCAACTTGTTGAGATCTATACTCACCTGGGAGATGGGTGGCTGGGCAGGCCTGCAGGAGGAGATTATTTTGATTAGGTTAGTTGAACTGAGAAGACTGGCCACTGTAGGCGAAACCGTTTCTGGGGCTGGGAACCTAGACTGCAGAGAGAAGCATGTGAGCATGTGAGCATAAGCATTCACCATTCTCTCTCTCTCTCTCTCTCTCTCTCTCTCTCTCTCTCTCTCTCTCTCTCTCTTTCTTTCTTTCTTTCTTTTTTTGAGACAGGGCTGCTTTGTGTTGTCCTGACTGTCCTGGAACTCTCTCTGTAGACCAAGGTGTCCTCACTCGGAGATCTGCCTGCCTCTGCCTCTTGAGTGCTGAGATTAAAGGTGTGTGGCACCATGCCTGACTGAAGTCCCAATTCTAAAGATAGAAAACGGGGGCCAGTGAGTTGGCTTGGTGGGTAAAGGGCGCTAGCCATTGAACATGACAACCTGACCGGGATCCCTGGGAGCCACATGGTAGAAGAGGAGAATCCTGCAAGTCGTCCTTTGACCTGCATACAAACATGCACACACCACATGAATAAATGAATGTGAAAGAACACTAAAGAGGGCTAGAGAGATGGATCCTCAGTTAGGAGCTTTTTGCTTTTCCAGAGGACCTGAGTTCAGGTCCCAGCACCCAGGTTGTGTGGTTCACAACCACCTATATCTCCGGCTCCAAAAGATCCCACGGTCCCCCTTGCCCTACTTCATGGTGCTTCCTATACCCCTGTGGAGTTTGGCGAGCCCCCTGAGTGCAAGCTCAGTTTTGTCCTGTTCACTACTGCTCCACGTTAAGATTACGGCTCCATATTGTTGGTTGTTTTTTATTCTTTTGGTCTTTGGTCTTTGACTCTTTTGGGGGTCCGCCACCCAGCTCCCAAATAAATCACACACAGAGGCTTATTCTTGGTTATAAATGCCCGGCCTTTAGCTTAGCTTGTTTCTAGCCATCTTTTCTTTTCTATAGTTATCCCATCTACCTTTTGTCTGGGCTTTCACCTTTCTCTTACTTCTGTAACCTCACTTTCACTCTCACTCCATGCCTGGGTGCCTAGGTGGCTGGGTGCCTGGGTGCCTGGCCCCTGGCATCCTCTTCTTATTCTCTTGCTCGTTCTTCTTTCCCCCCCAGATTTATCCTTCTATTCATTCTCTCTGCCTGCCGGCCCCGCCTGTCCCTCCCCTGCCTCGCTATTGGCCGTTCAGCTCTTTATTAGACCAATCAGGTGTTTTAGACAGGCAAAGTAACACAGCTTCACAGAATTAAACAAATGCAGCATAAAAGAATGCAGCACATATTTGCATCATTAAAACAAATGTTCCACAGCACGAACAAATTAATACACCTTAAAATAATATTCCACAGCACCATATCTCTCCGGCTGGGCAGATGGCTCGGTGTCTAAGCATTTGCTGCTCTCGTAAAAGACGTGGTTTCGGTTCCTAACACTTATGTGGTGGCTCACAACTGCTGGTAACTCCAGTTCCAGGGGATCCAATCAATACCCTCTTCTAAACTCCGAGAGCACCAGGAAGCTGTGTGGTATGCATACATGCAAACAAAGCACTCAATTTTTTTGGGCGGGGGTGGGGGGGTGGTTCGAGACAGTTTCTCTGTGTAGTTCTGGTGCCTGTTCTAGATCTTGCTCTGTAGACCAGGCTGGCCTCAAACTCACAGAGATCCACCTGGCTCTGCCTCCTGAGTGCTGGGATTAAGGTGTGCACACCCACTGCCTGGCCTGTGCTCAGTCTTTTAAAAAGAGAAAAGATTAGGGCTCTCAATTTGATTATGTATTTCATTTATTTGTTTGTTTGTTGAGACATTGTCTTGTACAGTGCAGGCTGGCCCCAAACAACTTGGGCGGGCCAGGACGTCCTTGAACTTCTGATCCACTTGTTTCCAGTTTCCAAAGGCTGGGACTAGAGGGTTGTGTCACCGTTCACTGGCTCTTGGACTCCCAGGTTAAGAGTCTTCAAACACTGGTCTAGCATGGGGTGACATGCAGACATATGCAGTGCTAACAGGCACCTGAGCGGGCCAGGGCTGCCCATTTCCAGATAGCTCCTTACCTCCACAGACTGCCCTCACTGGCTGAGTGCCTCGGGCTTCCTACTCACGGGGCGATTCCTGTGCCAAGTCTAGATTGATAACTCGGTTAAACTGGAGTCTGCATTTATATGCAGAGAATCGATGTGTTTCTTGGAGAGAACCTTTGATAATGTGACATTTTGGCTTCAACTTTGATGTCTATTCCAGGATGAGGTATGAAAAGGGAGCATTAACTGAAAGCTACACCCCAAACTCCTTCCTCTCTTTTGAGATAGGGTCTCACTCTGTGGCCCCAGCTGGTCTGGAACTCACAGAGTTCTGCCAGATTCTGCATCCTGAGTCCTGGGATTAAAGGGTGTGCACCACCAATTTACACTGTCTTTAAAAAAAAAAATGTGCCGGGCAGTGGTGGCGCACGCCTTTAATCCCAGCACTCGGGAGGCAGAGGCAGGAGGATCTCTGTGAGTTCGAGGCCAGCCTGGTCTCCAAAGCGAGTTCCAGGAAAGGCACAAAGCTACACAGAGAAACCCTGTCTCGAAAAACAAAAACAAACAAACAAACAAAAATGTGTCTGTGTGTGTGTGCCAGTACATCCCACCACACATGTGGACAGGTTTTGGGAGTTGGTTCTCCATTCACCATGTATATTGAACGCAAGTCATCAGGTTCTGAGACAGGGGCCTGCACTCCTGGAGTCATCTTCCTGGCCCTGCCTTGGTCTTTTGAGACAGGGTTTCATGGGGCAACAGCAAACTTGTTATATAGCCAGTAATGACCTTGAACTCCTGATCCTCAGCTCCTACCTTCTAAGTGCTGGATCACAGGGGTACACCACTGCACCCTACTGTAACTGGTTACTTCCTTCTCCGAATTTAAATACTGTTTCCTGGCTCCACTGCTTCTAATTCCACAGAAGTTTCTGTGGAATTACCAGTTGTTCACAGTGAGGGGAAGAGGGTCACAAGGTGGCCCATGGGGCACCTGCTTTGGGGAGAGTGGTGAGGGCAGCCATCACCTCAGGCTGGGTGAGGGTCTGTGTGTCAGGTGGATAGGAGGAGGGGACACACAAACTGACTGTGTGGTCTTGGAAGTTAATCGGCAGTACCCCTCAGGCAGGGGCCATACAGGAAACCAAAATAATGGGGAGTTATTTTGGGAAATGATGTCATGCTACCACAAACTGGATTCAGTGTTCTTCCATTCCAGGAAGATATGTATGTATGTATGTATGTATGTATGTATGTACGTATGTATGTACATATGTATGTACGTTTTCACTGGTGACAGTCTTCATAAATAGCTCTGGCTGGCCGGGGACTCTATGTAGAGGAAGACGGCCTTGAAATGGCTGTCATCTTCCTGTCTCAGCTACCCTGGTGCTGGGACAGTCCTGTGCCACGATGCCTGGCTGTAGGATGTTGCGTGTGGACAAGGATTCTCACCTTCCTCCTCCAGCTTGTTTTCCCCCTTATCTCCACCCAGAGGCTGTGGAGTAAACACGTTTTGTTTTTTTATGTGCATTGGTGTTTTCCTCCATGTATGTCAGTGTGAGGGTGTCAGACCCCCTGGAACTGGAGTTTCAGACAGTTGTGAGCTGCCATATGGGGGAGGGGGGAGGCTGGGAACTGAACCTGGGTCCTCTGGAAGAGCAGCCAGTGCTCTTAACCACTGAGCCATCTCTCCAGCCCCCATGAACAAGTTTATTGACAGTCTAAAGTTGGTGTTTTCATCTTTTAAAAAATACTTACCAGCTAGTGGTGGCGCATGTCTCTAATCCCAGCAGTCTGGAGGCAGAGGCGGTCAGATTTCTGAGTTTGAAGCCAGCCTAGTCCACAAAGTGGGACAGCCAGGACTACACAGTGAGACCCTGCCTCAAAACAAAACAAAACAAACAAAATTGAGACCGGGTCTCATGTGTACCAGGCTGGCCTTAAACTTGGCTGTGTAGCCCATAATAACCTTCAGCTTCTGATCACCCTGCCTCTACTTCACAAGTGCTGGGGTTACAGGTGTGCACCCCACGCCTGGTTTCTGAGGTACTGGGGATAGAACCCAGGGCTTCATACATGCCAGGCAAGCACACTGAGAACCAACTTCAACCCCACATTCTGCCCTGCTCTAGAAGGAGCTCCTCCTACACCCACACCCCTGTTCCTCCTCCATCCTAGGGCCCCCCATCTTTGCATGCTGTAAGAGAGTTTACAAGAATCAGCAGCATGCTGTACTGTGGGAGCCCATTCTGGGGTTCCTCGTGGCTTTACCCAGCAGGTCCGAATAGAGGATGATCAGGACCACGGGCCTGAGTGCAGGTGTCTGAGATGGCCTGCACTTGGCTGTGCTGGGGGAGGAGGTCTTTTGTTCCACCCCTTGGCGTCTCTATAAAAACCCTGGACCAGAGACAGTCGGGGCCCGTTGGAATAGGTTCCAGGCCCTCTCGAGGCTATCCTTTATTTTCTATCTGTTTATCTCCGCAAGATTCTCCGCTATAAATCCTTCTATCTAATATTTCCTGCTGCTCACACTCAAGAAAACTCTGGGAAGCTGTGGGGGTGGTGGGTAAACGCCCCACAGAATGGCGCCGTGAACAGGGACTAAAGAAAAAAAGGGACTAAAGAAAAAAAGGGACTAAAGAGAAAAGGGACTAAAGAGAAAAGGGACTAAAGAAAAAAGAACAAAAAAGAGGGGACTAAAGACAAATGAACAGGGACTTAAGACAAAGTAATAGGGACTAAAGATAAAGGAAAATAATAGTTTTATTACAGAGTTTTTGGTGAAAGTGCTGAGTCAGCCCTGCCAGTGGAAAGGCATGCCGGTGTTATGGAATATATATATTTTTATATATATTTTTTGGGAAGGCAGGGGTTTTATCCTCGAGAGAAAAGGAAAGCGGACTGGAAGGATGTCCGATGCTGCAGCGAAATTCTCTTCTGTCAAAATTTTCTATCTTCTATCCCTTTCTCAATTTCTATCTGTGATAAGTATAAGATATAGGGTAGTAATATAGTTAGGAAAAACTTAGAAGTGTAAGATTGTGTAGGAAAAAATAAGTAAGGCAACTAGACAGAAAAACTCTTCAATTTTCTAACTTTAGGGGCTTTGAAAGCAAACTGGGGAAAAAATCTTTCTTTGGGCTTTACGGGTAGTAAAAAAGCTCTTCTCTGAGCTTATGGGGAAGAAAAAGTTTAATATGGAAGCTTTTGATCTGGGGACAGCTGAAATGCCAAGTCCAAGCGGCAGGAGAAAGTAATTTCTCCCTGAGGCAAAAATGGGGGTGTAAGAAGTCAAAGTTTAAAGTTGGGAAGTTTTGGGAAAAGTTGGTCTTTCTCCTGGGGAAAAAAAAACCTTTCTCTTAAACTATAAAGCTTTTCTTGGAAAACTTGGGGGGAAAATCTCTCTAAAAAGCCCTAATCTTTCTCTCTTAAGAAACTTAGAAACTAAAGCCTTTAACTTTCTCAGGACAAAAATTAGAATCACCTGAAGATTTTAGTATGGGGACCACCTGTGATTAGCTCTAAGGGAAAACAACAAACTTAAGACAGCAAAACCTAAGTTCTTTCAAGCTTTAACAATCCTCCCTGCAATGCAGGAGGCAGGGACAAGTTTCTAAGAACGTCTTCTAAGCTCTCTCTTCAAGCTAGTAAAAGACAGTGGGTCAGAGTACCCTGAGGGAAACGCTTGGGGAGAGTGTGGGTAAAGAGCTACAGAGAGCCCAAAAGGGCAGGAAACTTTACCTGAGAAAAGCAAAAAAGCCAAGCTTTTCAGTTACAGCGGAGCTGAGGCGGCAAAGGTTCTGAGTGAGCGTTTCAGAATGAAAAGGTGCTCCTAATGTCCTATGCAAAGATTCCCTGAAACGGTTAACATTGTATCCTCGCTTCTGAGCAAAAACCCAGAGGTGACTGGCCAGTGTCTCTGAGTTGGAGTGCATTTCGGGGATACTAGGGTTCCTGCAGTTGTAAACTTCCTGGAACACAGAGCTGAGGCAGGAAGGTGCAGGACCCAGGGGAAGATTGCTAATGAACAAACAAAGCTAAAGCCGGTGGGAACGGCACAGTTGTCCACTTTCCTACAAGGCCCGGCTTGATAGGTCCACAGCTGCAAAAAGAAATCTGAGAAAAAGCTTTCCTATCAGAGTAAGGACCTTTATGGGAAAACGGTAAAGCTGAACTGGGTCTGAAGCAGTCGTGCTGCCGAGTCAGAACGCTGTCTGGGGAAAGAGCCCAGCCAGGGCAGAACAGAACTATCCAGGAGTAAAGCTTTCTTTTCTGTCAGAGAAAGCACCTCTTTGAAAAAAACTGTTTCAACTGACTCCCTGAGATGAGGGAGTGTAGCCCTGAGGGGTGATTGCCTCTGCCATAAGCTCTGTCCTTGAGCACCCAGACAAGCAAACCCAACCCACTGGGGGACTGGGCCAGGTGAAGGCCTGATGAGGCAAAACACCTGTCCTTATGGGAGTTTAGAAATGGCAAAAAACCTCCCTTGTTAAATTTTTCAGTCTGTACGCAAACCACACAGACCCCAAAAACAGAAACGGACAAAAAGCCCTACCCTCAGTAGCAGGGAAAGCCGCCATTGTAGTGTCGGAAACTGTTTCTGGGGTAGAGGGGATAAACTGAGACCAAACTGGGAACTGTTTGGGAGAAAGACTCTGAAGAAACAGAAGGGACAGATTCCTCCCCAAAAAATGCATGACCTGACAAAGCTGCTAGAGTTTGAGGCAGATTCAGGGGGAGAAAAAAAAAGCCCTACCTCCAAAGGCAGCTAGCAGAGGTACAGAGCCGCAGATAGATACCTGAAGCTCTGCATCTGGGGGGGAAGGAACAAGCAAAATGAGAATAAGATCAGTGGGAGAAAATCTCTGAAGGAGCTATGGAAAAGCTGTTGTACATGATCTTGTTTTTCACTGACTGGCTAAAACAAACACAAGCCCCGAGGAAAGTTGCTATCAGAAATGCCAGCCTCAATGCGCGCTAACGAGGCAGGTGTGGATCTGATCCGGGGGCCAGTGTCTAATGAAGGAGAGACACCTGTTGAAGCCAGCTGAGGAGAATAGAAATCTCCCAATGTCCCACAATTGAAAATGTAAAATGCTTGTTCAAATCTCCCGTTGCAAAAGCAAAAAACTTTGTTCAAACCTCCCGGGCAAAAATTTTGTAAGCAAGTCTGGTAAAAGAGAACCAGTTGACTCTCAAACCTGATAAGAAATATGGGAAATGATATAAGGGACTGATATATAAGGGACTGATATGGGACTGATATTATTATGGACTGATATAAGGGAAATGCATTCTGGGAAAGGTAGTTTTTCCGCTAAAGATGGCGACAATTGCCCTGAAACACTTTTGTCAGCTCGAAAATACGTTCATGGTAAACTTAAAATACAGCTTTTAAAAGAATGAGTAGGAAAGTCGTTTAAGTTTAAGTATCAGTTCCAATGAAAGATGGAAAGGATACGGAACTAGGTGCTTCGTGGTTTGGGGCTCCGTTGGTAAAATGCCTTATTTACCCTAATAGCTGTGCAAAGTTTTTACGGTAATTGGATGACAAAACTACCTATAAGAGCAAACAAGTCACTTTAAAATCCTTAAAATACCACCTAATAGCTGTGCAGTTTTTGGCGAAGAGCTTTACAGCAGCTAAATATGATAATTTCACCCTCAGCGTAAAGTTTTTCAGTAGAACAAACCAAAAAACTGCTGTGATAGAAACGTTTGTTTGAATTGAAGTTCTTAGGGGAGCTATTATGAATTTGGGTGAAGGGACAGCCTCGAGTTAAAAAACCGTTTACCGCTGACAGTGCATCTCTGCCTGTCCGGAATTGCTGAGAGAACTCGCAACTTTGGGGTGTGGCTTCGTCCTGAGAATGTTACAATCCCCTAGCAACAAGTATCACAACTCTATAATGACAACACTCACTAAATCCCAGTGCTTCATAACAAAGCTGACTATAAACGCTAAACTTTAGAAATGATGTACGTACTTCCTGTCTAGTTAAGAGAATCTTTCTGATAGAGATGGTGATAATAATTAAGAGTAAGAAGTAGAAAAATGAAAATAAGATATGTAAGTTTGTAGAAATTCTGTCTTGTTAGATCTGTGTTAAGAAATCTTTAGGTGTTTGCTAAGTTAGATATATGCTAATGGTAGCCTATATAAGTTTGTACATGTAGTAATAAGCTTGTAAGATGCTAGTTGTAAATGTAAGTTTAAATAAGAAATAAGATAAGTAAGAAGTATCTAAGGTAGTCTTAAGACATGTAGTAATAAGCTTGTAAGATGCTAGTTGTAAATGTAAGTTTAAATAAGAAATAAGATAAGTATATAAGAATTAATAGGAAATATATTTGCTAAAGTAGTTCTATAAAGTATAAATAAGTAGATGTTAATATGTTGTATGTGAGTTTGTAAAAACGTGTAAATGTTGAATATGAGTCTAAATGCTTTGCAAGGCAAAAAATGTTATATGTGAGTTTGTGAAAAAGTGTAAATGTTAAGTGTGAGTCTATTAATGTATATGGTGAAAACACCTGAGACACAGGAGATAGTGTCCTAGTAGACTGCAAAGTAGGCAGTCTAAATGATTTCAAAAGCTCCAGAAGCCGCTAAGAAGCTAAGAATGGCGGACGCCAGAACCAGCACAAGGCATCCGCAGCTGAGATCCGTGGAATATCAACGCAGCACAGAAAAACCTGAGCTAACAGCAAAAACAGTGCGGTTTAAAATCTTACTATAACTAAAAAGGTCTGTCTGTGAGAACAAAAGTTGCAGAGACGCTTGTTTGAACAAAAATTATTAACTGCAAAAAGTTTTGGTTAAAAAAGTCTCTTCATATTTGGAAGTAAAAGCCTGATACCAGAATTTATTTCTTATTTAAACTTTTTGAACTTAAAATGAGATAAAATTACAAAAACATTTTGGTTATGGATTTCTTCAAATTTGGAAGACTAGTACCAATATTTATCATTTGAATTTTGGTACTTAAATGAAATGAACAATAGAGATTTCATTGCAATGGGACAATTTTGAGCTTACTTATAGTAATGACCTAGGAATGGTTTTCTGGAATTGGGTTAAAAATGAAACTGTTTAAATGAAGAAATGTATTTCTACTTAGAATCAAGATGCAATTTTGTGTATGCGTATATGCTTTATTAACTGGAGATTTATGAATTGTTTTGTGGAACTGTTTATGTAAAAATGGAATTACTTATGGAACTGGTTTTGTGTTACAAATGGAACTGTTCAAACAGATAAGTTTGGGTTCCTCTAACTAGGTTTGAGACTTTGTTTAAAAAATTATAAAGAAAAGGAGGAGTTATGAGATTGAATTATGTTCGCAGAAACCTATTGATATTAATGCACCCTGGTTTTGTGGAGTTAAGAAAATGTTTAAGTTTGATGTGAATACATCGAAGTTTTTCCTATGTTCTGTTAACAAGAAAATTCAAATGACTGAGTTAAAGTTGTAAGACGGAGAAAATTGTTAACTATATATAGCACCATATATGCTAACTCGAATGGTTCTGTTAAGAGTTTGCTTTGAGTTGTAAGATTGAGAGAATTGTGACTATGTATAGCAATATTTATGTTAACCTATTAATGGTAATGATGAAGCTAAGGGATTCTTTAAGTTTGTAGTCGCCTTAAGAGTTTTGGTTTAGAAAGGGCTTGAGGCAGCTAAGACTGCTGTGGTCACCTTGGACCTAATTCAAAAGAGAAATGCCATTTATATCATCCTCTACTCCCATACTGGGAGGTGTAACAGCTATGGAGATTGCTGTAAGCCATTAATAGTTATTTTTTTATATATTAAGAAGGGGGGACCTGTGGGAGCCCATTCTGGGGTTCCTCGTGGCTTTACCCAGCAGGTCCGAATAGAGGATGATCAGGACCACGGGCCTGAGTGCAGGTGTCTGAGATGGCCTGCACTTGGCTGTGCTGGGGGAGGAGGTCTTTTGTTCCACCCCTTGGCGTCTCTATAAAAACCCTGGACCAGAGACAGTCGGGGCCCGTTGGAATAGGTTCCAGGCCCTCTCGAGGCTATCCTTTATTTTCTATCTGTTTATCTCCGCAAGATTCTCCGCTATAAATCCTTCTATCTAATATTTCCTGCTGCTCGCACTCAAGAAAACTCTGGGAAGCTGTGGGGGTGGTGGGTAAACGCCCCACACTGTACCACCAGTTCTCGGGAACAGAAGCCACGCCCCTCTCACCCTGAATCTGTAGCATATACTACGCATACATACTAAGCACATACTTAGCATATATTGAACAGGAGCAGAGAGGAGAGAGCAGTCTGTTGGATGGAGGTGGGGTGCTGTTTTGGCATTTTACATCTTGTCTTCCAAGTAATCTTCGAATCGGTACTCTGTTGTATGCCTGACGTTAGGAGAGAACCCCAGGCTGACCAGCGCTCAGGAACTCCTGGCTAATGGCAGGCCGGGCTCCAAATCAGGACCATCTGACCTCACAGCTCCTGCTCTTTCAGCTGCGCTGCCCCGGCTTGAAGTAATCTTGGTAAGATTGCCTCCCCAGCAATTAAAATGGTTTTGTGGAAGTATCCTTTGGATGACCACCAAGATACTTGCAATTGCTTCCGGTTGCCTCTGAGATTATCCTCTAGTCTAAGCTCTGAAGGCCACGCTTCCCCATGGGGTTGCCTCCCGGCTCTGCTTCCTGTCATCTCTCACTTGGCATCCACTGTGGCCCAGGAAATGGGCCCTCTGCCTTCCCAGGGCCTGTGCCCTGTGTCTGTCTGTTCACCACTGGGCTCTCAGAACCCAGCAAGGAAATGGGTCTCCATGGTTGTTGAATAAATAACCGAATGAAGATTGTGAGCCTTCTCCCACACCAGCGATAGGTTAGCTCTGTCTCCCCTAAACCCCATCCTCCTCTCCGTAAATCCCAGGCCACAGAAGCCAGTTAGGTGCTGGGTGGGTGGTTCTGTTCAGTGGTCCCTGCAGTACTGACTGGAGCTTAACCCCACTCAGGGACCTCTTGTTTGGACCTCCTTTCTCCTGCTCCGTCCCTAGGATTTCCGCCTTTAATTCCCGGCATACGCCCAGTATAAGCTCACAGGTGGCACTGTGTCCCTTCCTGTCTGGAGAGGTGACCGATCATCCTCCGGAGTCCTGCTCAGATTTCTCATCAATGAAGTTCTGTTCAACAGACACTTGAAGTCCAGGCTGAGTGTCTTAAGTAGCACCTCAGAACCTCGTCCATGCTGCTCTGTATTGGGGATGCTGATCAGGAGTTTGGAGGACAAGAGAGAAGGCTACAGCACTTGCTGCCGGCTTCTTTCCCCCTTCAGGGCTGGCCACAGCCCTCATCATGCCACAGTACTCTACAGACAAGTGCCTATGTTGCCCAGGGGCTGGACCGCAGGGCCATGCAGTATCCATACTGGCGCACACCTCTGAAAACCCTCCCTTTGTTAAGCTGCTCACAGATACTCCAAGTTTGTCCCAGAGGGGCCCACCTGTTGCCTGCTCTGCTCTTGCCTGGTTCAAACACTATGTGCGTCCAGTGGGCAAGATAGGGCTCTGCCTCTAGAGGAGCTCCTGGGAGGGGCTTCCCTGCCCCCATGGACATCACATTCTGTGATGGTGTTAAGGCATGGATCGGTACATACAGCAGCCTTCAACCTGGAAGAACAAGGAGGACTTCCAGAGAGGATGGCCAGGGCGGGGGAGACCAGTCAGAGTTAGTAAGTGACATTGTTGAAGGACAATAACCCCCAGTCCCAGCCAGAGCCACAGATGTGACAGTGAGTGGGCTGTACTGAGACCTGCCGTAGTCTGTGGTTCATAGTGGTGATGGCGAGCTGGCAGAGGCCGGCCTGTGGGCTGCAGCTCTGACCATTGTCGTCTGGCTTTATGCTCATGGCTGGCACACACCTGTGGGTCCCAGCATACCAGAGGTGGAGGCAAAAGACTAGGAGTTCAAGGTCATCCTCAGTCACATAGGATATTCAAGGACAGGCTGGACCACAAGAGACCTTGTCCCAAAGAAAATAAGATGGGCTGGGCAGTGGTGGCACATGCCTTTGATCCCAGCACAGGAGGCAAAACTCAGATGGCCTCTGAGTTCAAGGCCAGCCTGATCTACAGAGCAAGGGGCTACATAGAGAAACCCTGTCTGGAAAAGCCAAGGGGGAGAAATTGGGGTAGGGATAGGTTTTTAGCAGTTTGAGGATACTTGTCATTGTGGAGTCTGCTAGGCAGCCAAACGCTGAAGGCAGCAGAAGCTAGTGGAGAGCTGAGTGTGTGTGGGGAGAATTGGAGGGAAAGCCCAGGAGTGGAGCTGGGACAGGACGGGCCTTTGGGGGAAGTGTGGCCAGCTCAGTGAGTGACTGGGGGAGTGGACAGGTTGCCTCTGCTGCTCTGTAGTCCCTGGAGAGGTCTGGCCTGCCTGCTGTGTGACCTGGGCCATGGAGCTGGCTGCCTGCTGGGACCCCTCTACTGAGAAGCACCCCCTCCTCAGGCTGTGGCCTCTAAATCAAGCACCCCATGTGCCTGCCCATACTGCAGCCTTCCACCCAGGGCTCTCTGTGTCCCCGAGGTTGAATGGGTGGACCTTCAAGAATAGTAGGAGGTGGGCTGTGGAGACAGCTGGGTATGTCTGTAATCCCAGAACACAGGAGGCTGAGGCAGGAGGATTGAAATAAACTTGAGGCCAGCCTGGACCCTATCTCAAAACAAAAACAGGGGCTGGAGAGATGGCTCAGAGGTTAACAGCACTGGCTGCTCTTCCAGAGGTCCTGAGTTCAATTCCCAGCAACTACATGGTGGCTCACAACCATCTGTAATGAGATCTGGCGCCCTCTTCTGGCATGCAGGGATACATGCAGACAGGAAATTGTATACATAATGAATGAATGAATGAATGAATGAATAATAATGAATGAATGAATGAATGAATGAATGAATCTTTAAAAAAAACGGGACTGCAGAATGGTTCAGTGGTTAAGAGCACTGGCTGCTCTGCTAGAGGACCCAGGTTTGATTCCCAGCACCCACATGGTGCCTCACAATTGTAACTCCAGTTCCAGGGGATCTGATGCCCTTTTCTGGCCTTTATGGGCATCAAGTATGCACATGATGCGCAGACATACATGCAAGCAAAATATTCTCATATAAATGAAATATATAAATCTAAATTTTAAAACTGTTTAAAGAATGGCTGGGGTAGAAGTTGGTGATGGTCCACTCTAGGTCCTGCTTGGGGTTAGGGACACACTCCCCATGGAGTCCAGGATCCTGGGAGTGGAGAGATGGAGGAAGGGACTCATATTTGATTCTGGGTTGAGATGTTCAGGGGCAGTGAGGTCTACTTAACCCAAGGCCTGGGAGATCTGAGAGAGATTCCAGGGGCGTCGGGATGTAGGTGGTGCTTCAAGGGAGAACCTAAGGAGAAGGGAGAGAGAGGAGTGCATCAAGGGCAGAGGTGAGTGAAGAAGGAAACAGGGTGAGACCAGGAAGGACCAGTCCCGAAGGAGGAGGGGCTGAGGGAGTGGAGTCCTGGCTGCAAGGAGGTAAAGCCTTAAGAGGAAGTGGGCTGGGGCTGGAGAGATGGCTCAGTGGCTAAGGGCATTAACTGCTCTTCCAGAGGACCTGAGTTCAAGTCCCTGCACCCCCATGGCAGCTCATAACTGTCTGCAACTCCAGTTCCAGGGGATCGGTCACCCTCACAAAAATATGCATGCAGAAAAAACACCAATAAATGCACATAATAAAAATAAGTGAATCATTAAGAATAAAAAAAAGAGGAAGTGGGTAACCGCATCGGACACAGTGAAGCCTGCAGAGGGACAGAAGGGGTTGTCACTGGTGAGAGCGTTGGTGTCAGGCAGCCTGTGGTAGTGTGGGAAGGGGGTGGGGTCAGGGATGGTCTCCACAGCTGTTGGAGATCGTGTAAGGAGCGTGGCTGAAAGGGGCAGGAAAGGTGGGCTGTATGGAGAAGTCAGTAGAAGAGCTGGGGAAACATGAACTTCCTGTGGATGGGCGGGCTCTCCTGAGGGGGTGCTAGGGGTAGCTCAAGCCTTTTAAGTATGGATCTGAATTTGATCCCCAGCACCCATGTTAAAAAGCCTGGCCTGATGGCACGTGCTTGTCATCACAGAGCTGGAGAATCAGACGGGGGGGATCCCTGGGGCTCACTGGCCACAGTCTAGCCCTGTCATTGAGTTCCAGGTACCAGTGAGAAACCTTGTCTCAAAAAACAAAAACATCAAGGTGAGCCAGGCTGTGGTGGCACATGCCTTTAATCCCAGCACTCTGGGAGGCAGAGGCAAGTGGATCTCTGTGAGTTCGAGGCTACAGAGTGAGTTCCAGGACAGCCAGGGCTACAAGACAGAGAAATCCTGTCTTGAAAAACAAAACAAGATAAAACAAAAAACCATGGTGGATAAGTGTCATCTTGAAAATGACACCAGATGTTAACCTCTGGTCCCCTTCTAAGTATCACGCACACACACATAAACACACACACACACACAGAGAGAGAGAGAGAGAGAGAGAGAGAGAGAGAGAGAGAGAGAGAGAGAGAGAGAAAGACCTCCTGAGGGTCCCATGGTAAGACATTAAACACAGAAAATGCTAGAAGTCTGCATGTTTAGTCAGGGAAGTCCCAGTATAGTCTGTGTTTCATTCCCAATGCTTTTTTTTTTTTTTTTCTTTTTTTCTTTTTTTGGTTTTTCAAGACAGAGTTTCTCTGTGTTGCCCTGGCTGTCTTGGAACTCACTCTGTAGATCAGGCTGGCCTTACAGAGATCCACCTGCCTCTGCCTCCTGAGTGCTGAGATCAAAGGCGTGCGCCACCCCCACCCCACCCCTGCACAGTCCTATTACTTTCGGGTGAAATCTCCACTTGGTGAAACTGACCCTCTGGGAGGAAGTAGAACAAACTGCCTGATGGAGAGCCAAGGTGCTGGGTGGGGTTGGAGTGAAGGAGACCCCGGGAGGGGCAGAATCAAGAGCTTATCTGACGTAGACTGAGGGATGCTTTAGAAATGTTTATTATTGCTGGGTGGTGGTGGTGCAGACCATTAATCCCAGCACTCAGGAGGCGGAGGCAAGTGGATCTCTGTGAGTTCAAGGCCAGCCTGGTCTACAAAGCGAGTTCCAGGACAGGCAGGGCTACACAGGGAAGCCCTGTCTTGAAAAACAAAACAAAACAAAAATCATCATCATCTTCATCATCGTGTGCACACACACGTGTGCTGTGATGCATGAGTGGAGAGGTCAGAGAACAACTTTTGAGATTCTGTTCTCCCCTCTCGCTGTGGGTTCTGGTGATCACACTCAAGCCATGAGGCTTGCATGGCAAATCCTATTACTGGCTGAGCCACTTTGTCAGCCCAGGAGGATGCTTTGGTGGGGACCGTGACACTGTCTGATGCCGCCGTGACTCCGCATCACTGGTTCTCTCTCTTCCCTGGTGGTTCTGTGGCCTTTGAGACTCTAGTACCACAGTCCGCAGCAGCACTGGGCATGTTTGGTGGATGTCCCTTCATGTGGTCCCCATAAGGATGTACTCCACATCCTTCATTTTCCCAGGGGCCTCCCAAGGCGGCTTCTGTCCACACCGCTGGGTTTTGCCATGTGCTCCAGACATCAGACTCGAAGTTCTGGACATGGGATAACGTGTAAGATGCTGGGCTGAGACTTGGTGGGGCTGGACTGCTTAAGCACTCTGCAGTGTGGCCATCCTGAAGTGGAAGGAGGAAGCTGGAGGGAGGGAGATGATGGAGATGCTGGAGATTGGTGGAGGAAGACCCTGCAGTGGGGGAGACTCCGGGAGCATGAGAAAGTGGAAGGTGCTCTATTCCCTGAGCTGGGGAGACAGGAGGATTAACGGGAGGCAGGGAGGTAAGCATGTTTGCTGGGTATGTCTGTAATCCCAGAACATGGGAGGCTGAGGCAGGAGGATTGAAATAAATTTGAAGCCAGCCTGGACTACACTATAAACTCAAGAATAGCCTGGGCTGTGTAGCAAGACCCTATCTCAAAACAAAAAACAAACAAAACAAAACAAACCGAGCTGGAGAACTGGTTCAGTGGTTAAGAGCACTGGCTGCTCTTCCAGAGGACCCCGGTTTGATTCTCAGTGCTCATACAGTGGCTCACAACCATCTGTAACTCCAGTTCCAGGGGAATACAATGGCCGCCTTCTGGCCTCCACGGGCATCAGGAATGCAAGCAGTCCACAGACATCCATGCAGATGAAACACCCATACATGTTTAGGACAGAGATAATGTGTGTGGGAGGGGTTCAGGATGCTGACGCTGTAGAAGTGGAAGGGGCGATGGAAGGGATGAGGACCAGCTGCCAGGAGGGAGGGAGAAGTGGAGACAGGCAGGCCCCTGTGACTTCCCATCCTCTAGAGCGAGATCCTATCTAGCGGGACTCTGGGACCATATATGGAACAGAACAGGCAGCCAGGAGCATCCTGAGTGTGAACTGCAAGGCAGAAGTCATGTTTCATCTCTCAGTGTTCAATGGCCAGGACAGAATCGTGCCTGGGTTGGCCTTGAACTCACTGTTATGTAGGAGGAAGGTCTTGAACTGGTCCCCCTGTCCCTGCCTCTCTTGTGGTGGTGGTCACACTATGTTTGGCTTTTGCGATGCTGGAACTCTAACCTGGGGCTTTATGCATGCTGAACAAGCACTCTGCAGACTGAGCTACATCTCCAGCCAGCGTTTTCTGCCCCTGGGTGCCACACACGGGGTTACACAGAACTGCATGCCTGACTCAAAAGGGCAGGAAGCATGTCATTTGGTGTCCGTGGCACTTACCAGGAACGCCAGTGCTTGCATGGCCTACTTGAATGCAGCTCTCCTGTTTTTGTCCCCGGTGAGCTCCCAGTGAACACACACACACACACTTACAGTACAGACCATGACCGTCCACTGGTGCATACACGAGGTACCCACACACACTGCTCCGGTCAGAGCTGTTCCTGAAAGCCTTTCCAGGCCCAGGGTGGGCCCTGCAGCCACAGTGTGTGGTACAACCAGAGTCAGCTCAGTAGTTTGCCTGGTGTCATTGGTCGTAGGTCTTTTTTTTTTTGTCTGATCTCTCTCTCTCCCTTTCTTCCTTAGACAGTGTCTAAAGAACTCATTATAGGTGCTGGAGAGATGGCTCAGTGGTTAAGAGCTCCGCCTGCTCTTCCAGAGGTCCTGAGTTCAACTCCCAGCAACCACATGGTGGCTCACAACTATCTCTAGTGGAATCTGATGCCCTCTTCTGGCATGAAGTTGTACATGCTGATAGAGCACTCATATACAAAAATAAAATCTTTAAAAAAAAAACTCATTATAGCCGGGCGGTGGTGGCGCACGCCTTTAATCCCAGCACTCGGGAGGCAGAGCCAGGCGGATCTCTGTGAGTTCGAGGCCAACCTGGACTACCAAGTGAGTCCCAGGAAAGGCGCAAAGCTACACAGAGAAACCCTGTCTCGAAGAAACAAAAAACAAAAAACAAAAAAAAAAAAAAAACTCATTATATAGCCAAAGATGACCTTGATGTTCCTGCTTCCGTCTCCTAAATGCCAGGGCTACAGATGTGCACAACTGCTCTAGAGTTGTACCGTGCTGGGGAGCAAACCCAGGGCTTCCTGTGCTCGTGAGTGCTCTACCAACTGAGCTACAGCCCCACCTCACCTTTTTTTTTTTTTGAGACAGTTTAGGATGACCTTGAATTCCTAATCCTCCTGCCTCACCTCCCAAAGTACTGGGGATATAGATGTGTGTCACCAATTCTTGGCGTCACTGCTCCTAATCAGTCCATGACAGATTTTGGCCCAGACTGCCCTTAAAACAGTTGCCGACCTTTGTCTGAGGTAAGGTAACGCGGACAGTGCATGCTGGAATCATCACCAAGTTTGACAGCTCTCCGGGACCGCTCCATGTCACTTCATGGAAACCAAGGCTCCAGTGTTAATTAGTCACCCAAAGGTTTCCCTGGAGAAGCAGCGCCTCCCCAGAAGACAGAGCCCCCTGGGTCTTTTCCAGAGCGCACCGCAGAGCTGGAGACAGGAATGTCATGCTTTCCTGGTCTCCTGGAGCATGTGCCACAGTCCAGCTGGAGCATGGGCCCTCTCTTGGCTCCAATGAGGCCACCAAGAGCTTGAAACCTGGCATGGTTATGGGCATTCTGCCCCGCAGCGTAGTTAATACTTGCAGAGCACACAAAGGTAACTTTAGGTGTGATGTCAGGGGCTAGGAACCCCCCCCCCCACACACACACACCTCCAGGCCTCCAGAGGCTCCCAAGGAAAACAACCGTGAGAGATGTCTGTTAGTGTGACAGGCGATGGGAGAGGGTGGTAACACACATCTCAGTGCACAGGGGCCTGTGTGTGTGTGTGTGTGTGTGTCTCAGCCTGTACTCATTATTCTCCTGCCTCCACTACATGAGTGTTGGGATTACAAGGGTGCACCCCAGACCTGGCTTCAGCAGCCCCATTTAAAACAGGTTATTTATTTATTTATTTATTTATTTACTTATTTATTTAGGTTTTTTGAGACAGGGTTTCTCTATGTAGCCCTGGCTGTCCTGAAACTCAGACTGTAGACCTACCCACCTCTGCCTCCGAAGTGCAGGGATTAAAGGTGTGGGCCACCATTGCCCAATTTACTTAATTCCTTTTTTTTTTTTTACATTTTTTTTATTGATTCTTTGGGAATTTCATATCATGAACCCCAACCCCACTCTTCCCAGTCCCTCCATATCCACCTTTCACCCCTGCAGCATTCTCCCAAAAGAAAAAAAATTAACAAAACAAAAACCACTTCTCCGCTCCTCCCTCCGTGACACTGGGAGCTGCTGTGTATCACCCAGGAGACCCTTTTGTTCAAACCGCTTTACTTGCAAATGTTCATTGTGTAATGAGTTGTTGGACTGGTTCAAGGCCTCTGGCCTCTGGTCCACTATCATCACTGGACCCTCACCAATCCTCTGGGATATCCTGCTATTGCCCTGAGTCTTGGAGATCCTGCAGCTACAGTTCCAAAGGACCAGCCCCTTTATGTTCCAGCAGGTCATAGAGGTGGGCCTGGGTGGTAGCTGAGTTGGTCAGGGCCAGCTCTCCCATGCCCATGCCTTTGGGGTCAGCTCAGCCATGCCAGTGGTGAAGGGTGGGGCCAGGTCTCCAGCAGCAGCAGCTAGTGAGGAGCAGGGCCAGAGCTCAGCATATGGCCCTTGGATTTCAACATGCATGGGTCACATGGCCCCTGATGGTCAAATGGCCCTTGACACCAGCATGGTTGGCTTGTGCATCTCTGTGGCCTTTGGTGTCGATGTGGGCCATGGACATCAACACAGACCCTGGCTCTGGTAGGATACAGACAAGGTCTTTAGCAGCAGCTCAGGCCTATAAGTCACCCTGGTCCTTGGTGGCAGTGCAGGCCACTCAGATCAGCCTAGCCCTCAGGCACCAACATGGCCCAGGTGGTGGTCCAGTCCCTGGGCATCTGAAGGGCCTTTGGTGGTAACAAGAGCCACAGACACCAACACAGACCCCAATCCTGGCAGGACCACGGACCCAGGCATGGCCCCAAGTGGCAGAGCAGGCCACCCAGATCTGCATGACCTCAGTGGCCACACAGCCCTCGGACACCAACACAGCCACAAATGACAGCCCAGACCCCGGGCATCTGTGTGGCCTTTGGTGGCAACATGGGCCATGGACATCACAGATACCAGTAGCTATAGGACTGTGGACCCAGACATGGTCCTTGGCAGCTATCCGAGTCCGGATGTCACCATGGCCCCGGGTGGCAGTGCAGGCCACTCATGGCAACCTGTTCCTCCCCGCCTTGGCTTCTCCAGTTTCACGTCTCTCCATGGCACACGAACTGCCCAGCTTCTCCTCTCCCATTTCTCCACCACAGATTCGCTCACTGTGATGGTGTCCACTCCGAGGCACCAGACGGGCCTGTGGGTGTCTTCCACCCACCAGGGCCGAGCCGCACAGGGCTTACTTCATTCCTGTAGTTATAGGAAAGCTGTATGTAGGCATATAAAAAGCTCTGGACTGTGGCCCCCAAACTTTGAGTAGCAGAATCCCTTAGGGAAAGGAAGTCCTGGTCTTAGATCAGACAGTCTTATCAACTTTGTATCTATCTTTATATGTCTTTGTGTGGATCTAGAGACGGGACATTTGCACAGTCTAGGCAAATTCTCTGCCACTTCCGAGTCTTTATTTTTTAATTTAATTTTAATTTTTAAAAACAAGCTCTCACTATGTAGCCCTGGCTGGCCCAGAACTCACTATATAGACTAGTCTGACCTCCAGCTCACACAGAGAGATCTGCCTGCCTCTGCCTCCTGAGTGTTGGGAGTGCACCACCATGTTCCACTAAATCTTGTGGTTTGTTTGTTTGTTTGTTTTATTTTATTTTATTTTGGAGACAGGATCTCACTATGTAGCTCTGGCTATTCTAGAACAGCTGTGTAGACCAGGCTGGCCTTGAACTCATAGAAATTCACCTGTCTCTGCTTCCTGACTGCAGAATTCCATGTCTGGCCTCTTGTCTCATTTTTTATTTTTGTTTTAAAAAATTGATTTATTTGTGCCAGGCAGTGGTGGCACACACTTTTAGTCCCAGCACTCAGGAGGCAGAGGCAGTCAGATTTCTTTGAGTTTGAGGCCAGCCTGGTCTACAGAGTGAGTTCCAGGACATCCAGGGGTACACAGAGAAACCCTGTCTTGAACTGCCCCCCCCAAAAAAAAACCCTCAATATATATATTCGCGCGCGCGCGCGCGCGCGCGCACACACACACACACACACACACACACACTGTTGTTTTGCCTGGATGTATGTCTGTGTGAAGGCATCAGATCCCCATGAACTGGAGTTACAGACAGTTGTGAGCTGCCATGTGGGTGCTGGGAATTGAACCTGGGTCTTCTGGAAGAACAGTCATTGCTCTTAACCACTGAGCCATCCCTCTAGCCCCTGCTTTGTTTTTAAAATTACTATACTTATTCATTAGTGTGGGGCCGAGATGCATAGACCATGGCGTGTGAGTGGAGGTCAAAGAACAGCCTGGAGGAATTGATTCCCTCTGTCACCATGTGGGTCCCAGAACTGAACTCAGTCAGGCCTTGGCAGCAGGTATCTTGGTTTTTTGTGGCAGAATCTCACTTGGAGCTTAGGCTGGTTCAAAGGAGATCCTTTGCTCTGACTCCACAGTGCTGGGATTACAGGCCTGAGACACCACACCTGGCAGTATTTTAATTTAAAAAAAGTTATTTCTTATTTGAATGTGTATGTGTGAATGCCTACATGCTACATGCGTGTCTGTGGAACATGCTCATGTCTGGTGCCCTTGGAGGCCTGAAGAAGGCTCAGATTCCTTGGAATTGGAGCTATAGACAGCTTTGAGTTGCCATATGGGTGCTGGGAATTGAACTTGGGTCCTCTGCAAGAGCAGTAAGTGCTCTTAACTGCTGAGCCGTCTCCCAGGCCCCTGAGTACTTTAATTTTTTAAGAAGGAGAATGTATTCCTGTATTATTTATGACCTTACAACCAATTTAAAAACCCCGATGTTCATCTGGGGGCTTGAGAGAAGGAAGAGGTCAGGATTCTGAAGGGAGTGGTGTGGAGTGGAAGACTGCTTTTCTCCCCCCCAAGCCTGTGTTCAAGACCCGACCTTGACAATGATCTGTCGACAACCTCAGGCAAGTCCCTTAACTCTCTGAGCCCCTAGCCACGTGCTTTGAAGTAGAGATGGCAATGACGATCTCCAGGGCCTGGTGACATGGCAGACCAGAGCAAAGGTCTAGCACAGAGTGGGTGTTTAATCTATCACACCCATTGTTGCTCTTTTGGCTTTTACTCCCCCCCCCCCCCGCCCCCCGCCCAATATTTGAGCTCTCTTTGAGTGACAGTTGAGTTAAGGGCCTTGAGACTATGTCTGGTTCCAGCCAACGACTTCTGCAAGGAAGCTGGGCTGGGTAAGTCAGAGACCCTGTTGGCAGAGGCCAGGAGGGGGTGCTATTTACTTCAGTGTTAGACCCTGGGATTCCCAGGCAGAACTGGGAAGCACAGATCACTTGAAAAGGGGTGGGAAGAGCTGTGGGGAAATTCAGAGAGCTGGTGTAGCTCTGTAGAAGAGGAAAGGGCCATCTGGGTTTTGCAGTTTCAGGACAGCCAGGGCTACACAGAGAAATCCTGTCTTGAAACAAACAAAAAAACCCAAAACAACAACAACAAAAAAACAACCAACCAACCAAAAAATACTACTAATAAAAAAAAAATGCATGCACTTGGCTTACAGGAACATATATGATGATTGTGTTAGGTGAGGGTGAGGAACTGGGATAAAAGAAAAGAATGAACCAGTGGAGTGCCTGGAGGGAGTGGAGGGGAGGTCGAGCCAGTAGACAAATTTCTGTGCACATTGCGCCCTCTGTTGGATGTGAGGGCTCCCAGCAAGGTCTTGGAACTCAAGTGCGACCTTGGCACCTTGACTGCCCATAGCGGCTGTGTGGGCTGCCCCACCCACCCCTGTTTTCCCAGTAGCCAGAGCAGGGTGCGGGGGTCGGCTGGGAACAGGGCAGTCTGAGGTGACCTGGCCATCTTGTGTAGATGTCGTGGAGGGTTCCACAGGTTGGCCTGATCCCCACAGTGGGCAGCTGGGCTCCGAGGGGACGGAACCTGGAACCCAGATTCCACATCTCCACACGCAGCCCTCCATTCTGGCAGGAAACGAAACATCTGGATCTTCGAAGAAGAAAGGGAGGAAAAGGAAGAAGGCGCCAGGGTGTGGATGTAACCTTGAGGACACCATGGATCCTGATACCAGACTATCAAGGATGACAGTGGACAAGTCTGTCATGCCTCAGTTTCCCTCCTTGGAATATAGGGGACCTCATAGGGATGTTGTCAAAGTAATGCACTCTTGATTCAGCACACCTGGCAGAGTGCTAGCCCAGCATGCATGAGGCCCTGGGTTAGACACCACCACCACATAAACCCAGCCCAGTGGTGAATACCCGTGATCTCAGCATTAGGGAGCGACAGGAGATTCTGAGGTTCAAAGTCATCTTTGCCTATGCAGTGAGTTTAAAGCCAGCCTGGGCCATAGGAAATCCAGTCTAAGAAAAATAAAAGATCGGGGCTGGAGAGATGCCTCAGCAGTTAAGAGCACTGGCTACTTTTTCAGAGGCCCTGGGTTCAGTTCTCAGCACCCATATGGCAGCTCACAACTGTCTGTAACTCCAGTTCCAAGGGATCTAACACTCTCCCTTCACACAGACATACATGCAGGCAAAACACCAATGAACATAAAATTTAAAAAAATGAATATTAGAAAAATAAAAGAAAGCCCCTTTGAGAGGGATGGCTGTCTAGATGGGCAGTGGTGGCACATGCCTTTAATCCCCAGCTCTTGGGAGGCAGAGGTAGGCAGATCTCTGAGTTCAAGGCCATCCTGGTCTGCAGAGCGACTTCCAGGACAGCCGAGGCTACATAGGGAAACCTTGAAAAACAAAATGAACAAGGGGCTGCCAGTCTGTGAGTGTCACCACCCTTTAGTTCCTCCAGAGGATGGGACTGTGGGTGCTGGAGAGGACAGTGGTTATAGGAGCTGTGGTCAGGAAGCTGTAGGCTCCTGGGGTTCCTGGCAAAGACTTGGGCAAAGAGTTGAGGATGGCTGGCTAGGAATGGACTCTGTCCACAGACCCAGGTGAGGCTGGGAGGTGGGTAGAATGCTGAAGGGTGAGGTCCACCCCACTCTCAGGGTGTGGTCTTGGGTTCTACAAGAAAGTAGCAAGCCAGAAGGAGTAAGCCAGTAAGCAACACCCCTCCATGGCCTGTGCATCAGCTCCTGCCTCTAGGTTCCTGCTCTGCTTGAGTTCCTGTCCTGACTTCCTTCAGTGATGGACTGTGGTGTGAAAGTGTAAGCCAATAAACCTCTTTCTCTCCAATTTGCTTTTGGTCATGGTGTTTCATCATAGCAGTAGTAATCCTAAGTAAGATACCTTTGGTCTAAATTCTGTCCCCTCACCTGTTACAGCCTTCTTTTCTTGTTCCCAACCACTTAGGTTCTTGCAACAGAGTCTTCTTCTTCTTTTTTTGCATCTCATTTATTTATTTATTTATTTATTTATTTATTTATTTATTTATTTATTTATTTATTTTACAATACTATTCAGTTCTACATAATAGCCACAGATTCCCTTGTTCTCTCCCTTCCTGCCCCCCTCACAACAGAGTCTTCTTTATAAAATAAAAAGATTACATTGTGTGTGTGTGTGTGTGTGTGTGTGTCTGTCTGTCTGTCTGTCTGTCTGTCTGTCCATCTGCCTAGGCATGAGTGTGGTAGCCAGAGGACAATTTGTAGAAGTTCTCTCCTTTCACAGTGTGAGTCCCTGGGGTTGAACCCAGGTCATCAGGTTTGGAAGCAAAAGCTTTTACCCCCTGAACCAGCTCATTAGCCCTGACTCTTTTTTTCTAAAGACTAACTGGCTCAGCCTGTAGGACCTTCCCTGACTACCTACAGCTCCTAGAGGTAATTCAGACATGCAGAGCCCGGGCCAGAGTTCCTTAAACCTGTGTCTTACAGACATCTGTTCTCAGTCACCCTCCATCCCCCGGCTCCCATCAGACCCTGTGCTCTGTGCTCCTGACCTTTGCTCACAAGCGATGGCCCTTGCTTCCCATGCCTTTCCCCCCAGTTTTCCACCTGGTAAGACCCCCTAGTTCTTCAGGCCTGGTTCCTGTTGGCTCCTACACAAATGAGAAAAGTGCCCCTCCCCCCCAGCTCCTGCCATTGTATGGGCCGTTAGGGGTGGAGGATGTGGCGTCATCAGCAGAGTGCTTGTCTAGCATGCATGAAGCTCTGGCTCCATCCTCAGCATCGCCTACACCAGATGTGGTAGTGCACACCTGGAATGCCAGCACCCAGGAGGTGGAGACAGAAAGATTATGAGTTCAGGGTCGTCCTTGGCTATTTAGCAAGTTTGAGGCCAGACTGAGATACAGGGCCAGGGAGTTGGCTCAGTGGGGAAAGATGCCAAGGCTGATGACTTCAGTTCGATCCCCGGGACCCACATGGTAGAAGGAAAGAACTGATTCCCATAAGATCCCTCTGATCTCTACATGCATGCTGCGGCATGCATTCCCCAATACCTATACAAAAATAAATAAAGTGATTGCCATCAGTAACTTGACTGGTACATTTCATATTGGAGCAGCCGGCCCAGATCCTGGTTTATAGGTAGAGCGATGAAAACCTGTCCCGTGGTCCTTGTCAATAGACCTGGCAGATTTTTGGCTTGGTCTCTTGGGTCACTTGATAGCTGTATGGTAGTTGACTTTGCTGAGCCTCGTTCTTCTTCTCACCAAATGGGATGAAGCCCATGTTGCACACCCTGAATCCTTGCCATGGCGTCTACAGAGCCAGCCCAGTCTCTCTCCCCACCCCTCCATCCTGCGCTCCAGCCACGGCTTCCTGACATCCCCTGGCTTCTTGGCATTTATGCTGCTGTGTTCTACTTGGGATCCTCCGGCTCCTTTCAGCGTCACTTTGTGAGGCCCTCTGTGACCACCTGCCCACTCTAAACTGTGGGTCTAGCTCGGCTTGGTCTCCTGTTCTGTTTCGTTTCCTCTAGGACTTAGCCTCATGGCAACTGGTCAACCTTTTAGCTCAGTTCCTGCTTAGAAAGCAGGGGCTCTTGGGAGGCGAATGGACTTGGTGCTAGGGCTGACCTCTCCCTCTCCCCAGGGTTGGCCTGCTTCTCTAAGCTCCATCCCACAGGGGCTCTGTCTCCCAGTTCCTGTTTATCGTCTTGGCATTGAGCCTGGGCCCAGCCCATGGTGGCCCTGAAGCCTCCTTCCTTCCCATTTGTACTTGTGTGCACCCATGCATAGGTCGGTGTTAGGAGTCATCCTCGATCACCCTTCCCCTTTATTCATTGAGGCAGGCTCTCTCAATCAAATCCAGAGCTCTCTGATATGGCTAGTCTTGCTAGCCAGCTCTAGGGATCAATTCCCTCCTTCCACTTTCCAGGACTGGAATTACACACAGGCTGCCAAGCCTATCTGGCATTTCCATGGGTTTCCAGGAGATTCAAACTCTGGCCCTCATGATTATGTGGCAAGCTTTAACCACTGAGCCACCTACCTCCAGCTTTGCTAAGACAGGATTTTTTTAAAAAAAGATTTTAATTATTTATTTATGTATATGAATGCTCCATCTGCATGCATAATTTTATGCCAGAAGGGAGCATCAGATCCCACTAGAGACAGTTGTGAGCCACCATGTGGTTGCTGGAAGTTGAACTCAGGACCTCTGGAAGAGCACCCAGTGCTCTTAACCACTGAGCCATCTCTCCAGCCCGGTATAGCTGGATCTTAAGGTAGGTCAATCCCCATCTTCCTTAGGAATTACCACACCAATTTTCATAATGGCAGTACAAGTTTGCAGTCCCACCAGCAATGGAGGAGTGTTCCCCTTACTCCACATCCTGGCCAGCGTGAGCTGTCACTTGTTTTATTGATCTTGGCCATTCTGACTAGTGTAAGATGAAATCTCAGAGTCGTTTTTATTTACATTTCCTTGCTGACTAAGGATGTTGAACATTTCTTTAAATGTTTATTAGCCATTTGAGTTTCATCTATTAGGAATTCTGTTTCAATCTGTACCCAACTTTTAATTGGATTATTTGTTTTTTTTTTGTTTTTTGAGACAGGGTTTTTCTGTGTAGTTTTTTGGTGCCTGTTCTGGATCTCGCTCTGTAGACCAGGCTGGCTTCAAACTCACAGAGATCCGCCTGCCTCTGCCTCCCGAATACTAGGATTAAAGGCATGCACCACCACCGTCCGGCTGCATTCTTTGTTTTTTTTTTTTTTTTTTAATATATAGTTTCTTGAGTTCTTTATATACTTTGGATATTAGCTCTCTATCAGATGTGGATTTAGTAAAAAGCTTTGCCCGTTCTGGAGGCTACCGCTTTGTCTGAATGATGATGTCTTTTGCCATGCAGAAGCTTCTCATTATCATGAGATCCCATTTATTAATTGTTGATTTTAGTGCCCATGCTAAGTGTTCTGTCCAGAAAGTCTTCTCCTGTGTCAGTGAGTTCAAGATTATTCCTCACTTTTTCTTCTATCAGGTTCAGTGTATCTGGTTTTATTTTAAGGCTAAGACAGGATTTTAAGTGGACCCTGAAGCCTTGTTCACACTCTCAGCATCTCCTGATCTAGAATAATCTGGTTAAACCCTAGAGACACAGAAAGGGTCTGGAGGGCACAGTGATTGCCATAAATCTTTCTCAGGGGCGGCGGGCTGGGCGGGGCCAGGCTGGGTGGGATCCACAGTCTAGTGAAGCCTCGAGCGCTCAGAGGGAACTTGCTCAGCTTTTCACTGGGCCAGGATTGGACATCGGCTTCTTGTGCTTGCACAGCCTGAGCCAACTCCTCAGCCCTCAGGGAAGCTGAAAAATCAGTTTCCTACTGTAGCAGGAATCGTAGCAGTTCTTATTAATAAAATCAAACCCGAGGCCAGTTATTGGGGTGAATGCTGGTAGATCAGATGCAGAACAAGCCAGAGCTACCTCACCCTGCCAGTTCCTCAGCTGATCCTGTTTCCTCAGACTGGAAGCCTCTGAGTCCTCATCCAGAATGAATCTCAGCTGAACTGTGCAGCTAGAAGCCTGAAAGCTTAACCAGCCAAATGCTTCTAGTTCCTGGTCCTCACTTTTACACACACACACACACACACACACACACACACACACACACACACACACACACGACTACTTATTTATTTATTCTTGTATTTGTGGTGCTTGGGATTAAACCCAGGGTCTCAAGTACTAGACAGGTCCTGTATCACCAAGCCATATCCCAGCCTCCTTTTTGCTCTCTCTCTCTCTCATTCAGTTCTACATATCAGCCATGGGTTCCCCTATTCTCCCCCCTCCCACCCCCTCCCCTTACCCCCAGCCTACCCCCCATTCCCACCTCCTCCAGGACAAGTCCTCCCCCGAGGACTGCGATCAACCTGGTGGACTCAGTCCAGGCAGGTCCAGTCCCTTCCTCCCAGACTGAGCCAAGTGTCCCTGCATAAGCTCCAGGTTTCAAACAGCCAACTCATGCAATGAGCACAGGACTTGGTCCCACTGCCTAGTTGCCTCCCAAACTGATCAAGCCAATCAACTGTCTCACCTATTCAGAGGGCCTGATCCAGCTGGGGGCCCCTCAGCCTTTGGTTCATAGTTCATGTGTTTCCATTCATTTGGCTATTTTTTTTCAATAATTGAGTAAAACTGAAATTTATTATAAGCCACAGTTGTCCTAGGGACCTCCATGCTATATATATATAGCCTCTATGGTTCTATGGGTTGTGGTCTGATTGTTCTTTATTTTATATCTAGAATCCATCTATGAGTGAGTACATACCATGACCGTCTTTCTGGGTTTGGGTTACCTCACTCAGGATGATTTTTTCTAGTTCCATCCATTTGCCTGCAAATTTCATGCTTTCATTGTTTTTCTCTGCTGAGTAGTACTCAATTGTGTATATGTACCACATTTTTTTCATCCATTCTTCCATTGATGGGCATCTAGGTTGTTTCCAGATTCTGGCTATTACAAATAGTGCTGCTATGAACATAGCTGAGCATGTATCTTTATGGTATGAATCAGCATTCCTTGGGTATATGCCCAAGAGTGGGATGGCTGGGTCTTGAGGTAGTTCGATTCCTAATTTTCTGAGAAACCGCCATACTGATTTCCACAGTGGTTGTACAAGTTTACATTCCCACCAACAGTGGAGGAGTGTTCCCTTTGCTCCACATCCTCTCCAACATTGACTGACATTAGTGTTTTTGATCGTAGCCATTCTGACAGGTGTAAGGTGGTATCTCAGAGTCGTTTTGATTTGCATTTCTCTGATGATTAAGGATGTTGAGCATTTCTTTAAATGTCTTTCAGCCATTTGTAGTTCTTGTTTTGTGAATTCTCTGTTTAGCTCTTTAGCCCATTTTTTAATTGGACTGTTCAGTACTTTGATGTCTAGTTTCTTGAGTTCTTTATATATTGTGGAGACCAATCCTCTGTCAGATGTGGGGCTGGTGAAGATCTTTTCCCATTCTGTTGGCTGTCTTTTTGTCTTATTGACTGTGTCTTTTGCCCTGCAAAAGCTTCTCAGTTTCAAGAGGTCCCATTTATTAATTGTTGTGCTCAGGGTCTGTGCTGTTGGTGTTTTATTTAGGAAATGGTCTCCGGTGCCAATGCATTCAAGAGTGCTTCCTATTTTCTTTTCTATTAAGTTTAGTGTAACTGGATTTATGTTTAGGTCTTTGATCCACTTGGACTTGAGTTTTGTGCATGGTGACAGATATGGATCTATTTGTAATCTTTTACATATTGACATCCAGTTATGCCAGCACCATTTGTTGAAGATACTTTCTTTTTTCCATTGTATAGTTTTGGCTCCTTTGTATAGACAGGATTTTAAGTGGAATATATATATTATATATATATATATATATATATATATATATATATATATATATAGAGAGAGAGAGAGAGAGAGAGAGAGGGTTTCTACATAGGTCTGGCTGTCCTGTAGACCAAGCTGGCGTCAAACTCACAGAGATCTGCTTGCCTCTGCCTCCTGAGTGTTAGGGCTAAAGGTGTGCGCCACCACACTTGGCATTTTTTGCTTTTCACTTTGAGACAGGGTCTTGGGTAAGTTTCCAGGCTGACCTTGAACTTATGATCTTCTTGTTTTAGCTTCCTAAGTAGTGGAATTACAGGCCTGGCTAAAATTATGACCATTTGAATAACAATGTATTTAATGATATATATTATAATATAATGAGACAATCTTTAGGAAGACCTGCTAGCATTCACTAATATTTTGGGCTGGGGACAGGTGAGGACAAGGTGAAGTCTAGCTCTGGGGGGGTTGGATGTGTATGCCTGGATATTTGTGTGCACACGTGTAGGGAAGAAAATGGTGCCAGGCTGGGGAGAATGCCAGGAGATGGCTGGCTGGCTCAGTGAGCTAAGAACTTGCCCCCAACTATGAGGACCGGACCACATCAATGCTGAGTAGGTGTGGAGGTCTCTCCCACAGTTCCAGCCCTGAAAAGCAGATCCAGGGAGTCCCAGGAGCAGCCTGGCTAGTTAAGCGAGCCAGATTTTTAAGCTCTGAGTTTAGTTTCGAGACCCTGCCTCAGTGAATAAGGGGGAAGCAATTGAGGAAGACTTCTCACATCAGCCTTGGGCACACACATGCACAGACAAGTGAATGCGCACACACGCGTGCACACCACACACAAACAGAAAAGAAAACATCACTGAAGCTGGCGTGATGCTAGAGCTGGGGTGCTGCTCATCCTGCATGTGTCCTGCCTGGGTCTGGAGGTCTCGCGCTTCCCTGGACCCTGAAGCCTCCACCAGTCAGCTGGTTCTCTCTGCAATGAACTCTACCATGGGCAGGTCCTCAGAGAAGCAGGGTCGGTGTGGCTTGTGCTCACAGCGGCGTGTGAAGGCTCACACAGGTGAACTCCACTTGTTCTAAACACCAAGTGCAGGGGTGAGGACGGGGTCGGGAGGGAGGAAGCCCACCCTGGCCAAGCCTTTCTTGGGATCAGGGACTTTTCGTGTGGCTTTCTCATCAGTTAATTCGTTCACGTCTCTGACACAGTAGATGGACTCACCTGACAGGTAAGAAAACGGGCCCAGAAACTCAGAGGTTTGCTGGAGGTCACACAGCCTTGGAGGAACCTGCATTTCATCTCTAGATCTGCCTGGCGGCAAGGCCGATGCTTTTGTTTCTCCAGGATGCCAGGGCATAAAAATAAGAATGTTTAAAACAACGTGAGCTCCGTTTCCTTGACAGCATGGCATCGGCAGACTTGTTTATGGTTTATTCTGCTTCCCTCAAATGATGGCTCAGTGTGAGCTCCTGAGCCCTCAGAGTAAAGGGCCATGACCACCTCTGACTGCGGCCCTGCCTTTAACTCTCTCTCTCTCTCTCTCTCTCTCTCTCTCTCTCTCTCTCTCTCTCTCTCTCTCTCTCTCTCTCTCTGTAGAGGCTGAAGAGATGGCTCAGAGGCGAAGATCGCTGGTTGCTTTTGCAGAGGACCAAAAGTGGAGTCTTACAGCATCGTCTTCTGGCCTCCACCGGCACTAGGCACGAGGTGCACACACATACATGTAGGCAAAACACTCACGTACACACAAACATGTATTTTTTAAAAACACTTGTAAAACCCACACAAAACATGTCGCTTAATTATTTTCAAAATGCACAATCCAGTCATAGTACATTTGTGGTGGTTTGTGGATGTCATTGCCACACCATTCCAGTGTGAATGTCACCGCTGCACCATTCCAGTGTGAATACACTGCTGCACCATTCCAGTGTGGACGGCACGGCTGCGCCGTTGCAGTGTGAACATCACCGCTGCACCATTCCAGTGTGAACATCACCGCTGCACCATTCCAGTGTGAATACACTGCTGCACCATTCCAGTGTGGAAGTCATGGCTGCGCCGTTCCAGGGCTCACGAGGCAGTCAGCTTCCACCCCCTCCCCAGTGCTCCACCCCAGCAGTCCCCAGTCTCCCTTCTGTCTCTGTGGATTTCCTCTTCTGGGATTTCATGTAAAGGGAACCAGAAGGTACATGGCTTCTTGTGTCCAGACCCTCCCTCCCTCCCTCTCTCCCTCCCTCCCTCCCTCCCTCCCTCCCTCTCTCTCTCTCTCTTTCTCTCTCTCTCCCCTCCCCTCTCTCTCCCCTTTTCTTTCTTCTCTCCTCCCCCCTCTTCTCCTTTTGTAGATGAGGCTGGCCTAGGACTCACAGAGACCTGCTTCTGCCTCCCAAGTTCTGGGATTAAAAGTGTGCTACCACCATACCCGGCTCCATTTTCTTAAATTTAGTTTTTATTATAACGATCCTAGTCATTATGAAATGGTATCTCACTCTGTGTGTGTGTGTGTATTTAGATTTGTTTTATTTTTAGTTATGTATCTGTGTGTGAATAAATGCATATGAGTGCAGGTGCCCTGGGAAGCCAGAAGAGGGTGTCAGATCCTTTAGAGCTGGAGTTACCCGCGGTTGTGAGCGACCTGATGTAGGTGCTGGGAATCAGAACTCTGGTCCTTTGCAAGAAGCAGTACATATTTTTAACCACTGGGCCGTTTCTCTTGCCCCTGATTATAGCTTTATTTTATGTTTATTTATTTACTTATTTATTTTTGAGAAAGAGTCTCACCATTGTAGCCCTGGCTGGCCTGGAACTCGATATGTAGACCAGACAGGACTTGAACTCAAAGATCCACTTGCCTTTGCCTCCCAAGTCCTGGGATTAAAGGCGTGCGTCTCCATGCCCAGCCCCCTCACTGTGGTTTTAATTTGCATCTTCCTAGGACTAATCCTCCATCATCTTTGCCCTTATGCAAAGCAGGTCCCCCACTCATGCCTCAGTTTCCTCCTCTCTAAATTGGTGCTACACAGGGCCATGGGAGACTTAAATGAGTAGATCGTGGTAAGGATTTAGCATCGCATCGGACACACAGCAGGGCTCCCAAGACAAGTGTAATGGCCCCAGCTCTTCTGAGGTCCTGCTGCGTGCGCCACGTGCCTCCTGGCTCTGACCAGCGAGCGTCCAGCAGCCTAAGTTAGAGGAGCTCCTCTTTGCTTGGCGGTCCCGTCCTCTTCAGGAGCACGCGGGACGCCACAGAGAGCGTCTGCATTCAGAGATGGGGGGACATTTAGGAGGAAGGTCGACCTACTCCCCAACCTCCCTTCCGTTTCTATCCACTCTCCTGTGCCTTCCTCCGGAGAGCTCTTCAGACTACTCAGCTACTGCCGCGTAGTGGGCAGTCTTGGAAGTGCATCCTTCCCAAGCTGGGCTGCAGGAAGTCGCCTGAGGTCCCTTCTCCCTTGCTTGTGGAGTGGGGACAGCCCGGAGACATAGCTTACACCCTAAGGTCGCCACGGGATCTGCAACTGCACCCTGACGGCCTCTCCCTTCCAGATTTTCCCAGGAGCACCCCCAAGATCACAAAGCCAAGCATGCTCAGTTCAGAGTCGGCTTCTCGGGATCTGGCGCAAGACGAAGAGCACCCACTGTGTGTCGCACTTTGTGCAAAACGCTGAGACAGACAGAAGGACGGGTTGCCATTCCTCCTGCATTGGGGGCTCGGCTGGGCTGATCCAAAGCAGCACTAGTACCAGTGGGCTGCGTTGCCCTCACTGTGCGCAGGCGCAAGGCTGTATGTACGCTTGCGGGACATGACTCTTTGAACCACGAAACAGCTCTTTAATAGAAAACTAAAGCCCCTCGAGGTCAATATTTTGTTGAGGGTTGCACGGCCTGGAGGTGGAGGCACCCACCAGCGCCCCTTTATAACGCCTCCTCAAGGTAGCGGGCCACACACAGATGCACCAGCCGATGCATGCAGCTGAGGAGAGGGTCGCTCTGCAGGCCACTACGGGACTGGTAGACGGGCTCTCTCCGGGCTTTGCCATTGGTCTTGGCAAACTCCCGTGAATGACTGAAGTTAAGAGGAAAAGCGGGGCTGGAGAGAGGGCTCGGTAGTTAAGACCGATGCCCAGCCAGTTTGGTTCCCGGCCTCCGTGTCAGGACTCACAACTAACTGCCTGTAATTTCAGCTCCAGGGGACCTAACACCCTCTTCTGGCCTCCGGGGGCACCTCCACCCCCTGCCTCCAGAAAGAGGGGAGGGCAGACTGCCGGATGTCAGAAAGGCCAGGCCCCTGTTAGAAGACTGCCTCGAAGGTTTCATAACGAAACGGCCTCCACTGCTATACCGGGGCACTGAGCTCCCCTGGGCAGACAAGGTGAGGTGTCCCAGGCTGTCCTGGGGGCACCACCACTACCCCTTGGGGCAGAGACCCTCCACTGCATTGCCAGTCAGACTCTAGGAATCAAAAGTACCATGTCAGGCTGCATGTATGTCCGGGTGATTAGTGCACTGAATGCAGCCGGCCAGAACCTTCTAGACAGCTCTGTTCTTCCCTAGCTGAGCGACTACGGGGAAGTTGTGTATCCTCTCTGCTTTAGGGGGACCATCTGCTGAATGGGGAACGTGATGTCACTGGCCCCAGGACTTGAGAACTAAGTGAGATACTATTCAGAGCAGACAGAATGGCTAAAGTCTCGTTTGGTTGAAAGACTTAAGTTCAAGTCCCAGGACCTACATGATGGAAGAGAGAACTAACTTCCCAAAATTGCCCTCTACAAACTACCCCATGTCCACATACAGACCAAATAAATACGAATGTAATGATGTTAAAAAAAGAAAGAAAGAAAAAGAAGGTTCCTGTCGCCCTCTGTCCCAGCCCTCCCTTCCCGGCTGCATCTGTCCCACACAGGGCTCCTTGTGTTTCCTGACTCAGGCCTTGTGCAACAGGACCCTAGAGGGGCGGGGGTGGGGGTGGGGGGGTGGTCTCAGGGAAACCACCCCGGACAGTAAATGAGGGCACTGTGCACCAGCCTGTGGGCTCTGTGGAGGCGGGGTAGTGCTGGCCTGATGCCCTACACCTGTGTGGACGCAGCTCCAGACTTCCGGCCGTGTGTGACCTTGGCAGGTCCGTCCCCTGGTCCCGGTGACTTTTATGGGCTCTCAGTAAACAAATGGTGCCTTATTTGATCCTCAGCTCACCTGGTGCTTGGAGTCCTGGTGGAGGCAGAGTCCTGGTGGAGGCAGCTGTGAGGAGCCAGGAGCTGGTGTGGGAGGCTGGGGCAGAGGCCTTCTCTGAGGAGCGTGGCTGGGGGCATTTCCTGTTTCGGGCAGGTGCTGTTGTTTGAGAAGCCAGGGCCACGTGCAGGGTGAGGCCTGGAACAAGGGCCACACCTACTGGAAGCCTGTTCCAGCCCTGAGCCTCTTGGGTCCAGTGACAGGGTTTAGGTGTCAGGCACCTGGGGCCAGGGCTTCAAGGACCCTTCTGAAAAGAAGCAGGAAGCTTTGACAAGGATTTGGGGACCTCCCCTCAGACCAGGGCAGGGGTGGGGTGGGGGGATCTGTTCTGAGGCTAATCTGCTTTCCCCACCTAGCCCCTGGCTCTAGATTATTTTAAAGTGTTTCTGAGACAGTTTAGTATTCCACAGATATTTCAGAGTTTTTTTTTTTTGTTTTTGTTTTTTTGTTTTGTTTTGTTTTGTTTTTTGAGACAGGGTTTCTCTGTTTAGCTTTGTGCCTTTCCTGGAACTCACTCTGTAGACCAGGCTGGCCTCGAACTCACAAAGATCCACCTGCCTCTGCCTCCCGGGTGCTGGGATTAAAGGCATGCGCCACCACTGCCCAGTGATATTTCAGAGTTTTATCTATAGTAAGGCCTCATCTGAAAGGGGAAAAAAGATCACCTTAACTACAGGAGCTTGTGACATGGGAGGAGGTAACCTCCCATTTCCCCCCAGCATTTGCTCTTGGGGTCGGAGGTTCTTTCTTTTCCGTTTCGGGCCATAAAAGGGGCTCAGGAATGGATAGTTCCACTGTGTGATGGGTTGGCTTTGCCCAAGATGGTCTCCTCTCGCCCAGCCTGTGAAGGGGCAGAGGGAGAGGTGACTTCTGTGGGCAGCTCGGGACATGCCCCTGTGACTAGCTCAGGTGCAGGATTGGAGCTGACTCGGGTGATGGCACCTCCCACGCCTCTAGTTCTGTTTATTCTGGGTATATACACAGACAGACAGACGGACACACACACACACACACACACACACACACACACACACACACACCCGGGGCGGGGTGCATTCCTGGATGGGGATGTCTTTCTTCACTATCACTCTTTTTGTTTTGTTTTCTTTTTGGTATGAGTGCTCTGTCTGCATGTATGCCTGCCTGCCTGCCAGAAGAGGGCGTCAGATCCCATTTACAGATGGCTGTGAGCCACCATGTGATTGCTAGGAATTGAACTCAGGACCTCTGGAAGAGCAGCCAGTGCTCTTAACCTCTGAGCCATCTCTCCAGGCCCTCTGCCTTACTTATTTTAAGTTATGTGTGTGGGTGTTTTGCCTTCTTGGATGTCTGTGCACCATGTGTGTGCAATGCCTGCAGAGGCCAGAGGAAGGTGCAAACCCCAGCAACTGGAGTTACAGACAGTTGTGAGCTGCCTTGTGGGTGCTGGGAACGGAACCCAGGTCCTCTGCAAGAGCAGTCAGTGCTCTTAACTACTGAGCCGTCTCTCCAGCCCCGCCCCTCATCTTTTTTTTTTTTTTAAGACAAGTCTGTCACTGAACCTGGAACTTGCCAGATTGGCAAGCAAGCCCCCAGACTTTCTGTCTGTCTCCTCAGTGCGAGGACTACAGGCTTTGCTGATTTTTAATAGTTTTGTAGATTTGCGTGTGTGTGTGTGTGTGTGTGTGTGTGTGTGTGTGTGTGTGTGTGCACATGTATGTGTACAGCTGTCATGGAGACCCGAAGAGGGTATCACATCCTCTAGAGCCGGAGTTACAGGAAGTTATGAGCTCCTGACATGGGTGCTGGGAGCTGAACTTCGGTCCTCTGGGAGAGCAGTGTGTGCTCCTAACCACTGAGCCATCTCTCCAGGCCCTGGGCCTGGTTCTTCTGTCAGTGCTAAGGATCTGAACTCAGCTCTTCAGGCCGCTGAGCCTTCTCCTCACCCCCATGAACTTATTATTCACTGCGTCCTCCCCTCACATCCTTCTGCGCTCCTTCACACAGCCTTTTTTGTTCGTGTGCCTCCTGCAAGTGGGCCTGGCTATGTTCCAAACATCCGTCATTACCTTTTTTGTTTGTTTTGTTTTGTTTTTTTGAGGCAGAATTTCCCTGTGTAGTTTTGGTGCCTCTCTTGGATCTCGCTCTGTAGACCAGGCTGGCCTCGAACTCACAGAGACCCGCCTGGCTCTGCCTCCCGAGTGCTGGGATTAAAGGCATGAGCCACCACCACCCAGCCCTATTATTATTTATACTTTGGTAAATGCCACTGTTACATATCCACACCACCCTGTTGCTTCAAGTTGCTGCCTGCACCCCAGGATGGGTACCCCATTTTCCTCACCCACACCCCACCTGGATGAGCTGCTTCTGAATGCCCAGCAATGAAAACCACAATGGAATTGTTGGATTACGGGACCCTTGGGTGCTTAGTCTAAGGCTGGCCGACACAGGGCCAGAGTGGCTGCCCAGCTCCCCTGCCTCCCCCACCCCCGCCTCCCCCAGCCCCCTGTCCCCAGTCTCCACCAAGGCCGGGCTTCACTCAGCTGTCCTACCAGAGGTAAAGTGGTGTTTGGTGGCTTTCAGGTGTTGCACCCCCCTCCCCACCCCTTCTTCTTTTAGCTGAGTCTCACTCTATAGTCTAGGCTGGCCCAGAATTTGCTATGTAGTCCAGGCTGGCCTCAAACCCATGACAATTCTCCTGCCTTAGCTAAGCGTTGGGATCAGACCCGTGAGTGCCGCCGCTGGCTGGCATTCCTCGAGGGGTTTATTATTAGCTTTGGAGTTTTGTCTCCTTTATTAACTGTCTGTCCCTCATCTTCACTTTTGGGACAGGCTCTCTGTCCTCTTGTTACTCTGCAGAGGCTCCTTAGTCGTCCAGCCTAGACATTCCCCCGGATTTGTTTCGACCCTTCGAGCGAGCGTCCGCTGTCATTCCGTCATCTTCAGGCCTTTGAAATCTGACTCCTCCCCTCCCGCAGCCTCCGCAGGAGTGGACGCTCCGAGAGGCCCTTCTCTCTGTCCCTGCCCTTTTGCTAAATGCCAGGTGTCAGGGACAAGGTACAGCCTGCACCAGGAACCTGCTCTTGACATGGACCCAGGCCCAGGGGAGGGACAGGGCGGGGTGCATGACAGTGCTCAGTGTCCTGGCTCTTTGCCTGGGGGTCCCTTGCCCAGCAAGGTCAGAGCTGGCTCCTGCATGCTCATGCTAGGCTGGACCATTATGTCAGCTCTGGGGTCTACAACTTGATGAAGACTCTGTTTCTAGCTGCAAAAGCTCCAAGTGATTCTTTACTATGGGAAGAGCTCATTTGTTTGGCCAGGGCTCAGCTAGGCCATAGAGCAGGATTTGCCGGCCAGGGTGGGATTCTCCAGGGAGGAGTCTTCTGTATCAAACACCAGAGTTCCCCAGGCCTTGATAAGGACTTAGTGGGAGCCCGGGGTGGAAATGGGGCCTGAGTTCTCCCCTGCCTTGTCTGGAGCTGTGGCTTCTGGGCCTTTGTCCTCCCAGGCTTCAGGAGGCTTTGCCCTGTCCTCCGTTTCTGAACGGGGCAGGAGATGGTGTGTTCAACAGACCGTCTCTCTCTTCACTCCGAGTGACCTTGAGGGAGTCCCTTCTCTCTGGGGCCTCACCGACTCTTCTGAACACTGGGCTTGGCCTGGAGAGATCTGCAAGGCCCTCTGGAAGCCTCTGGAAAGATGCTAGGATAGTAGTAGAGGGTCTTTACCCTGCCACACCAAGCAAAGATGGAAGTGACTAGGACCAGGGCTTCCAGGGTCCAGGCTCTCTGTGGCCTCCCAGAAGAGCAACCTTTCCTCACATCCCCCTGTGGTTAGCTTTGACTCGCTAGGTATGGACACTTTCCACCCAGGACCTCTCTATTTTTCCCACTTGTAAATGACACTGGGTGTGTGTCTGTCGGGGTGTGGCCCAGAGAGCACCAGCCACCAAGTCAACTCACCAAGTCACCCAGCTCCAAAGCAGCAGAGCAGAGATCTGAACTCACACAGCTCTGCTTGCTGGCGCCCTCACGTTCTCTGCCCCTTTGGGGGACCCCAGCATCGTTTGGATAGGCCTTCTCCACAACGTCTCTAAAGCCGGCACAGACCCTCCGCTTCGCTTGCCCACCCAACCCCTTCCCTGTCCTGCTGGTCCCTGCAGAACTTCCCTCCGTCTTTCTGTAGCGTGCCCTGGGGTGCCCTGGGGTGTCCTGGGGTGCGAGCAGTGGCTGCTGCTACGCAGAGGCTGCAGTGATGGTCCGCTGCAGGCCCTACCCTGCAGTGAGGTGACCTCTGAGGCAGCCCATACCTGAGCAGGGCATCCTCTAGGGCCCAGGAGCCTGGAGCTCGGGGCCTTGGCCGCTGGCCCGGCACATGCCTGTCATGGCCAGCCCGAAGGCGACGTGTCTGCCCGGCTGGAACCGTCTACGTTATCAGAGGGGAGTGAAGGGGCTGGGACTCTCAGCTCCTGGGACGTGCAGGGACTCATGCTCTGGAGTGTCTGCACGTGCCTCTGTGTGTGTGTGTGTGTGTGTGTGTGTGTGTGTGTGTGTGTGTGTGTCTGCACGTGCTGTGGCTGTGTGGTGCAGGTCACTGTGATCCTGTCCCAGAGGAGGGGTGGGAACCCTGCTGTCCCTCTGCTACTCAGTTCCTCATTCTAGCACTGGATGGGGTTCTCCTGCACGCGGCCTCAGCCGCTTCTTATGCTGGACCTGCTTCCTCTGCTGGAGGATGATACAGGCTGGCTCCCTGTGTGGGGGTCCCAGGTGGGGATGTTCTGGGGACACCTGGCCAAGCCAGCCTGAGACCTTAGGCCAGGTTGCACCCCGGCAACAGACACAGACAGTAATGGGGGAAGCAAGAGCCTTTTTCTTCAGTTGTGGAGCCTTTGGGGAGCTGGGGAGCACCCTCATCAAAGTCCCTGCCCTGCTCTGTCCTGTTTCATCTCCGGGTGTTACATTCCACAGTGGAAAAGTGATCCTTGCCAGGATTACAGACAGGGCTGGCCTGGGCTGCCCTGGGAATGCAGGGGCCAGCCTTTCTCACATGGCTTTCCTCCGGCCAAAGGCATGGTCGGGGGTGATACTGGTGTACTCCAGCCTGAGAGAGCATCAGGACATTTGTGGTGGGGGCTGGGCAATCTGTCACCCTTCTTCCATGGGACTGGCACTTTGGAGAGGGAGGGTCTGCGTGCTGGTGTCCCTAATGGGCTCTTTCAGGGGATGGCTGGGGCTAAGCCGTTGGATCTCCGCATGCCTGGCCTCCTCTGCCCCTTCACTTCTGCTCTGCCCCCCCCTCAGGCTGAGGCCCCCATCCCTACTAAGCCAAGGATTTCCGCAGGCTGAGCCAACCGCCTGACCCTAATTATGGCGCCTTCATCCTGTTGGGGTTAAGCTCCTTGTGGCCTTCCCTCCCCTGCTCTAGAGGCTAGGCCTAAGGTCAGAGACTAAGGAGGCTCAAGTCTGCCATGGCACCTCTAGAAAGGGCTGGCTGGTGTCCCCCTGGGGCCCCTGGAGAGGAGGAGACCCCTTATCCCATGGGTCTGGGCCAACAGATTCAATGGTTCTCTGGAGAGGCCTGGCCTAGGGACAGGGGGATGCTCTGGAGGCACTGTCATCTGAAGAACAGTGCTCTGAGGAGAGCTGAGAATCATCGAGAAAGACTCGGAACGCCAGCCCTGCCTCAGCCCCACCTGTGTTGACCTTCGTTTCTCTGTCAGTCAGGACTGGGCAAGCATGGCTGGTCGGAAGCCCTGCCCACGCTGGCCACAGCCGGCCAGCTTGAGAATCCTCCTGTGGCACAGTTGAAGAGACAGAGGCCCAGGGAATGGCAGACTCGTAATGCAGGTCACCCCACGAGCTGGGACTTGACGTTTGTAAGGCCGGGGAAGGTCACTTCCTCTAGCTCTCCTCTGTCTCCTGAGACTTCTTGTCTGGTGCCCTGTTTGCTGGGGGGTCGTCTCATTTCATCCGTGTGTTGAACTACGTGATACGTGACTCTCTCTGAGCCTCGCCTTCTCCCTTTGTGATACCAATGAGTTAGTAAGAAGAAGTAAGCAAGGGGGGAGGTTAACTAGTTCTGCTTCTTGTCTGGGATGGGGGCTAAAACAGCAAGGGTAGCAGTGCAGAAGCTTCTAGACCATCCCCCTATCCGAAGGGGCTGGAGTTTGGAGCGAGGGAGAGAGGGTGGCCGCTCTGCAGAGGCTCCTGGCTGACTTGACTTGTGGGAAGGCCCTGCAGTTATAGGAATGACCACTAGGTGTCAGCCACAGCTCACACTTGAAGGGCGGCTGTGCCGCAAGGCGCTCATGGTTGGAGCTCTCCCTCCAGGGAGGTGATGGGCTGAGAGCAGCGGCGGCGTAGTCTGCCGGGCTGGGCAGGCAGTTGCTGCAGGAGGATGTCTGCAGTGACTCACGTTCCCAGGACCCAGATGACCTGGCTAAGAGCCTCGGTTTCACTCCAAGTTTTGATGCTGAACAGTTTGCAATGTCCTTGGATATACACAGGTTTGTTGTGCGGCACCTGCTGTATGTAAGACTCTTACTGGATGACCCCTAACCCCCGTGTGCCAGAGCCTGTACACACAGTAGGTCAGCCAGTACCCACGACAATGCTGGGTAATAGGTGTGGTGGTTAGTCCCACATCACAAGTGAGGAAACCAAGGCTCTCGTACCTGCCACCCACTTGTAGGAGGACTGAGTCCTCTCTGGAGCCAGATTCTTTCCCCCACAACAGGTGGATTTCTGGAATTTTCTAGGAGGCCAAGCTGAGGCAGGCGTGTAAGGTTGGGGGTGACAGATATGGTAGGTGACATCCCTTATAACTATGCTCTTGGAGTACCCATAATGAGCCCAGAGAGTGGAAGAGGGGGCTGTGCTTCTTGGGGGTGGGTTTGGGGGTGCCAGGTGCCCTGCACTGGCAGGCTGTGGACACAGGGCCTGTGGGAGACTCTCCCGCCCAGGCTCTCCTTTGAGGAATGTCCCCACCTCAGGGTCATCTCAGTTTCCTCACCTTTCACTTCCACAGGTGGACTTTGTTCCTCTGCACTCTGTCCCTGACACTCGCTCTTTTCCAGGCCATATATGAAGACAGACTGGACAAGCCACCCCCACATCACCTCACCTGAAGTTTAGACCTGTGACGTCTCAAGGCGTTTTTGAGTTTGTGTCCTAGCAATTAAAAAAAAGTTTCATGCACACTTGAAACAAGTTTTCGTTTGTTTTTTGAAACAGGTTTTCTCTGTGTAGCCCTGGTTGTCCTGGAATTTGCTCTGTAGACCAGGTTGGCCTCAAACTCAGAGATTTGCCTGCCTCTGACTCCTGAGTGCTGGGATCAAAGGTGTGTGCCACCACTGCCCAGTAACTTAAGTAATTTTACATTGCTTTTTTTTGGTAATACACTTACGCTAAATGAAAATAGAGATGAGATGCAGTATTAGAAAACACATAGGTGTTCTAGCACTTTCTTCCAGCATGCCTGTACCGTGCATACATACATTCTCTACTGGAAACCTAAATGTGACAGAATCTGGGAGGTAGAGGCAGTTCCGTCCCATTCGGGATGATTGTCTTGCCCACCTTTGAGAAACCTCAGGTGCCTCAGGTGGGAAGTGTGAGCAGGATTACATCTTGGGGTGGGGAGTGGGAGTGAGGGGTGGGAGTGAGATGGGACAGAGGTGATCTGGACAAGAGCTGGCTCTTCGTTTACGTTCCGAATGCTGGACATGTGATCTCCTTTCTGTTGTAGCAGGTGATACAGAACGAGGACACTGTGTCCTACACCAAATCAGATTTCATGTACTTCAGACAGTCCTGGTAAGTGGTAAGCATACCCCTTCCCCACACATTGGGGATACCCTCCCAACTGCATACATGAAGGACCAGGACAGAGACCAGCTCTGATGGAGTCTAGTATTACCATCCCGGAGTATCATTTCCTTCCTGGGTACGAGGTCCCTGAGTCCCTACTGCCTGGGCAAGTCCTTCTGCAAGAGCCAGCCCTTGGGGATTTCTAAAAGGGATTGCAGGGCAGAAGGGACGGAAGGTCACATGTGAGGTACATACGTCACCCCCCGCCCCCTTGGACCCACTTCCTCGGGACAAGACTCTTTCCTCCAACCCTGGACAAAATGGCTTGTGAAGGATTTGTCTGCCATCAAGCGTGGCTGCCAGGGTGGTGGCCACGATGACTGGCCCAGTTGTGGGTGTCTTTGTGCGTTGTGACTGGGTGTCTGTGTCTGGAGTCACTAAGCGCTTGTTCTGTGGGGTAAGGGGTGTGGGGGTGGGGGCACAGCCTGTAGCAGGGAGGTACGTGAGGCTGGGCACGAACAGCCTCACCCACCAGCCCTACTCTTGCCAGGTACGACCAGCTGCTTCGGACCAATGCCTACCGCCTCCTCCCTTCCCTGGGCACGGCCAGGCCGGGGGGCAAATGACTTGGCGGGCACCTCCCTCGCTTGGACCCACTGGGGCAGAGCCAGCTCACCTGGGGCGCAGGCAGGGTTCCTTGCTGGTGGGTGCTTTGCCAACCACCCCCTTTCTTCGGACTCCCAGTGGGTAGGATGGGGAGGGGGCACTGGCCAAGAGACAGGCCCCCTTCTATCCCAGTCTGTGGATGGGTCGAACTGGGCACAGGATGCTTGATGGCTAAAGAGAGAGGACAGTTCTCTGTTGAGGGCCCAGGAAATGATTTCCATGCAAATGAGATGCAAACTCCTTAATGAGTTTGCAATTAGGAGTCCAAGCCTGCCAGGCCCGGGCAATGCCTTTGGGTTTTATGAATGGGCCCGGGCCGGGAGGGGGAGGCGGCGCGCCGGTCCGCCCCCACAGCTCCCTGTCTCCGCGCCCGCGACATGCCGCGCCGCACGTTGCTGCCTCTCGGCCCGCCGCAACTTGGCCGCCCGCCAGCGGGTCAGCTGCTCCGGACGGCGCGGGAGGCTGTCGGCCAGAGTCCCCGCCACGCTGCCTGCCGGCGTCGCGTTGGGGCCGAGGACACGCCCCCGGGGGCCCGGTCGGGGCGCTGTCCTCCGGCGCCCCTTTCCCCGTTATGGGAACGGCTTCTTGCAGTTGGACTAGCCAAGTTAGCCTTTGGGAAGGGAGAGCACTGGCTCCTGACTTGCAGGGCTGTGCCCGCGTGACCTTGGGAGGGTGGAAGCCAAGGTGACCAGAGAGGGACTGGTTCCCATCTTAGAGTCCCTGCACCTCCCTGGCTTCCTTTGGGTCTCTCCTGCCTTACCCTCCGTGGTGATTGTTCCCTCCAGCCCAGGGCACCTGCTTTCCTGTGTGTACCAAGTGGCCCCTGTCTGCTCTGGGTCTGGCTCTGCTCTGGGGCTGAGGAGAGAGGCCTCTGAAGTGGGTGCACGTGCAGTGGCCAGCTATGGCCCCCCAAAAGAGACTCAGCAGATTGCCGGTCTAGAGCCCTCTTTCCCCCACGCTCCCCCCCTCCCCCGCTGCTTTCTGAGTACATTAACTAATTACCTCCAATGAAAGCGCCTACCTCTCGCCTCCTCCTGGGCTTCAACCCCGCCCCTGGGAGTCTTCCCAGGCTGCCTGGGCATGGAAGGGGACCTGGCCACTTAGGTGGGGATCAGTGAATCGGTTACGTGAGGCGGGGAGGGTACCACAGAGGAAGCCCACGGGGTCACGGGCTTCCTGGGGAGTTGGCGCAGGCAGCCTGGCCCTCTGGCCGGGGCCTCGGGCCCTAATGGGCCTGTGAGGGTCCTCTGCAGAGGCTGCCTCCGGAGGTGAACCCGGGTGAAGGGTCTGGGGACCAAGAAGCAACTGTCAGGGCATAACCCAGAAGCCACCGGTCCTCGGGGACACTCGAGGCACTCAGGGTCAGCCGATTCCAAATGTCCCTCCTCTCTCTAACCTTGATCCCTCCCAGCCCTCCTAAGTTCTCTTCTGCCCCACCCCAGTGGCCTCAGCACTAGCCCAGCCCAGTCCATCCCAGGCCCCGCCCTGACCCCACGTGTGGTACGTGAGGAGAAGTATACCTGGCATTGGAGGTAGGACCGTGGCTTGTGACCCAAGTCTCACCTCTGGACAAGCTGGCCTGCCTTGGTCAGGCAAGCTCATGCCAGGCTGTGACTCAGGGCCTAATTCTACTTGAGCCCTGCCATAGCAGGGATCTGGGCTTGGATCTCTTGCCTGTTTGTGAAGTGGGGGGGTGAGGTGGCTACTGCCAGCGGCAGGCTTCTGTCTTGGGGTGCCCTCTCTTTAAGCTCCTAGGTTCAGGGTATCAGTCGTGGCCTTCCAGCATGTTGCCCTGGGAGGAGGAAGGGCCTCTGGTAGGCACAAGCGTTTCAGGGACAGAGGGCAAGTGAGCTAGCTATTCAGGGCAGGAAGTGCCGTTTCTGGGGCGTCAAAGGCCCTATTTGCCAGCTTGCTTACCCCCTAGGCCCAAGTGAAGCTGCTCACGACCTTCTCACTTCTAGGGATGCATCCTAATGTTTGCCTGGGCGGTTGATAGGGGAGCTTAAAGTTTTCACTTCTTTCTCTGCCCCGGTCCCCTTCCCAGACTTCCCCAAGTACGGCTGCAGGACTTTGTTCTTCCCTGCACTTCGCACTGGCCAGCAGAGGGCGCTGCCCCAGGACCGAGGCCACTAGGGAGACCGGCGAGAAGCCTTCCTTCCTTGTGTTCGGCTAGTGAGCTCTCTCTCTCTCTCTCTCTCTCTCTCTCTCTCTCTCTCTCTCTCTCTCTCTCTCTCTCTCTCTCTCTCTCTCTCTCTCTCTCTCTCTCTCTCTCTCTCTCTCTCTCTCTCTCTCTCTCAGATATGAATGGATCCTGGGAAGTTTGCCTTTCTTTCTGGGGATCTAGACTTAGCCTGCCAGAACAGGGTCGTAAGTTAGACCCCAGGATGAACCCAGGTGGCTTTGGGCAGGACGAGCAAGTTGAGGGGGTCACCATTTCCTCTCCCTGCATCTTGAATGGGGAAGGCGCACTGGAGGTGGCCAGCAGCTTCCCTCCCCTGACCTTGGAAGAAGGGTTGGGAGGGGCTGCATAGAATAGCTGTGTCCCACCCTGTGGGAGGGACTGCTGTGGACATCTGGGCCACATCTGGAATCCTGGCAAGAGAGAGCTCATGGCTTATAGGATTCTGCTCTTGGTGGTCCCTCACCATTACGTTCCCGGGGAGCCCTTTGTAGACAGGTACACACCTGCTGCAAGGGTACTTAGTTGTGACACCAGAACCCCACTGGGTTCTTGCCTGACTCAGTCGTCCTGACACCGCTGGCCAGCAGCAGCCTCCACTAGATCTGTGACTCTGCTTTTGGGGGGAGGGTGATGCTGGCCTTTTTTCCACGCGGAAATGCTGGTACCTATGTCCTGGGGTCCGTTCTGCCTCCAGGTGGGTAGGAGGGAGGCGGGGAGAGAGGCCGAGGCACCTTTCAGACACTCTGCCTCATGGTGGGCCGAGTGGGGAAGGGGTTACAGTTGTGTCGATTCACACAAAAGCTTGACAATGTGGTTGGGACAGAGAGCGAGGGAGGGGAGCAGGGGCCGTTCTTTCCTGAGTCTGGGGGTCTGGGTTCTGGGAGGGGAACAACACCGGGTGTTGGGGGGGGGGGTGGCTCTGGATCCTCACCCTTCCAGGAATCCCGGGAAGAGAGCAGGAGGATGGCCAGAATGGTCTTGCAGAAAGGAGTTGGCGGGGGAGGGGACCCGGGCCAAGCACGGAGCCCACCCGGACTGTCCCCCCGGTCGCCCCGCTCGGGGGGCCCGGCCCCTCTTCCCAGCCCCTTCCCCGCTGGCGCGGCGCGGCCCCTCCCCCCAGGCCGGGCGCCGCCTCCCCCTCCCCTCCTCCCCCTCCCACCCCGCGCTGCAGCTGCTGCCGACGGCCCATTCTGCACGTAGCGAATGGAGGAGCCGCACAAGGGAAGCCTCGAGTGCGCGCGCGCGGGAGCCCGGGGCCGCGCGGGCGGGGGAGCGGAGGAGTGCGCGCGTGCGCGGCGTCCGCGTCCCGGAGCGCGCTCGCGCGCGCGCGCCAAGCTCCGGAGCGCGCGATTTGTCCGCGCGCGGCTGCGGGGCTGGTGATGCTCGGCGGTAGCCACCAGCCCCTCTTCCAGGGTCCCTCCGCACACGCGACTTCCTTCCCAGCCAGCGCCACCTCTACCCAGGCCCCTTAAAACTCCCACCTCAATTGCACTATCCCTGGCGCATAGCAGACCCCTCTTGGGGGGTGCTGGGATGCATCGATTGGCTCGCCTTCCTTGTCCACGGGGTCATTGCCCTATAGTACACCGGGTTCTGGGCTGGGAGCTGACAGAGGGCTGAACCCGCTGGTCCCTGTCCATAAGAGATCACCACTATTCCTCCAGGAGCGCTCATCTTGGAGGCCCTCGGACTTCCCACTTCTGGTTGCCTGCACCTAAGGCAGGCCCCATGAAGCCCCAGTAAGGACCTGGGGAGGCAAAACACATAGGGCTTTGACCTCTCTTTCCTCCGGATAGGACCTCCCAAGGGAGTGCCTCCTCCGGTCACTTCCTCCCCCTGTACGTCACCTGCACAACTCCAACTCCCTTAGGTGTCCAGGATCTGGCTGGGCTCTGCCCACACTGCTGGCAAGGGTGTGTTAGGGTGAACATAGAGTCTGTTCTGGGAGAGAAGGGAGGCTGTAACACGCAGTACTCTGAGTCCCAGGGGCACCCTCCCCACTTCCTTAATCCCTGATCTCTGAACCTGACAGGTAAATAATCTAGTTTGTCCCTTCCCCACATGGCCCGGGTTGGCATCTCGCTCCCTCCCTCCTTCACATGCCACTTTTGTGAGGGCTTGCCTAGCTGTGGGCACTTGGCAAGGCAGGTTCGGGGGGGGGGGGCGGCTTGCAAAGGGGTGTTTGAATAATACTGGCTGCTTCGGGCCTTCTTGAGGGTGGCATTGGGGGTGAGTTTAGAAGGCATGCGTGAGTGAAGGTGGCTGAGGGCTCTTTGTCGAGTGCTCATTTGACTGTGCCTAATTTGTTAGACCTCTCTGAACCTCTCAGGGGCCATCAGACACAGGTAAATCTCACTATTTTTCTTACTGTTTTCATTGGCTAAGAACATTTCCTCAACTCTTATTTCCATAGGCAGAGTGAATTCAAAATGCCAGCGCTTGGCAAGACGGTGGAATTTTGAGGTGGGTTTTCAGAAAAGCTGTAGAGCGCAGTTACTTGGCATGGTTATGTCATCATCCAAGAATGAACCATTCCATACTAGTTTCCAGACGTTAATATCTGAAACCTTAAAAAGAGATTTTGGGAACAGAAGTGGGTATTACCGCACTTCCCGGCTTTCTTAATCAGAGGCTTTGGAACATGTGAGTCTTTGCGATCCTGGCTGTGGTCATGTGTCCAGAGTTTCCCGGTGGTAATGGTGAAAGTCAAAGCTTCATGCCGAAGACACATTTTTCATCTTTTTTGGAGGGACCAGGGTGGGGGGAGTTATTTTTGTTCTTTGGAGACAAGGTCCCAGGCTGGCCTCCAACTGGCGTTCTTTGCCTCCGCCTCCAAGGGGCTGGTTTTTATTTCTACTATTCTTCTGTCAAATTTTAAAAACAATCTGGCCGGGTGGCGGTGGCGCACGCCTTTAATCCCAGCACTCGGGAGGCAGAGCCAGGTGGATCTCTGTGAGTTTGAGGCTAGCCTGGGCTATAGAGCAAGATCTAGGACAGGCTCCAAAGCTACACAGAGAAACCCTGTCTTGAAAAACAAAACAAAACAAAACAAATCTGTTGGGCTGGAGAGATGGCTCAGCGGTTAAGAGCACTGGCTGCTCTTCCAAAGTACCCAGGTTCAATTCCCAGCACCCACATGACAGCTCAGAGCTGTCTGTAACCAATTCTAGGGGATCTGACACTCTAATACAGACGCACATGCAGGCAAAACACCACCACACTAAAAATAAATAAATTAAAAAAATAATCTGTTGACTGCTTTATCAACTCTGTCACCCTGTCAGCTGCCAGTTGTAAAGCTTTCATTTTGGGGCCTCAGGCAGATACCCCCCTCCCCAACCTACCCCATCCTTCTCGGCTTGTTTCAATTTGTCTGTGAGCTGAGAAACCAGAAAAAAAAAATCACATCTGTTAGAAGATGTGAAAAACAAGATCTTTGGAGTTTGACAAATTATATTAAAGTTCATCTGGAGAAATAAACACGCAGATAGAACTTGGGACTGAAGGAGTATTAGGAGCAGCTAGTGCTCAGGGTGTCATCTAAAGCTCAGATAATAAAAGAGCTGGGCACTCACAGAAGAACAAGCAGACAGACAGATCAAAGGACAGAATCAGTCCAGACATACAGCCACAGACAGCTTCAAATTTAATAGACGCTAGAATGATATTTTGGTTCAGAGGAGAAAGGACGAATGATTCAATCAAATCAGATAACTGGCTGGCTGTTTAGGAAAAATACTAAAGCGGGTTCCCCACTTCTGAAATCAACCCCACACGGAGCAAAGATATAAACGCAGAAAGGAAATCATAGAATTGCTAGAAGAAAATATTAGCCAAGAAATAAAAAGGATTCTTTGGAAGAATGTCAAAATCAGGAGCATCCCAAAGGGAGTTACAAGAGCACACCCAGCCAGCTCTAAAGGGAACACCCCATCTCTCCCTCCCTCCCCCACACTCTGCTCTGAGATAGGGCCTCTAGCCTGGGCTAGCCTGGAATTCACTGTGGAATTTGACCGTGAGCCTCTGGTTCTCTTGCTTCCACCCCCTGAATCCTGGGGCTGACAGGTGTGCATCTCCACATGCGGTCTATGGGGTGCTAGTGACCAAACCCAGAGCTTCATGCATGCTGGGCCAGCCATGTTCTGAGCTGTGCCCTCAGCCCAGGGGCCTAAAACCTAAAACCAAATAACCAAGTAGCAAAACAATTTTTTTCAATGTGGATGACAAGTGAGTTTTCTAAGTCAGCAAAGACAAAGAACACGAGACTGGATTGAGCTGTGAACAGAAAAGGAGTCACACATGGCTAAGCAGAAGAAGGTGCTCACCCCAGCCCAAATCCTCTTGCATCCAGACTGGACGGCAAGGTTCTCTTTCTGCTGATTGGATGGGCTCTGGTGAAAAGGGCAGCTGCTCACTGTGTGAACATGGGCATCCTCAGAAGTACGAAGGCAGTTGTGCCTTGAAGGGAACGGAGGCAGAACTGAGAACTAATTCACAGACAGCTGAAAGGATCCGTGCCAAGGAATGGAGGTGTGAACGAGAGTTACACAGAGGGGTGAGTGAAGCCAGGCATGGTGGCACATGCCTGTAATACTAGCACTCAGCATGCTGAGGCAGGAGGATTCCGAGTTGGAGAAGCCCTGTGTTAAAGTAAACATACAAACAAACCCTCCAAAGCCCCAAAGTGTCAGAAGCATTCATAGTGGATATATGTGTAAGTGGTTTGTCATAGTTCTATTTCTAAACTTGAAAACCCGGAAGCAATATCAAATGCATCAGGAGGGTTCTGGATAACTCTGTGATGGGCAGCTTGCCTGCAGAGTGTGCACCTCAGCGGAGGGAGGGCCAGCTTTGTGGGATGCTGTCATGAAACACACATGGCAGGACAGTCCTTGGATGCCACTGCTCCGTGGAGGGGTTGGCAGGAGCACATATTCAGTACAGTGTTGGGCCACTCTAGGTTACTGGATCAGGAACCCTGGGTCTGGGACCTAGCATACCGGGTTGTAACATGTTTTGTGTGTAATGTATGTTCGAGAAGTACTGGTAGGAAGCATGAATTGAAAATAGATATAAATCTCTTGGCTATTCTGCCTTGAAGTCTCTAGAATTCACCAGAAATGGCTTTCTATGAGCAGAGGAAGGAAGCAAGAAGGGGCAGGCAGAGCTTGTTTGTTTTTTGAGTCTAACTGTGTAGCCTTGATTGGCTTGGAACTTACAGAGCTTTGCTTGCCTCTGCCTCCTGAGTGCTGTGTTTAATTGTGTGTGCCAAGACTCCTGGTTAACCCATTTCTTTAAACATTTTTTATGGGCCTGGAGAGATGATTCATAAGTTAAGAGCAATGGCTGCTCTTCTGAAGGACCTGGGTTTGATTCCCAGCACCCATATGGCAGCTCACAACCTGCTGCAACTCCGGTTCCAGGGGACTCTGGTGCCCTCTTCTGGCCTCTACAAGCGCCAGGCATGCATGTGACACAGACATACAAAGCAAAATAGCCATCTACATAAACAATACGATAATGATAATACATTTAAAAGCATTTTTTTATTCTATTTTATTTAGTGGGTATGTGTAGGTGTGTGTGTGTGTGTGTGTGTGTGTGTGTGTGTGTGTGTGTGCGCGCGCGCGTGTGCAGGTGCACATGAACCATAGCACACGTGTGGAGAGCAGCTTGCTGGACCATGTTGGTCCCAGGGATGGAGCTCCAACTGTCGTCACCCTTGGTGGCAAGTGCCTTTACCTACTAAGCCTTTTTATTCTGAGAATATATTACTTTTATTTTCTAATACAATACTTAATAGCAAAGTTCTTTGGGGCTGGACATATAGCTCAATGTAGAGTGTTTGCCAAGCATTCAAGGACTTGGATTAAAAGAAAAAATGGCTGAGATGGAGCAAGAAAATGGGTGTATCCTGGCAATGGGACTTTTTTTTTAATGTATTACATTTTGTTATTCACTCATCTACCAGTGGACATTTGAAAGAATGAACATCTTTGTAATATTTAGCCCTTCTAATCCATGAATACTGTATGATTTATCATTTATTTAGGACAGTGAGTCAGAACTACCTGGAAAATGTGTTAAAACACAGACTACTCCCAGATTCTGATTCAGCATGTTTATCCGGCCGTGATATTTGCATTCCTTTTTCTTTTTAAAAGAGATGAATTGTTTGATAATTTCATACACTGATCTAGATAATGAATTTTAGTCGTTTCCACTCCTCTCATTTCGTTTCTCTCTCCTCTATCCCCCTTTCATCTCTCTCTCGGGAACCTTTCTCATCTAGTCTCCCTTTTATTTTATTATTTTATGATTTTTTAAAAAAGATTTATTCATTTAATTTGCTTACTTTGTGTGTGAGTGTTGCGAGTCTGAGTGTGTGTGTATTTGCACCGCATGCCTGCCGGTGCCAGAGAGGCCAGAAGAAGCGGGCATCACATGCCCTGGAGCTGGAGTTGAACGCAGTCGCATTCTGCAAACTGAGTCCAGGTCGTCTGCAGGAGCGGGAAGCGCGTCTAACCACAGCGCCGTCTCTGCAGCCCCCCGTCTGCTTTCTGTGTATGGCCCGCTGAGTTCAGCCAGGGCTGCTTGCCAGAGCATGGTGGGAGGTTGTGTACAGGAGAAAGGGCAACTTATCAGTGGTCGCCAATGGAGTATAATTCAACCTTAAAAAAGAGAGAAATTCTGACACAGGCCGAAACCTAGATGAACCTCAAGGACATTACAAGAAATGAAGTGAGCCATTCACAAGAGGATGGTTTTTATAATCCTGTCTGAACGAGGCCCCTAGAGTTGTCCAGTCCAGAGGCCAGAAAGTGACTGGAGGTTGCTGGAGGCTGGGGAGGTAGGGTTAATGGGAAGAGTTTCGGTTTTGCAAGACGAAGTCTGGAGCGGGACGGTGGTGAGGGTTGTGCAAGAGGAGGATGGTGCTTCGTGTCACTGAGCCACACTTCCAAATGGTTGAAACGGGAAACTTCACGTTCTGTCTGTCTTAACACCACCAACAGTTAAGAAGAAAAGCCACCCCAACCCAAAGGTATGTGGAAGAGGACTAGCGGCCAGAGCCTCGGGTCCCGCCCGCGCGCCTCCCTCCAGATCCCGGAGTGTGAACTCGGCGACAGATGACTCTTTCACTTTTTTCTGTTTGTGCAAGTCTTGGCATCTGATAAGAGAGTTTATGTCCTCACCCTCCTGATGGGAAGTGGGAAGCACACCTAAGTGGCTCATTGCCCCGAGGGATGGCACAGGGTGACAGCAGGCACAGATAGAAGAACACTTTGGGGCTTTCCTGGAAGACAGAGGCATGCCAAGTTGCGGGAAAGCTGGCGTATTGCCCATCCCTGCAGCCTCTGCAGAGACCCTTCCAGCTTTCCTGAGGGAGTTAGAGCTTCACAGAGAGGGTGGAGAGCCCAGTGGCCCAGACAGTTCCAGAGTGTAGGCAGAGAGAGGTTGAGGTGAGACTTGTAATGCAAGGCATGTGTTTTTTTGGGGATGAGCCTGGGCTGGGACATCTGGCCAGAGCGAGGACTGTATTGGAAAGAGGGTTGATTGCAGGGTTGGGGTGAGAGAGGAGAAACCTGGCCACAGAAAGCAGCCAAGAGGCCGCGGCCCAGGGGTCGTGGTCAAGCATGTGAGCTTCTGCTGAGTCCTCTGCTAGCTGGAGGAGGGGGCCCCTGTTTGAGGCTGAGGACTTCCCGCCGTGGCTCACTCTGCCTTGAGTGTAGTGGATCTGCCTGAACCACCACAGATCCTTCCTGACGAGGTTCTGGGGAACTGGGGCCCCCAGGAGCCAAGTGTGTGTGTGGAGGGGGCTAAGAAGGAGCCCAGAGGTACAGTCTCGGAGCTAGACGACTCAGGTTCAAGGCCTGCACAATCCCACCCTAGGCTCTGCGCCCTTCTGGCTTTTGTTCAGTCCACTCCTTAGCAAGCTCTTCTGGGAAAGCTGGAGACAAGCCCTGACCCTTGATCTCAGGGAGGTCACGGTCGGGCCGGGAGAAGGGCCACCCTGACTCAGGCAGTGTGGGTGTCAACTGCACGCCTGGCTGGGTCACTGTAGGGCAGGATCTGTCCAGATTCTGCAGAAGCCACCGGCCTTAGTCTCCCTGTCTGAAAAGTGGGGCTATCTCAGTGTACTTCAGCAGGTTCAGTTCTCAGTGGTAGCTGGAGAAGTACCAGGTATCCCAGAGTTGGGACTGTCTGCGAGGCCAGGAGGACCCAGAATCCTTTTCTTCTAGGGCTAGCAGTGAAGACCAGTGGTAGAGTGCTTGCCTGGTAGAGAGCAAAACCCTGGATTCTACCTCACAAACCAACCAATAAAAATAAATCCTTTCTTTCCAGTGTGGCCACTCTAGCCCCAGCCTCGACATGGTCCTGGTTTCTACTCCTTGAAAAGGGTCTAGGAGATGAGAAACCAGAGAGGAGCTTGGGGGGGGGGGTACGGAGAGGGATCCCCAGGCCTGCCTGTCTCTGAGGTAGGTCATACTCTCTCGTTAGCACATTGCTGGGGTTTCCCTTCTCTGGCCCCAAGAGCTGAGGCTGAGAATAAGGAAGAAGTATCGATATACCCACTTCCTACGCAGATTTGGACTCATGGGCATAAGATCCTGCCTTGCCTGACCTTTCCAGGTCACAGACGAAGGTGTCCAGGCTTGTCTGACCCAGGTTGTCTTCATTTTCAAACGGCCCTGAAGACCCCTCCCTCCAGTTGAGGGCACAGGGCCTGAGATATTGGTATAAAATGGCTGCTCTCACAGCTGGACCTCCTAATCCCCAGGCCCTGCATACACATCCTGCGGGTCTTCCCTGTCTTGTCTGCATTAGTGATTTAGCATGAGAGTGTGGGGCTGTGTTGTGAGAGGGACCAGTGGAGTGGTGCCCTGGATAGAATCTGTTCTCATGGACAGTGACTGTCCTTCCTCAGGAGGGTGGCGTATGGAAAGGAGAGTCTCCCCCCATAATGAGCCTAAAAGCCTGAAATGATCTTGTAGATGATAGATGATTTGTGTTTCAGACACCAAAGTAGATTCGGTCCTGACCGACTGATGGAGAGGTATGGTTCCCGGGTTAGTGGAATTCACAGTGGACAAGGGGAGATTTCCCCCTGCTTCTGGAGAGACTCAGGCCTAGGGAGACACAGCCTTACCTTCAATCTAAGGGAAGACATGGCCCCATCCCAAGGAAGCCCCAGCTTGAGGGAGACACAGGCCCCTCCTTCGAGAGCCCCAGTCTGAAGGAGACAGTCGTAGCTCTATCTTCAGGGAACCCCAGCTTGAGGGAGACACACAGTCACACCCCTGACTTCAGGGACTTCCTACTTGATAAAGAAATGCCGTGTATTCCCCACTTCCTCTTTCCCAGGCATTTTTCCTGCCCGGCCTTTTCTTCTCCTTTTCTGGAGGTTTCCATCCCTCAAAAGGAATTGGTGGGGCTTGGACAGTCCCTGTCCTCTGCTGTCTGCCCGCTGACTCCCAGCTGGCTCACTGAACCTGCAGAGAAACGTTGAAGCTGAAGTGAGCTTCCAGGCAGGGAGACTGAGTCATGGTGACTCATGATGAACTGGACCACCCCTCCATGGCTGTATGAGGAGTGACAGGCAGGCCTGATGGAGGAAGAGCGTGGCTCCTGCTAACTCATGATCCTGATGCCCTCTCCCATGTGTCTTGGAGCTATGTACATACATGTGGGAGCGCTTATGCAACCCAAGTGAATACCCATGTTCTGCTTCTCAACTGACATGTGAGGCTTGGGTGAATCATGGATCAGGACAAGAATGTCTGGAAGCTAGATGCAGTGCAGCTGTTTGGGACAGTGAGTCCAACCACCCCTAGACAAGATGAGGGGTCCTTCTTGCCTCTCTCCATCCTCTTTCTATCTCCCAGATTCCCAGAAACACTTCTAGGAAAGGCTCCCTTCCCAGGATCCAACTGTGCATCTTCTGTCCACCCTGTGAAGACTGTTCTTCCCTCCGGCGGCACAGGGAGGGGACAAGGGTAAAGAGTGGGCCCTGAGAAGCTAGAATAAGGTCCACATTCACACTCGTGCTCATATGTGTGTCATACGTCTGTCCGGGTACTCGTGGGTACAAACACTCCCAGACCAGACACTGGGCTCCCTGAAGATAGAGGACAAGTCTGAAGGCAGGAACAAGGACTCCTGCATGACTTTTGTGGCAGCCTGAAGCAGAAGCAGGAGCTCCCCAAGGGCAGGCCTGTCTCCACCAGCAGCCCGGAGGGTCTAATAGAAACCAGGAAGGCGTCAATGGCACAAATGCACATGCACCTCCTGATGGGAAGACTCCTGAGCTGGGCCTTCCCTGAGTGCAGAAGCACCATGGTTTTCAACAAGGCCGAATTAGACATACCTAAGGCAGGGTAGCAGTTCCCCGAAGGCGGATCTCTTTTTTTCTCCTAGTTGAAAGGAATGTTTCCTGGGTCATGCTGGACTCCCAGAAGGCAATCTGTGTCTACCTACCATCCCAGAACCCTTTAAGGAGACCAGTTGGATCTTGTCTCTCAAACTGTTCCACTAGAATCTTGGAGATACCGCTGCCACAGGACCCTTGCTGGTCCTGTGTGACACCTCTGCAGTGTGTAGGGCAGCTTTGGGGAAGGCGGCAGACTCAGCGTGGCTTGTGACTCTGTCCCTCAGCCTCTCTTCCCTGTCCCATGTGTCCTCCGGGTCATGACCCACAGCATGGTGGGGAATCCCCTTGACTCCTTCCTTCTCTGACCTCCATGTCTGGCTCCCATGTCCTCCCGCCCACCCACGCACTCCATGACTCTAATCTGTAGGCAGAGCTCAGTCTCTAGGGAGGTGTGTCACAGACGTGATGTCGTCTCCTCACAAGCCTGGAATGTCAAGGGGGAAAGTGATCTCCCCTGGACCAGTGAAGTCACATAGCTCCCGGGCGCAGACCGGCCTGGGCTGCAGGTCTGCACCGCCTCGCTCGCTCGCATCTGACTGTGAACCATCGGATGTGAGCAGACGGCTCAGCCCTATCGTCTGGCCCCCACTTCGGGTGCTCCAATTTCCTGGGCGGAAGTCAGTGAAAGCTCAAAGCCCCTGCAAGGCTACAGGATGGAACATGAGCTGAGTGTGCCCCAGGGACTGCCCACAGCAGGGGTGGCACAGCAGTGTTTTGTAGCTGAGCCTGAACGCCAGGATGGATTGTGTGTTTGGACTTAGGGGGGCAGGCCCGACTATGAGGCAGAGGGCAGTCTCATCAATCAACAGGAGGATGTGGTGGGCTCTGCTAGGGAAGGGTTGGAGGGGTTGATACTCAGGGAGTGCATACACATGCGCGTGCGCGCACACACACACACACACTCACACACACACACACGGCTCTACTTCCTCACTGTTACACACACACACACACACACACACACACACACACACACACACACGGCTCTACTTCCTCACTGTGACACACACACACACACACACACACACACACACGGCTCTACTTCCTCACTGTGTCACACACACACACACACACACACACACACACACACACACACACACCTCTACTTCCTCACTGTGCCATGGTACCCACTGCTTGGGTGAAGAGACACTGGATCAGAGAGGACCTTCACTTCTCCAGAAGCACCGTGTGTCTTGTTTCCAGCCATTTCCGTCAGACCTTCAAGCCGCCCTACCTGTGGGGTACAGGAGCTCTTACCAGCTGTGCAGTCGAGATTTTCAACCTCTTTGTGCCTCAGTTTCTCCATGTCTGTGAAGACTTGATACACAGCCTCGTTATGAGAAATGATGGGCATGTGTGTGCCGGTGGCCTGGAGTATTCACAGAACGTGGGCCTCCCATTCTTCTCCTCCATCCAACCCTTCCGTCCAAAGGGAGAGTTGGGACCCGGCCAGATGAGCTAAGGTTTCCTGAGAATAGGAGACCAGCAAGGGGGACCCGGACCTTGGGGAGGACAGGAAACTGTATTTCCCACTGGTCCTACTCCTCCTGGGCCCCTGGTTACCTCCCCACAGCCTGGATATGGGCTCCTGACACGTACTGGGTGATAAGGGCCACTCAGCAGGCAGGACGTGGACTACGTGAGGGGCCAGTGGAGGCGGCTGTCTGCCCAGCTCCAGGGGCCAAGGCCAGGAGGCCGGACCATGGGGTCCATTGTCTACTCACCACCCCCTCTGGCGATCACAGGCTCAGCAGCAGTCAGCACCAGGCCCTTGGCAGAAACCGGGTCTTGTTCCCCCCACGCAGGCACGTCCTGGCCCGCACGTCGCTGGGCCTCCAGCCATGTTGGAGCTAGCCGTTGCTCTGCCACTGGCCTCTAGGGGTCGCTGCCTGGGCACCTAGGGAATTCCTTGCATGGTGAGTTAGGCGTGGGGACCACATCTTGACGATATTGGGGGTAGCTTACTGACATAGGACAAAGTAGGGGAGGGCAGAGCAAGAGGGCGTGGTTCCACCTGGACGTGGAGGCAAGGACTGGCCCTAGGATGTTGCTTTGGATGTTTGTTTGCTGAAATGTCAGCTTCCAGGTGCAGACAGAGGTGAGGAAGCCGGAGCTGGCCTCTCTCAGGTCACAGGAAGTGAAGAGAGTCCTCTTTAGGTGAATGCTCATACTCTTGGGGCTCTGCCCTAGTTGGAAGCAGAGGGCAAGATTAGACATGTTATGAAGCTGTGCCTTCCTCTCCCGGTCTCCATCAGAGTTGGGTAAGCTTTAAGGTCTCTGTGGCCCTCTGCCCTTGGACGTCCTCGAGGGGTGCCCGACAGCTAGCTTAGTTCCTTCCGAGCCTCCAGCCTCAGACCTCCTAGGGCCAGGGCTGTGCCTCCGATCAACAGGTTAAAAATAACCCCCACGGACTCTTCTCCCTCCACAGGAATGGTGTTTGTGTTGGCATCCGTGGTCCCTGTAACCCTGCCAACTCCCGCAGCATGTGACATTGTCAGGGGACTGGAGGTGTGAGGCTGCAGTCAGCCGGAGAGGCTCATGCCGCTGCCCGCGTCCAGGTGGGGTACAGAGACTAGGTGAGGGGTGCTGGCACAGACACCTGGGGCCACGAGGCTGCCCATGAGGCCGGGGACACACGCTGGGCAAGGCAAAGCCCCCTCTACAATGACGAGGTCCTAAACTGCGCTGTACCCAGGTGGGTGCCCTGGGTCAGAGCTGGTCAGCCAGGTCACCCCCAGTCCTCAGATCCCAGAATCTTAATCAGGGCCTCACAGGACTGTGGAACCAGGGGAGTGTACATGTGAACCCAGAGGCACTCTCCTTCAGACCTCTGCCCAGACAGGAAAAAAAGAGCAGCCCCATTAGAAAATATTTGTGGAGTTTGTCCTGGATGCCAGGCTCAACGTTGGCACGCACAGTTAGTCTTCCCACGTGCTGTCTGAGCCCAGTTCTCACTCCCTGTCGTGTGTGTATGTGTGTGTATGTGTGCATTGTGTGCACGTGTGTGTGTGTGTGTGTGTGTGTGTGTGTGTGTGTAAAACAGGAGAAAGGTAAAAGGAAGCTACATGATTTGTCCAAAGTGGCTTCCAAACACATAACACCACATCATGACAACCCCGTGTGTGACTTCCCAGCCAGAAGCCTGCTGGTTGCAGGTCTGTGCCAAGGTGGCCTCAGGCCTGGACCACTGAGGCTGTGCCTTCCTCTCCTGACTTGGTCCACACCTTTCCTCACAGCAAGTACCCCATTTCCTGGGCAGGCAGAGTTCTCCCCCAGAACCTAAATTCTCCTGATGACATGGACATTAATGAAGGACCGTTTCCCCTTCCCACCAGAGACGTGACATCCCATTGCTCTCCTGTCCTTGCTCATGACTGTGGTGGCCACACTCAGAGTTTAACGGCAGGAATTTGTGGAAGAGTGATTCTGTTTGTCTCACTGACCTGCCCAACATGGCTTCAGTATTGCCATGGCTTCGGCTTCTGTCCCTCGGGAGACACGAGCTCAGTGTCGTTTCTTCCTGAGCTTATGCTTGCCCTCCACATCATCTCTGCTCCCCTGCCTGGCCTCTGCCAGCTCCCGACTCAACCACTGCCCTTTTAGAGGGGCTCCTAGTGTCCCCTTGCCTGCCGCCATCCCAGCGGGTCTCCCCATTCTCTCCCCCGCCCCACATTCTAGGATGCCGATATGGGGTTATGGTGTTGTCTTTTGGGTCTCCAGGGACTGGGGATGGTGTTCCAGGTAGGGAGTCCTAGTTTCTTCTACATGCACATCACAGGTCAGTCTTTGCTTCTCACCCTCCACTGGTGTAGTGATGTGACATGCACAAAGCAGGAGTCACTTCCTCACATCAGCGAGGAGGGTGCTGCTGTTTCTGGGTGAGGGTCCCAGACCTAGGTGGGAGCTCTATCTGGGAGTTCACCAGAGGATAGACTGTACCATTTAATGTTTGGTTCCTGGGGTAATGTAATGACTGTGTGCTGCAGGGTCCCAGTCTTCTCTCTTATTGCTCTGCTGGCTTTCCAGAAATTTCCAAGGTCATCATATTGCCCAGATGGCTTCTGGAGCTCCCACCAGCATGAAGGACGAAAATGTCCCAAAGTAGGACCTGCCCCTTCCCTTTACAGGAACTTCTTGGAAGTTGTACATACTTCTTATATCCCATTGATTAGAATTCAGTCATCCAGCCAAACCTAGCTGCAAGGGAAGCTGGATGATACAGTTTTGATTCTATGGGCATCTGGCTAAAAATCTAGAGAGGAATGGGAAACGGTTTTGCCTCAAAGCTCCTGGTATTCTTTAGCTTATAATGGGCAGAAGCCAAATGGTGCCCTTCCCATCTTCCTGCTTTTAACAACCCTGGTCCTCTCCCTTCTCTCTTGGGTTTCCTGACACTTGGTGTTTACTACCAGAGCTGTTGAATGGCAGCCATGTAAGGGCAAGTGCATCTGCCCTTGTCTTATGGTAGACTGACAGGTGCCTAATAAACTGGCCCTTTTACAGTGGGGCAGATGAACCCCAGGGAGACTGGGTAATTTTTCTCATACCTCACAGCTGGGCTGCAAACCCAGCTTCTGTTGTCCTCTTCCATTGATGGTCACTGTAGGGGTAGATGTGCTGGACCCTTACTGGGTTGGACAGGAGGAACTGGAATGGCCTGTGCCCCAGGAGGGGCATGTCTGGGAGTAGAGGGCAGGCAGGGGTGTGGCCTTAGGCACAGGTGTCTTCTCAGCACTTACTCAGTGCCATGGTCAGCGACATGTCTGAACAGGGCACTGACGGGTGTGGGGATTTTCTGCTGGCGCCAGGAGCTGGCCACTGTAGCCACATCCTCAGACGCCACTTTTCCCCAGATGAGCGTCCGAGGCCTAGGCGAGGGAGGGCAGATATGGGGCAGCTTGGCTCACTTCCCCTGTTTCCCTGGTGTGTGTGTGTGTGTGTGTGTGTGTGTGTGTGTGTGTGTGTGTGTGCACTTTGTCTTCAGCTCATGTATGTGGAAAGAGGGCATCAAGTCCCTGCTAGGCTGCTTGGTGAGAAAGTAGAGAGAGAACAACCACTTGAGAGAAAGCGTCTAGATGGTAGGGCCTCTGAGGACGTCCATTCGGGCTAGGTCCCCGCCTCTGGGCAGGACCCGTCCTTGCCCGCTGCTGACCCACGGTGTAAGGTCATTGCCCTGGCCTGGTGTGGAGGAGCGCTGCGCGTAAGTGTGGTTACTGCAGCTTACATTACTGTGGTTAGTGATGTGGGTCTCTGGCCGAGGAGGAAGGGCTCAGGAGCTGTGAGTCACAGCTGGCAGTCTACAGTGGGGGGTGCTGGGGACACTCCTGAGACCCAGACATAACCTCTGCCCTCCCTCGGGAGTTCTGGCCAGACGCAGACAATGAGCAGAAAGCAGTGTTTGGGCTTGGAGGCCACCCCTCCCCCAGGAAGACCTTCTTGGTTAACTGTGATGAAATTTCCCTGGGATCGATCTGCAGTTCTGGCAAGGTTGTCTTCTTTATCTTTATGGTCTGAGCATGGAGCACCTGCAAATTCTGTACCGGGGACACGGCGGAATGCTGTCCTTCCACTGGAATCCTTTGCTCATTCGGTGACCTGCCAAGTGCTCAGAGAAGACTGACATTAAGTAATTACACAAATAAAAAAAATTACAAACTGTGATGTGTTGGGGAGGAGAACCCCAGGGGCTTCTGGGAGACTCACCAGGGACTTAGCTTACCTGGGGTTGTGCCTGCTACTGAAGCTGACCTGGACGGACACACACACACACACACACACACACACTGTTAAGAAAAGTTAAACATTTGAGTCATGGTATCTTTTGGTCCATTCTACAGTTTCCTACTTGCCTGGGCCATATCTTGCATCTGCATGGCCAAGGCCCTGGCCTGGCCTGGCATAGGGGAGGTACCTGGGATTTGGGAATGCCATCAGGACCCTCTGTCCACCCCCAAATTAATTTTAGGATGCTGGAGTTGAGGCATGGGGGCTTATGGGTGGTCTAGGAAGGCTCCAGGGATGAATAGGGATGGGTCTGCAAGGGTTGGACTGAGATGGGCCTCAACATGATGGTGTTAGTCTGATGCTGGGACCATGAGGATGCTGGAGATATGGAGGGCAGGGCAGATCTGGGGTAGCAAGAAGTACTGTGCTCTGCTCTGAGGCCTGCCTCCAGGAGGCCAGCACTGTTGGCACTTGAATGGGTATGCAGGTTAATGGTAGGTTTTCTGTCCTACCTTTAGTCACGTCATATGGCCGTTTGGGGGAGGGATCTGGGATGGTCCAGAGCTGAGAGCTTCCTACCCGACAGCTTACCCCCAATACTGGCTTCATGTCACCAGGAGCAGCATCATCAGAGCCACAGACCACTTGAGTTGTCTCAGCAGAGCTGATCTCCCTCTGCTAGGGACCTCTGTCTGGGAACTGAGACCCCAGTTCCTGTGGCTGGACCCATCTCTAAGCCTCAGTGTCCTTCTCTCCTTCTTGTTCATCAGCCTGGCTCTGGCCATGCTAAGACCGAGACGGGTCTCAGGAGGGTGGGCTGCTCAGGGGATGTCTATCTCCCGGGCTGGCTGCCACTCTTGCCAGGCGCTCATCTCCGTCCGTGGCAGCCCCTCCCCTGCCGCTGACTATTCTCCAGGGAGAAGGCTCCCTGACAGGGTGGCATGCTGCCCACCAATGAGGGCCATGCCAAGTGTGATGTGATGTGTGCTGATCCTTCTCCACGCCTTGCTGAGGACCAGCAGCTGATGCACCCGCAGGCTGGGGAGCCGGGGCAGTTCTCCTATCATATCCACGGGGGTCTGGAGAGGAAGTCACAGGGGACAGAGGCTCTCTTGTGCTATGGGTGGAGGGGCCAGTCCTACAGACCCCTCGATTTCTCATGTTTGCCCTTGTACCCCCAGTTGATGGGAGCTCTGAGCTCTCAGGGTATCGTGCCATTTGTAACCCCAGTGGGTACGGAGGGCACTCTCACTGGCCTATGCGCCCTGCCACTCCCAGGGATTGGTACCCCCATCCCAGCATGCTAGAGATGTTTTCCTGCTCTCTCTGACTAACTCTGCCTGCTGAGGTCTCAGGTTCCAGGAGAGCGTGTGAGGGGTTTTAGGGACAGAAGGGGACAGCGAATTGGTGTTAAGTGCAGTACCAGCACAGTTTGAAGAGTTCATTTATGGTTTCCTTCTGACAGGGACGGTCTGTGATGGGTGTGCCAGGCAAGAGGAACTCTGGAGACCGGGGATAGCCCATCTTTCTCAGATACAGATTCCTGAGGTTATCAGGTAGAGAGGGGAGGATCTTGGACTCTGCATGCTGAAAAGGCCCCTCAGGGATGTTAACCTCAGTGGACAAGGATCACACTGTATTGAGGACAGATCTCAGAATCTGGAAGTGGAAAATTCTGGCTGCTCACTAGGTGACTTTGAACACCTCATGATGCCACCTCGTCCATGGCAATGGGTCATCAATATTCACCTTGAAGATCAAGCTGGGCGAACACAGATACAGTCTGGTATCAGTCTGTGTGGTGCTGCAGGAGACAGCGTGAGTTTCAGGTCAGCCTGGGATGTGTATGAGACTCGTACACACACACACACACACACACACACACACACACACACACACACACACACACACACACGCTGACCAGTATCTGGCCTGGCACGTAGCGGATGCCAATAATAATGGTCACCCTTGGGCTGCAGCTGGCTCATTCACTTCCAAAGTGGATTGAGGCCTATGTTCTTCCCATGGCTTGAGGACCCTGATGAAGTGAGGGTGGTGATTCTGAGGCTGGACATGGAAGTTGTGTCAGGAGACAGTGCAGGAAATAGCGGAGATTTCCCTGTTTCACCAACCCCGGGACTCTGGCTTGAAAAATAATAACCTAAACCAGATGTATAGCACCATGTGCCAGGCACCATACTGAGGCCATTAACCAATTCTGTTCTCCAGGGGACGTGTTGGTGGATGGGGCTGGGCCCAGTTGGGACAGCGCTTGCCTAGCGTTCACGAAGTCCTGGCTTCGGTCTCCAGCACTGTACAAACCAGCCGTGGTGGCTCATGTTTGTGATCCCAGTACTTGGGAGGTGGCTCAGCAGGACCAGAAATTCAAGGTTACTAATGTCAGTGTAGGCTCTTTTAGAGCCTATCTCAGAAAAGAAAAAGAAGCAATGGTTACCCCACTTTATGGACGGAGAAACCGAGGCATGGAGAATTGAGGCCTTTCTTGGGGTCACACAGTAATTGGTAGGGCTGAATGTAGATGTAACGAACCGTCTTATTAAATAAGAAACACAGAACCAATGTAAAGAAGAAAGCCAAGAGGTCAGAGCTCAGAGCTAAAACCTTACCCTTCCTCCTGCGGTGGTCCTACCTCTCCGAAAGAGGCCTACTTCCTGTCTTTTTGTCTTTATATAGACTTTCTGTTCTGCCTTCTCATTGGTTGTAAACCCAAACACATGACTGCCTCGTCACTGCCTGTTTGTACAGCCCTCCAGGTCTTCTATGGTATTGAGATTAAAGGCGTGTGTCTCCAATGCTGGCTGTATCCTTGACCACACTACCTAGGTCTGCCTACCAAGTGCTGGGATTAAAGGCGTGCGCCACGAACGCCCAGCTCTGCTATGGCTTGCTATTAGCTCTGACCCCCAGGCAACTTTATTTATTAACATTCAAATAAAATCATATTTCAGTACAAATAAAATACTACCATATTTCCCCTTTTCTATTTTAATAAAAAGAAAAAAAGCAAAAGGTTATAACTAACAAAAGAAAAACTATATACAAAAGTACAATAACTGTATACAATATATACAAGTAATAAATACCTAAACGATGTCTAGTCCATTTGTATATGACAAATTCATTGCCTCTGGCATGAGGACCCCCTGGTGACAGAGATGCTCTGCCTTCCCCTGGGGTCTCTCTGTGCTGTCCTGGGCCTGGCTCCTCAGGGCTGAGCTTTGGTGTTCTGGTGGGAGGAGGTAAGCTCTTCCTCTAGCAGCTCCTGCCCTCCCTCTCCCTCCCTCCCAGGCTCCTTTGCCTTCCGCATTTGCTGCCTCCATCTTGCACCTCTCTCTTCCTTGGGATTAAGTTTCACTTTCTCCAGCTGTGAGCCTCTGGACCCCCGCCCCCCAGGAGTGGTCACTGGGCTCTGTGTGCCCAGGCTGCCTCAGGCTTGATGCCCAACGATCAGAGAGAGTTTGTGGAGCTTTAAATCCAGCTTCACTCCAAGGCCCAAGGCCTCTGTACTTGGCCACTCTGCCCTCCATGCTGGGTGGTTGACACTGGGGCACCTGCCCCCGCCCCCAGTGCCATTTATGACCTGGTAAATCAAGTCAACTCTTAGGCTTAATGAGGGCCAGAGCCCACCACGGCACCCTAATTAACCACATCATCTGTTTCCTTTTAGCAGAAAGAGTGTGGCCAATGGAGAGCCCAGACTGGGGGTGTCATGAGGTGGGCTTGGGTGGTTTTCCTCTCTGGAGATGACTTACCACCCACCCTGACCTTGGTGGTGCTCAGAGAAGAGCTAGCTCGCTTCCCTCATGAGGAGCCAGTGATCTCCCTGAGCACACCATTATCTGCCCTGTTCGTTAGCTAGCTGTAGCAGTCGGCTAGATTGGGGTTTGGGGGTGGTGACTCAGAGGGATACGGGATGCCCCGTCGCATGCAGGCTTCCTGGAGATTTGGGAACCTGATGTGAGTGTCAGCAAAGGTGTCCAAGTACGGGAAGGGGCAGGAGGTAAGGATGGGAAAAGGGAAACCAGCGGTTGGTGAGGTCACACTCAAGCAATCCCTGGTTCTTACACTGATCCATGGACTTAGCAGGCACTTAGCCACCACCTTGCACTGATTGGCGAATTGTGTGGACACAGGGGAGGGCCTTTAGAGGGCCCGGGGATGAGACTTCTTCCTGGAAAAGGTTAGGGCTCAGGAAATAAAGGCAGGAAGTCCCCACCACATGAGCCTAAGTCCACATGGGATCCAGCTCTTCCCTTAGGGTAATGCTCAAGGTCAGGACCTTGGTGATCACAAGAGTTAGAAGAGATTCTGGGATGCTGGGTTGGGGGACTGTAAATGGGAGTAGGCCAGAAGAGCTGGGAGTTTGGACTCATAAGGAATGCCATGGGTGAAGGAAACTGGTGGATGGAGTCAGTAATCTGCAAGGTGGCATTAGTGTTGGATTGCTAGCTGTCTTGGGAATACGAGGCTGGGTAAGTCCCAGTCTGCCTTAAACAGGAAGTGTCTTCATTCATGTTAACCTTAAATAGTAACTATACATGTTGTTACCATCCACTTTTACACCTGTGGCAGATCTCACTCGCTAATCATAGAACCCTCTCAGTCTAGAGCAGTGGTTCTCGACCTGTGGGTCTCGACCCCTTTGCGGGTGGAATGACCCTTTCACAGGGGTCACATGTCAAATATCCCACATGTCAGATATTTACATTACGATTCATAACTATCGCAAAATTACAGTTATGAAGTAGCAACGGAAATAATTTTATGGTTGGGGAAGTTACCAGAACATGAGAAACTGTATTAAGGGGTCTCAGCTGGTTAGCAGTTCTGGCTGAGGAAACCAGGTGGGCTCCATGGCCAGAAAGCAGAGATGATTCTAAGCCAGCCTGGCCTTTATCATTGGATTTTCCGTGGTCTAACTTTGCGGGAGATAGAACGGTAAGGGACATGAAGTCCTGCAAGCAGGAGAAAGTGCTGGGGGTAGGACGTCTTTCCCGACCTTGTGTGGCAGAGAACAGCACGCCATGGGCAGGCTTGGTGGGGGATCAGAACCTGAAGCTCTTGGAGAACGATGCAGAGGTCCGAGGGCCGACTGAAGCCTGAGCTTCCGGGCCCAGCTGGGCCACCAGGGGAGCTGTCGCTTCTTCTGGGATCCTGAGGTCACCAGCTGCAGTCACGCTACAGCGCCACCAAGAAGAAGCTGAGCTGTCACTGACCTTTTTGGGGACCACACATTTGCTGGGCTCTGTCCTCATCTCTGTCCCCCTTGGCACCCCCAAAGTAAAACAATACAACATCAATCATTCAACTCCCCCACACTCACACACATTCATATCCCCCCCCCCCACACACTCATGCTCTCACACACTCACTCACCCTCCCACTCAACACACAGGTTCACATCCCCTCCACATGTACCTTTTCTCACAAAGCACTGCTTTACAGTTGCCTGTGAGCTGTGGATGCATCTGATTGGCTGAACCTGAGTTACTTGTGAATAAAGCTGGGAGGGACCTGAATCCCCAAGTTTGAGCTGTCTGTCACCACAGAAGTCAATGATGCAAAACAAGGCTGACTACCTGACCAGGGAGGCAGGACTAAATTTTAAGCCAACTGATAGCTGCGTTTCCACTCTATACATCCATACATCCATTACTATGTATACCTACCTCTATACCCTATATCTGCTGGCTGGAGATGAGATGTAAGGTAGTTTTTTGTTTGTTTGTTTTGTTTTGAGACAAGGTCTCTCTATGTAGCAATGGCTGTTCTGGAACTCTCTATGTAGATCAGGACTTGAACTCACAGAGATCCTCCTGCCTTTGTCTCCCAAGTGCTGGGACTAAAGGCGTGTGCCACCATATCTGGTCATAAGGTAGTTTTTTAAGGTGTTAGTCAGCCATCTTCAGATCCTTCAGTGGCTTCAGAATGAAGTTCAAGTCAACACTCTGCCACTTGTGACAGGCAGTATGAGCCTCGGGTTTTAGGTTACAGTTTCTGTTTTCCCCGCACACCACCCAGGAAGGCCTGTGGTTGGGGAGGATGGATGTCGAGAAGTCTATGCTGCTGGGCCCACACACTGCTCCCTAAGCATCCCTAGGACGCCAGGCATGGACAGGATGCTCTTAGAGGAGAGGAAGGGGCCTAGAAAGCAACCCTCAGCCCTCTTTACCGCTCGCCACTGTGCGGTGGGGTGTCTCTGGGACCCCAAGTCTATCCATGGTGTGCTGTGCTCGGTTCTCAGGGACTTTGGCGACCAGGAAACAGCCCAGGTGAGAACTCTCCTGGTCCTGCTTAGGCATGGCTGGTGGAAGTTTGCAGGAATGGGGCCCGTACAGGTTGCTTCTGAGGATCTGAATGGTCTTATCTAAGTTCTGGCTAAGTTCCGGCTGTGCGCGTCTTTGAAAACTGTCACAAAAACCTCCAGAATTGGGCTGGGGGTGGGCAGTGGAATGAGGCAGAGGCATTCTCCAGCTCGTTGTCTAAGAAGAGGTGAGGAAAAACAACCCGGGTATGGCAGCTCACGCCTTCAGCCCTAGCACTGGGGGAAGGGGCTGCAGAGACAGGGGGATTGCTAGAGGCTTGCTCACCTCCTCACTTGCTAAACGGTTCAGTGAGAGACCCTATCTCCAAACATGTAGCGACAGGGGAAGATACCACTGACAGTCTCTCACCTCCACACGCGGATGCGTGAGGCAGTGCACCTGCACACACATGCACACACATATGCACACATACATATCCAACATGTACACTGAGAGAAGAAACTGGAAAGGCACATAAGGGGCAGGCCACAGTGCTGAGGGTGAGCCTCGGGGGGCCTGTGGAAGCTGTCAGGAGACCCGGTGAGGGACGAAGGTGATACCCAGAGGATACCAGACTCTCAGGGAGCCAGGCTGGAAGGGGCCAGCGGAAAGGAGATGGTGTTTGGGAAACCAAAGTAGAGATTTCTCTGAACCCAGAGTCGGTCTCCCCCACAGGCCAGGCTGGGTGGCCCTGTGTCCAGCACTGGGTCTAGCCAGTTCTGCAGCTTGTTGGTTTTTGCAGGGGACTGGGTGAGGTTGACTGTTATACTTGTACAGATTGCTAGGAATGACTTATGGCCAAGGAGGGGCTGGGGGTGCCACGGGGTGCTGTCCAGGGGGAGACTACAGGCAAATCCCCACCTACAAACTTGTAGCAGGAGGAGAAACTAGCCTCTGTGGGTAGGGCAGTCCTGTCACGCTGTCCTGGGCCTCTGGGCAACAGGGACAAGTGGCCAGAGGCAGTTTTGGTCCCTTAGATTCCCTAGTCCCTTCTGTAAGCCCGTGTCCTGCTTTCTCCCCAAGGGACAGCCACCAGCTCCTCCCTGTATCTTGCTCCAGCCCATGCCCGATGCCAGCCCTCCTCAGCTTGGGCGGTGGGGGTACCCGGGTGGGGTCATGACAGGACACCACTGCCCGAGGGTGAGGATGGAGGAGGCCCAGCTGTCAGCTGGAACCCATCAGGGGCCAAACCAAGCCCTGGCAGCTGGTAAGAAGGGGAGGGCAGGCTAATAGGAAAGGTGCCCTTAGCGCTGGGCTCTCAGGCCTGCTCTTAACCCTTCCTGCGCCAACCCCAGGCATGGACTGATATCTTCCCATAGAGGCAAGTAGCCCGGTGTCTCTATCAATCCAAGTTGGTCAGGATGAAGAGGGGCTGACTTAATGGACCATGCCCTTGCCTCAGGGAACCCTAATCTGCGGGGGAGAGGAAAGCTGCCTCAAACTAGTCAGTGTTTGAGAACTAGACAGCTCTGTCTTAAGAGAGACCCTAGCCTTCTGGGGAAAATAGAGCTCATCCAGACTGAGGAAGGTTCTGTCTCCTCAGGGAGCTCCAGCCTGAGGGACACACTCCAGGAGCCCCAGACTAAGGGCCATGTCCGGAGAGTCTCTGGGTCAGAGATACAAGAGGTTTTGTCTCACTAATTAGATTGAGAAACCAGCATCATGTCGCCCTCTGTGATGTTTCAGAAGAATCAGGAACTAGAACGCGGGAAGAATGTTGCTCTGAAAACCTCAGGAAGCGTGTCTTTGCAGACCCAGGGTGCCGTCACCAGGGAACCATTTTACCCTGGATGTCTTCCTGGGGTCAGCTGTCTTCTTCTGCTGCCTGCTTTTCTGAGACCCTTTGCAGTCCCCAAACCACTCAGCAAGTGGCTGGTTTTCAATAGCTCTTTCCAGCTCCTTCTCTGGTGTCCATGTAACTTATATAACTCATCCCTTTCAATGAACAATTTAGCTTGGTGAGCAAGAGTACAAAGGAAACATGTCTACGTGCAGCCGGCCCTTCCTCAGCTGCCTGGTTTAGATGGCCCTGATTTATTTTCCACAATTAGTTAGTGCCTGGCCTTCTCCCAACTTCTCAGCAGTCCTCCACTGGCCTGCTGTTGGCTGTCACGAGGCCCGGGGGAAGCTGTCTGTGGGTCCCCTTTCTCCAGTGCTGCGTGGTCCCAGAGTTCAGAACTCCAGGTTACAGGTTGTGTCGGGCCACTCTCAAGCTGTTTCTGGGGGGAGCAGCTGGGCCCAGGCCCAGAGAAATGGCTCAGAGACATGCTGTGCTCTCTGGCTTCAGGCAAGTCATTCCAACCCATGGGCCTTAATTTCCCCGTCCAAAGCCTAAGGCCTGGGAGTCCCTGGCACCGAAGGCTGACTGTTTCTGACTATTTTCTCCGTCTACACTGCCGTGACAAGGGGCAGAGTAATCCCTGAACTGCCCATCTGGTTAGCAGGGCTTTCTGGGCGGTCCTGTGTTGCTGGCCAAAGGTCAGCTTGTCCCATCCCCACCCTAGGAAGGCACTCCAGTGTTGGAGGATACCTGTGGGCACGTAGGCAAGTGGAGCCATTTGGCCACATTTCCTGAGACCCTCTGAGCTAGCTGCAGGGCCTTGTCCCCAGGGGGCTGCTGATATGACTGTGAACACCACAGCCAGCCATGTTGACTAAGTTCTTCCTCCAAGCCAGGTCCTGGGCTGGGGAATGACAGAGATGAACAAGCAGATGTGGTACCGTTTTTGGTGGCACTTGGGGACATGCACATGGCCTCCACGGATAGTTGATCAGGTCAGCCCGGCTCTCACGTCACAGAGAGGACCAGGCTTAGTTCTTCCATCCCTGGAGTGAGACACTAACGGTCGGTCGTGCGACCGTCGGGTGGCTGTGAGGATTACATGAGTCAGTGGATGTAAAGTGTTTAGAGCTCGGGTGTGGTCACAACTTTCTTTTCGTGAGCACAGTGCCAGGAACTGTTGTGGTATTTGTTTTCAACAGAGTTCTCCCCGGGAAGAAAAAGTTTGCTTTTGACTGGGCTGAGGAATGAGGCCTCTCGGGAGAGATGGTACCACAGTCCGGTCTTGAAGGGTGGTGGCAAACTCGATCGCTAGTGATCGGGAGAAGGTGTTCTGGGAGGAGGGGACCGCACAAGCAAAGGCCCCGGGAAAGAAGGCAAAACCCGGGCTGGGTGACCTCTGCAGGGAACAGAAGACTTACGTGCAAGGAACAGAAGACTTACGTGCAAGGGAGATAAAGTTGGAAAGTGGGATCAAGTTGAGTGAACACGAATGAACACTGAAACGCAGCCCTTTCCTGTGGGTAATGGGGAGCCACTGATGGTTGTGGAGCAAGAGTATCCTGCAGGGAGAGGAAACTGATGTGTTCGTTTAGTTTCCCTCCGTAACAGCATCAGTGGCAGGGTAGCCAGGAACCTTCCACGGCCTAGGTTATAAAATCCACCGAGTGTTCGCATCCACATGACCCCCAGGGGCCAGTGTGGTGACTCCATGAGGTGGGGAGAGAGATTAGCGTAGACATCACCAGCAGCTATCCTGGGCCTCCTGGGCAGCGTCAGCGTGAACGGCGCTGTGAGGAGCTGACAGGTCACCACTTCTGGTTGCCCCAAGACTTGAAAGAACTTCTCAAGTTCCATCCTTGAGTCCCTTCTCCTCTTGGCTTCAGGTCCATTGTAGGGCACGGGTAGCTTGAAGTTGCCTGTGTGCAGGGTGAGGAGGTATAAATGAGGCACCCAGTCAGCCCTGTGCCTGCTCTGCCCACTCTGGGCATCACCCAGCCAGCCCTACATGTCCTAGGTCAGCGCCTGACCTCTGCTCACAAGAGCGCTGGTGACTTGGCTGGGAGGTGACTGGGTCATGACAGGCTGGTGACGTGGTGTGTGTAGGGGGAGCCCATATAGTCCCACTTCATACTTGGCTCCTTGCCTCTCCAGGGGTCTTGCTGGCCAAGCCTATTCTAAGTAGGGTTGCTATCTTCTGCCAGGCTCTTCCCTGACCCTGGATCCTCAGTGCCAGGAATGGCCTTCTTTCTCAGATGCTCTCGGGGTTCCCCAGGAGGCTCAGTTGAGGGACAAACGCAGAGTCCTGGGCACACCATGAATGCCCACTCCAAGGGAACCTCTGGTTGGTTCTGTCTGCCAAGGGTCCCTCAGCTTCAGGGGAGCCAGCCATGAACCCACTCGTAAGGCTCCATCATAATGTAAGTGTGGTCCCAGCATTGAGGGGGATTGGGAGGCAGCATCGCTCCCAGGAAGGAAGGTGAAGATGCTGAGCCAGGACGGAACACGCAGTGCAGACCTGCATGAAGTGAGCACTCAGCAAACATCCCGGAAGGCTCTGGGAATGCTTTCAAAGGTTTTGAAAGCAAGGACTGGGCGGCATCTGATTTATGTTTTGGAAAAACCCTTCTGGCTCAGGTGGAGAGCAGGTTGGGAGGAAGCCTGAGCTGCCTCAGGCTCAGAACAGGGAGGAACCTCGTGAGCCTGCATGGTGGCCTTTCCACTGCTACCCTGGGGACCTGTAGGGGTGCGTTTCAAGTCCCTTAGGAGACTGGGGAGGGGAATGGTGGTCTTTCCTGCCTTGTAGGGTGGCCCCCCCTCTCTGGGGGAGGACAGGGACCTCATGTTTGTGGCTGCTGAAAGCAGATGGAGGGGTTTCAGAGGACCAGGGAAGAAAGTTTCTTGAGTAGGAACTACTTAGGTCCCCTTGCAAGCCCCTGTCCCCACATGGGGCATGTACTTGAGTGTGAACTCACATGTGTATGTGTGTGTGCTTGTGTATGCGTGTGTGTGTATGCATGTGTGTGTGTATGTGTGTATGCATGTGTGTGTGTGTGTGTATGTGTGTATGTGGTGTGTACAGGTCCCATACATGTATGCTCATGTGCTGTTCATTTTTTTTGTTTGTTTGCTTTTGAAACATGGTCTTTTTTTAAACGATTTATTTATTTATTATGTATACAATATTCTGTCTGCATATATTCCTACACCCCAGAAAAGGGAACCAGATCTCATTACAGATGGTTGTGAGCTACCATGTGGGTTGTGGGAATTGAACTCAGGACCTCTGGAAGAGCTGCCAGTGCTCTTAACCGCTGAGCCATCTCTCCAGCCCGAAACATGGTTTTATGTAGTCCAGGCTGGTCTCCAACTCACTATACAGCTGGGGATGACCTTGACTGTCCTGTGTCACCGTGTGTATCACTATGCCCAGTGTATGTAGGCCTGGGGATTGAACCCATGACTTCGTGCATGCTAGTTAAGCATGCTAGCAGACACCTGAGCTGTATCACCAGTCCTCATTTGGCCTTTAAGACTAAAAGCGCTTGTGGTTCCCAACTGCCTTTTGTGGGGACTTTCGGAGGGTGACAGCCTGCCCTAACCTGAGCCCAGCATATGAGAAGGGCAGATGCCACCAGGTATGAGTGGAGTTGATATCATAGCTGAGTGACAAGTGTGTGTGGGGTGGGGATGGACGGAGCCTGGCTTTGGGGACCAGTCTTACCCTGTGTGATGGACACCAGAGATTGGAGGACTTCACTTCTACCTGAGGAAGGAGCGCTGTGGAAAGGCAGGGAGGCCGGTTGGCAGGGCCTGAGTTCAGGCAGCCCTGGGAACCTTACCCAAAGTGTCTGAGACAGTGTAGCCATGGAGGCTGGTCTGGCCAGGGTGGCCAAGAGGCAGGCGCAGGACCTTCTTCATTCATAGCCCTACCTCTGCATGGGGGCCCACAGTGCCACCCCTGTTCCTGGGCTCCCAGCTGCCCCTTGGCAGTCACCACACAGGCTATCTTCCCAGATACTCTATTTACCATTGCTTCTGTCCTCCCGAGGGGCAGTTGTTTATATATATATCTGGGTGTGTCTCCATGTGCATATAAGTGTGCATGTCTGTGTGTGTATGGCTGTGTCTATGAGTCTGTATATGAATGCACGACTGTGGAGTGAGTCCATGTGAGTCTCATTCTGTATGCATAGGTGTGAGAATGGATGCATGAAAACTTGTGCAAGTGAATGAGTGTGAGGGTTGTACCTAGGTACATAGGAGCCCACGTGAGTGTCTGAATGCGGGGTGGGGGTGGGGGTAACGAGCAGTCAAAGCTAGCCCTCACAGCTGTTGTAAGAAGTGCGTGCTCCCTTTTTGTGAAGGAGGTCACATGCCAACATTTCTCAGCACAGCTCTTGTGAACTGATGTTCCCCACTCCTGTGGCCTGGATCCATGACCTGGATTAAGAGTGCAAGACACAGACATCCATTTCTGGGGACCTCCTCCTTGTCAACCTATGTTAGTGCCCAGAGGGCCTCAACTGGACCAGGAGAGTGAGGCCGAGCTGCGGAGGGCTGCTGCTGCTCCCCGGAGAACAGACTCCACCATCTGGAGCCTCTACTGGGAAGCTGGAGGCCGGGAGGTCCTTTGGACAGTCTTCACTGTTCCCAGCCTCAGGCCTGGCCTGGATTTCCCTCTAGGGGACAGCGGGAGGGAACCACAGGACTGGATTGGTTTATTCAATGAAGTAGCAACTCAGCCTGTTTCCTGGCCAACTTTCCTTCCCGCCTCACTTTCTTCTCAGATAATAGAAATACCCAGGAGGGGTTTTCTTTCTCCCTGGCAAGCCAGGGTGGGGGTGGCTGGGGCCCTGCCATTGGCCCAGGCCCTTGTCATTACAGGCACACCCCTTGGATCTGAGCCAACCTCCACTTCAACAAGGGAGAGCAACTGTATTAGCAGCTTCCTGCCCAGGCCAAGGCCCTCACTGGGAGAGACTCCCTGACCTCTCCATGAAAGGCCGAGGTTTCCTAAAGAGAGAGGCAGGTCATTCCTGATTCCCGGTCTCTTGATCTTGACTCTGGTCTCTGCCAGGTCTTCAGGTTACAGTATCAATAGGGCTCAGGTGGAGCAGTCTCATGCCAGGTTCGAATCCTGGTTCAGTCTCTTCCCAGTCGAGTGGTATTGGGCAAGTCTGACTCCCACCTATGACTAGGACGATAATAGAACTGATGTCATAGGTTTTTGTTGTTTGTTTGTGTTATTTTTGTTTTGTTTTTCTTTCTGAGACTCAATGAGTTCCTGTTTGTGACTCTTGAACCTGACCTGTTGCTGTATGAGTGGTTGCTAAACACATAGTCACTTTCCAGTTACGAACCGTTGAGAAAGAAGTAGCTTCTATCAGATTGCCCTTCACACTGGCTCACCCCTGGCTCTAAGCTCCAGCCCCATGCCCAGAAGACCTCTGCCTTTTGACTCTCTTCCTCAACCTCTAAATCCCAGCCCAGGCGTCTGCCTGCCCATTGTCCTTTGTCTCAGACCAGTGACTGAGGAGGTTCCCCATTCCCATGTCTCCCTGTCCTCTGCTACGGCAGCCGCTCCCAAGGCACCCATGTGGCAGGCCTCTCCCAGGGCACCCATGTGGCAGGCCTCTCCCCAGGGCACCCATGTGGCAAGCCTCTCCCCACCCCTTTAGCTCGCAGCTGCCCTGGAGAGCAAGTGGCAGGTCCACCACCATGGACCCGACTTCCCTTGCCTTCCAGGGAGTTTCACCTTCCTCTCACTCTGTCTTCCTTCCTCCCAAGACCTGCCCCCGGCCTGTGCTCCCAAACTGAGCCCCGCCTTGACTCCCACTGGCCGTTATGAGGCCGTCCTGGAGGCTCAGCCGCCTGCATGCCTTGGCTGCCTCCTGGGTAGCCCACCTCCCAACTCCAGTGCCTTCGCTGGCCCTGCAGGCAGATGCATGGCAGCCTGGTCACTGATGCTCAGTTCAACTCCCTCCCCTAGTGTGTCCCAAGCACCCAAGCTGTGCTCCCCCAAATATCTTTCTCTGCTTTTGGAACAAAGTCTTCTGATGTCCCTTGGCAGTGCTGGGGACAGGAAGGCAGACTGTGGGACTGTAGGTGGCCTGCTAAGGGACCCAGACGGGACCCAGCTGAACGCAGGCTGCGGCTCTGTTTCCACGGCAGGCCTGGTGGGAGGTTGGGACAAAACGGCCATCTGTCTTCCAATGGACTGGTGACTTCCTAGGAACACTCCAGGCCCTCAGCACCAGTTTGGGACCGCTGAGGCATGTAGCCCTGTGAACTGGGTGGCCACCGGGTTCTCAGCCTCTCCAGCATGCAGACAGCCTTTCTTGGACGCCCAGCCTGGAAAGCCAATCTAATAGAGGCCCTTCTTAATACAAATCCCCTCAGTCAGTTCCAGGAACCTTGGATGAGACACATATTTACTGCACTGATGGGTTGAGAGAGTGTTCACTGCATCCAACACTCAGCTTTGATTTCTCTCTCAGGGCTCCCCGAGTGCTGGGCCGGAGGCACGCCGACATCATGCTGACTACTGCGTTCATGGACTCCCTGAACTCTTCATTCATCCACAGTCACACAGAGGGGCCGCCTCAGATGTCGGTTCCAGTGGACGAGGGAAAGCTGGGTCTCGGAAGACGGTTCCCGGCAGAGAGAAGAGCATGGCAAAGCCAGGAAGCTCCGTGCTCTTGGAGGCTGGCCCTGGGCCAGGCAGCAAGATGGTTTCAGTGGCGGTGACTCACAGTGAGGCTTTTAGGAGGACAGTTGAAGATTTCTGGAGCTGAGGGAGGGTTGAGTGTCAAGAGGCAGAGGGAGACACGTTGGACAGTTCTGTGGAACCCTGATTCACGCCCGGGGCCAAGAGTGGTGGGAAGCCTGACTGCGCTCCTGCAGCGTGCTCCTCACGCTCCTCCCTCCCGTGGGAACGAGTCCCGGGCTCCACCTGTCATCAGGCCCTCCCTGTTATCTAAGCCCAGCCTCCGGCCAAATTCTTGCTTGTCCTTTGTGGGGATGGACCACCGTGGGGCTCCTTCTCTTTTTGTCCATTTTCCCTTGGCTCTCTCTGCCCTTCCTTCCTTCCTTCCTTCCTTCCTTCCTTCCTTCCTTCCTTCCTTCCTTCCTTCCTTCCTTCCTTCCTTCCTTCCTTCATGGTCTCCTTTGTCTTCTTTCTCCCAGGACTCTGGCTTTACCTCGTCCCTGAACAAAGTCTTCTGATGTCCCTTGGCAGTGCTGGGGACAGGAAGGCAGACTGTGGGACTGTAGGTGGCCTGCTAAGGGGCTCTGTGTGGGAAGCCTCTTTCCTATCTAGGGTCAGAGGGGACGGGACCCAGACGGGACCCAGCTGAACGCAGGCTGTGGCTCTGTTTCCGCAGCAGGCCTGGTGGGAGGCTGGGACAAAGCGGTGGGCCCTGGAGCCCAGAGCAGTCCTGCTTTGCCAAAGGAAAGGCAGTAATGGCTTCTTTAAGAAGGAGTAGGGCCGTGGGCAGGGATGCTGGCTGCTCAGGCATGGGCCCTGAATTCAGATCTAGTTCTCGGGGGTTGAGGGCAGGGGAAGAGAATACCGGGGAGACAGGAGGATCTCTGGGACTTGCTGACTGTCCAGCCTTGGTGAAGAGTATGAGTTCCAGGTTTATTGAGAGACCATCTCAAGAGAAGAAGGTGGAGAGTGATAGAGGTCACCTGGCCTCTGCGTGGGCATGCCCACCCCTGTACACACACACCCACGTATGTGTGCACACACACACATGCATAGGGACAGCCTGTCACCCAGAGAAGACTGGAGAACATGTAGCAAGGATCCCTGATAATGGTGCTATCTCCAAACCACTGGTGGGGCTGGAAACACTGGTCACTGACAGATACAGGAATCAGGAGGAGGTGGCTAGCCTCTTCCCAGGTGTCCTGGGCTGGCCCTGGTAGGCCTGGCCTCCCTAGATGTGTCTGAAGGACACAGGAGGAAGCTGAGTGTGTCATGGACGTCAAACTCCTCAAATGTCGGGGACAGCCAGAGTCCTGGGAGGTGTGAAGGGTCAAGAAGATGGGAGAGGGTGCTTTCTTCAAACAAGAGGTGCTTCATTATAAGACAAGCTGGAGTTTGGAGGGCTCCTGTGAGTGAGCATTCCCAGTGATGTCCCAGACAGGTTGGGTGGGCTTAGTACCAAGTGAGGGGTTCTCACACCCAGGATGGGAGACATCTATATGGCCGTGCCAAGCATGGTCTGGAAGCCTTGGTTGTGGTCTCTCAAAGACGAAAGGCCCTTCCTGTCTCTCAAAGTGGCAGGTGGTGGGTAATGATGGGATGGGCATGCAGGGAGAAGGCTGTGACAGAAAGGTCTTAGGAAATTCCAGCAGCAGGCGCAGTGAGGGTGAATGGTGGTACGGGGGTCCTGTGAGGGAGAAAACATCCCTGCCGACCTCTGGGGCTCGAGGCTGCCACAGCTGCTGCGGCTCCGAGGCGGCCTCCTCTCTCTGCCTCGGTAGTTCTGTCTGTCCCCCTCCCAGCTCTGCGTCCTCCTTTTCTTGTTTTCCTGTTTCTCTGTCTCTGACTCTCCTGGTCTCTTTTCTCTTTAAGAAAAAATGTCTACTTTATTTATTATTATCCTGTGTGTGGGGGGGGGGGAGAAGGAAGAGGAGGAAGAAGCATGTGCTTGTCATAACACTTGTGTGGATGCAAGAGACAAATTTTCTGAAGTTGGTTTCCATGGTGGGTTTGAGACATTAAACCCAGGTCATCAGACTTAGCCAGCAAGTATTTTCACTTTCAGAACCATCTCATAGGCCCATTTTAATATTTTTGTGTGTCTTTTTTTTTTCTGCTCTCACATGATGACTTTTGAACTGTCTGGTTCATAGAAAACTGCCTCTCCATCAACTATCAGGCCCAGGATGACACTTGCCTGTGTGTGTGTGTGTGTGTTGTGGGCCCAAGTGAGGGTGTATGTGCATGCAGGAGGCACATGGGAGGGCATGTGTGTATGAGTATATGCAATGGCATTGGAGATGATGTGTGTACACAGCAGAATCAAGAGAGCTATTTGTGTGTCTAGAGCAGGCAAAAGTGAGGGTGTATGTGCATGCAGTAGGCACAGATGAGGGCAGGTACAGGAGAGGGGATGTGTGTGTGTGTGTGTGTGTGACAGGTACAGGAGAGGGGATGTGTGTGTGTATGGCAGGTATGGGTGTAGTCATGTGTGTATACAGCAGAAACAAGTGAGGTCATTTGTGTATGCAGGAGGCTGGGGTGAGGGCATTTGTGTGCACAGTAGGTGAGTGTGTGTGTGTGTGTGTGTGTGCAGTAGGTGCTGGGGACCTGTAGTGGGGATGCTGAAGGTAGAGGCAAGGACAGGAACAGGGCCTCCTGCGGGGCACACGGGGTCAAGTCAGGTTTTCCAGCAGAACCAGACCCACACCGCTCCCACACCCTCACTTATTCTAGGAAAATGGCAGAGCTGGTCCCACCGTGGCTGGTGAACACAAAGTGCATTGTTCCCCTCCCCAGGTCCCTGCCCGTCTCCGTCAGGGCTGCCAGTTCCTGGTGGCAGATGGCAGCTTTGTCACTGAGGCCAGGCTGCTCACCTGGCAGGCAGGGTGTGTGTGTGTGTGTGTGTGTGTGTGTGTGTGTGTGTGTGTGTGTGTGTGTGCTCATGCATGGTCTTCCCTTGTTTCCCCGCTGACTCCAGGTAGGGGGCAGGGGCAGGACCAGGAGCACAAGGACCTGCCTCTTGGACCTCTCTAAACTTTTTCTGCTGGTGCTGGGATCTGGCCCAAGCTCAAGCTGGTGAGCCAGGAGTCCCCCCGCCAGCTCCATTCCCGTGGGTCTTTGCAGATGCCAGGACTCCTGTATGGGAAGCTTGCTTTCTTCTCCCCTAGCTTCTCACCCTTCATTCCTGCAACTGTTCCTGGGATCCCTTCCTGGACCATTCCCTGCTGACTCAGCTTCTTCTCACCTTGCCCTTATGAGGTCACTGGTCTCACAGCAGACACGCAGTGTGACTGAGGTCTAAGTTTAGAGGCTGAGTGTTACTCAGGAAGCAGCCTGGGGCCAAGGAAAGGCATGGGCATTGACCACTGGCCAGCATCTCCCGGTACTTCCTGTGGACCATTCTGTTATTCATGGGCAGTGCTCGAGGTGCCAGTTAATCAACCTCATTTGACAGACGAGAAAACTGAGACTCTGAGAGACAGCCAGCCAGACACACAGCAAAACTCTAAATCCCCACATGATACAAGAATGGCCAAGGCTGAGGGCTGAGGGCACTAGGTCTCTCAAGGGAGCAGGTATGTCGGGGTAGGGAACTTGGGCTGGAGGCAGGTTGGAGGAAAAGATTGTGGGGGCTTTCTGGTACTTTCTTTGTGCAGCACCAACAAGAGAGGGTCTGTCTTTACCCCGAGAACAAACTCTAGTCTCCAAGCCCTGCTCACTGCGCCTCGCCTCCTCCCAGCTGCCCCCAGCTTCCTTCCCCAGGAGGCTTGACTTTGAGACGCTTACCCATGCCTTGCTCTACTGGGCCCTTCCTGCTCCCCTGTGCCTGGCCTTGGACACCTACGGTAAGACACACCAGGGATTTATTTCCATTAGGACTGTCTCGGGCTGGGGGAAGAGCTTGGATTCAGCCTTTTCCTCCCTGGAGACCATTCCATAGCTCCCGTTCCTGCCCCTCCCTCTTCCCCCAACGTCTCCATCGCTCCTCTTTTCCATCCCTGTGTCCTCCCTGCTGGTCCCTACGGTGTGCAACATACTGTGTCCCTGCTAGACACAGGGCCTGGCCACTGGAACTGGGTCCGATCTGCTTCCAACCAGACAAGCAAGTGTGTACATATATTCCGTTTTAAAAACGTTGATTTCAGGTTTCCGTGTACGTGGCTGTGGCTGTGCTGACTCTGGGTTGGGGATCACAGTCTGTGGCCTGTCTCTCTGTCCTTCCCTATGCTGTGTGGACGTCAATCTCCTTGTCCTGCTGTCCCTGCTCTGTTTCCTTCTCCTGTGGAGTTCGTCCCTCCGTCCCTTCCTCTGCCTATCCCAGGCACTCCTTGCTGGCCTGTGCAGGGCACCCTGCTGGAAGGCCGGCTCTCCTGGCTTTTCTCCTCTACGCCATCTCCTTCAGTGTTAATAGTTGATCTTTCCCTATGGGGCCCAGGCAGTCCAGCCCAACAGCAAAGCTGGGCTTTCATGACCCTGAGACATAGACGTGGGGGGGTCCCTGTCCTCCTGAGGGAGGCAGCAGTGTTAGAGGTGAGGGAGAAATGAGAAACCCAAGGAGGAGCCTGGCAGAGACCCCTCCCTCAAGGTGGAGGGGAAGGGTCTTGGTGGAGGCCCACTGTGTGGCACCATCTAATCCCCACTTGGCTGGTGTCTCCTCTTTGGGGGGGTCTGTGACGACCCTACTGATATACTATAATTATTGAACCAGTTTTCTATGAATGAGCCTCTGGCCATGTCTCCACCTTGTGATAGCGTAGACGATGATAACAACACTGTACAGAACACCTCTGAGCGTCTCCTTCAGTTCCCAGACTCTGTCTCCTTATCCACACATAATCTCCATTCCTCTGGCTTCCCTCCGCCCCTCCCATGGCTTGTTCTCTGGGTCATGATCGAAACGTAAGCAGGAGGTTTGGAAAACACATCTCCTTTCTCCTCAGATCATGTATCCCTCGTGCTGACAACGACTCATTGGGTTTCCCAAGTGCCCAGCAACGTCAGGGCCCTTTGGCTGCGAGTAATAGCAGCTCAAATGGCTTAGACGATACAGGAAGTTATTATTGCCTAAGAAAAGAAAGCCTGAGGTGTGGTGGCTGTGTGTGTCGGGGGCAGCTGACCAGATGTTACTTCACCATTTTCTCTTTCTTTTTCCTTAGGAAGTTCTTTTTTCCTAAAGAATTTTATCCACTTGAACACTCACTTAGCTTGCATAAGATGCCACAGAGGGAAAAAAGTAAATATTCAAATTAACTGGATGAAAGATTTGCTCTGGACATCAGACGAGGCGTTTACAATGGACCTACCTTTGAATTCCATGATGCAGATTCCTGGATATCAAAACACAGTTACACCTATGAATCTGAAGCCAGCCTGGCCTACATACCGAGTTCTAGACCAGCCAGGGCTACATCGTAAGATCCTGTCTCAACAACAACCACCTCAATTACACCTAGGCTGGAGATATGGCTCAGCAGTTAAGAGCACTGGCTGCTCTTCCAGAAGACTGGAGTTCGACTCCCAGCACCCACATCAGCCACCTCCAGGGGCTCCAGTGCCGTCCTCTGGCCTCCATAAGCACTCCCACACATATGTCAACACACACATAAAATAAATAAGTCTTAACAAATGAGAAGACGTTACAGTACGTCCCCAGTGGTGTCTTAACAAGTGGTGATGGCAGGGCAGGCTAGCGGTTACACTGGTTTTGGAGTCTACTTGTATTTATAATGGAGTAGATGAGAGTCAACCAACTTCCCTTTGAGAAACAGTAGTAGAGGCTCCTTAAGGCCTAATTGCTTTTTTTTTTTTTTTTTTGGGTTTTTCGAGACAGGGTTTCTCTGCGTAGCTTTGCGCCTTTTCCTGGAGCTCACTTGGTAGCCCAGGCTGGCCTCGAACTCACAGAGATCCGCCTGGCTCTGCCTCCCGAGTGCTGGGATTAAAGGCGTGCGCCACCACCGCCCGGCGGCCTAATTGCTTTTATCACTTTCCAATATCTTCAAACAGATCTCTCTCTCTCATTGAAAGACATTTCTTTAAAAAGGCGTCTGAGTCTTTGTTTGCCGGTATGTATGTATGTGCACTATATGTGTGCAGTGCCTTTGGAGGCCAGAAGAGGGCGTCCTATCCTCTTGAAAATGGAGTTATAGATGATTGTGAGTTGCCATTTGGGTGGTGGGAACCGAACCCAGGGCCTCTGCAAGAGCAATATATTCTCTTAACTTGTTGAGCCATTTTTTTTCTAGCCCCTACCCCCTCTCTCATCTTATCTGGTTTTGAATATTACTGAAGACAGTCCCATGCCGTCAGATATTGCTGATCAGCAAAAATTGTCTCATCAACATCTTTCAAATTTCACATGTGGGCTCTAGAATTGATGGAATCAAATTTACACTTAGATTCATAGCTACGAACAGCTAGGGAAATGTCGGGGTAATTTTTTCCAACCTGCTGTTCCGTTGACTGTAGGCTGATAGCCTCTGTATTCTGCGGGTCCAGTCCATTATGGCGGAAAGTCACAGCAGTAGGGAGCGGGACACCCATCACATGGCATCATCTCATCGCCAGTCAAGAAGGGAAGGAGTGCTCTGGTGAATTGCGTTCAAGCGTTCAGTCTGGTCTCTTTCTTCAAGGTGTAGTTTTATTCCCTGGTGTTCTACTTGGCTCCAAGGTTGTACAAAGTTGCGGAAGCTCCTGAGATCAGACCCGGAGGTGATGTGCCTAGAGGCTTCAGAAAGGCCATTTCTTTGTCTAGGTCTATTTTTAAGATGAAGAAAACTTTTGCCTCAAGTGTTCCCAGAACCTGCTCCTAGAGTTCAGCCACATGCTCATTCCTGTAGCTCGCTCCCAGCCAGGGAGGTGAGTCACAGGCTATGTGGATTTCAGAGGAGGGAAGGGCTGTGAGGAGAGGTCAAGTGCAGGGGCTGACCGAGAAGGCCTCCCCCAGGGGGAAGACTCCTCTTTCTTAGCCGACTGACCCGCACCCCTCCAGAGCTGGCCCAGTGCCCTGCAATGAGAAGGAACCCAGTCTGGAGGCTCAGGCCTGTAATCCCAGCTACTCAGGAGCCAGGAGGTCACATGTTCCAGGCCAGACTGGGCAAACTTAGTGAGACCCCCATCACAAAATAACAAGATACAAAACGATAAGACATGGTAGGAAAAGAGAGCCAACGTCTCAACAATTTTGAAGAAAAGACTGTTGAACTAAGAGGAGGGATTACAAGAAATATTAAATAATGAGTCTTTCCTGTCATATTCTAAGAACTGTGATTATGACAAGGAATCAAAATCTTCCTGTCTCACTCTCACTTGTAAAACCTTATGCAAACGTTTTAAGCTCCCACCGGGTAAAACCTCTATTTACACAAAAGCCTGCATTCTGGCCTAAAGCTGGGGTCCCTTTCCCCTTGGTTCTTACTCTTTCAAGCCAATCACAAAGATGTGAGGTAGGACCCAGCCAACGGGGGAATACTCACAGTCATTTGAGTTAGAATAAAAGTCTAGTGTGCTTCCTGCTTCTGAGCTCGCCTTCTGGATTTACAGTAAGATTTTACCTTGTGGATACACTGGAAAAAATATGAAATGGGCTGAGAGTACAGCTCAATGGGACAGGCATGTTCTGTGTGCATGAGGCCCTGGGTTCATGACTCCCCCCAGCCCCCAGTAAAACCCCACAATGACCCTCGCTGAGCATCTTGGGATGCAGGACTGGAGTGCAGGGAAGGAGCTGGAGTTGGTGCTGGATCCAGGCCCTGCAGCCTTTTTCCACTGAGGGAAGGGTCAGGGTCACTGAGGCACTTGGATACAGGGAACGGGCCGAGGCAACCTTTGAATTGGCATTCCTTACAGCTGTGGTTACAGATTCAAGGACAGGAGGGACAAGGACCCTGACATTTTTCTTGACCCTTAGGTGGGTCTTGCCCCTGAGACAGGGGTGGACAGGAAAGAGGGCCGTGAGTCAAGAGCGTACCTGGGGGAAAAGGAAAACACAGGAAGTGAGTCAAAGCCTGTAGAGGAGCCAGGTGGCCGGCAGGCTGCAGGACAGACCCTGGGAGAGCAGGCTGAGGGCGAGAAGCCCCTCTCTGAGGCTGCATACTATTCCAGCTATTTCTGACAGCCAGTTTCCCACAAACTCGTCCCTCCTCACCACAGCAGCCGCTGCCCACTCACCCACAGCCTAGTTGCCAGCTGTCAGAATTCCTGGCTCCCATCCACCCCCTGCATCCGGGAGGCCCTCTCACCTATGACCCCAGAGGATGCTTTGGACCTTTCCAGACAGGCATCTCTGCCCTCACATCCTGAAGGACATGTGTGGGGTGGAGGAGGTGGCTAGAGGGGAAGAGGGGGGGGCATGAAGGTGGTGGGCATATATGCTGTGGTGCCACCAGGGGCAGGAGGAGGGACCCTTGGTCTCACTGGAGTTCAGGTCATTAGCCTTGGCGGCAAGCATCTTTTAACCACTGAGACATCTTGCTGGTCTCTTTCGTCTTCCCCCCCCCCCTCTCTCTCTCTCTTTTTTTCTTTTTTCCTACAGAGTCTTGTCATATGCACCAGGCTGGCTTTGAACTTCGTAGCCCAGGCTGACCTTGAACTCCTGATCAATCCTCTTGTCCTAGCATCTCAACCTTGGGATCACTATGTCCAACTCTTCTGTTTTGTTTTGAGGCAGCGTTTTGCTGTGTAGTCCAGAGCTGACGTTGTGTTTCTGATCCTCCTGCCGCAGCCTCAGGAGCACTGGGATTACAGGTGTGTGTGCTCCTGTCCTTTCTCTCCAGGTGTGAGAAGCATTTCTGTACATGTGTCTTTGGGTATTTCTGGAGTTGGTGTCACAGTAAAGAAAAACACAAACAAAGGCCTAAAAATTAGAACACTAGATGGAATAGTGCGGACAGGTCACATTTATCAACAATGCTGGAGCGCTCTTCAGAACGTGCTGATGTTCTTTGTGGTGGCATTATGGGAGACTGCCCACGTAGCCACATCCTCCACACCGCTGGGTGTCACGAACTTTCCTAGTCTTTGCTGAGCTGACAAGTGAAAACTTAAACTTGGCTTTCAATTGCATTTCAAATCATTAGTGAGACGGAGCACTATGTATTAATCTTTTTGAAGATTTATTTATTTTATTTTATCTATGTGAGTGTTTTGCCTGTGTGTGTGTATGTGTACCATGAGTGTGCCTGGTGCCCAGGAGGTCAGAAGACGGCAGATCCCCCGGAACTGGAGTTAAGGATGGTTGTAAACCACCATGTGGTGCAGAGAACTGAACCCAAGTCCTCTGTAAGAGCAACAATGCCCTCAAGTGCAGAGCCATCTCTCCAGGCCCTGGATATATTTTTATTAGCCAGTTGTGGAGGGTGGGGTGGGCGGAGGGGGGGGGGAGAGGCCTTCTTATGCTCTTTGCTTTATTTTTCTATTGGATCTCTGATCTTTTCCTTCTTGTTTGAAAAGTATCTTCATTTACTTATTTTTTTATTTTTGTCAGGTATCATGGTGTACATCTAGAATCCCAGCATTCAGGAGGCTGAGGCAAGAGGTTGTTAGTTCAAGGCCAGCCTGGGCTACATAGTGAGACCCTGTCTAAAACAAATCAAACCAGGGGGTGGGGAGATAGCTGGGGGGGGCAAACTGTTTACCATACAAGCAGGAGGACTTGAGCTTGGTCCCCAGAAACCATATAAAAAGCTGTCGTAATCCTAGCACTGGAGAGGTGGGAACAGGCAGACCCTGTGACTTCCCCCTGGCTAGACTACCGGAATCAGCAGCAAACTCCACATCCCAGTAAGGACCCTGTCTCCAAAAACAGCACCCAAGGGAACAACACATGCATGCACGCACACTCACAAATACATGCATGTACTCTCATATACATACATGCACACTTACAGATACATGCATGCACACTCACACATATACATGCATGCACTCTCATATATACATACATGCACACTCACAGATACATGCATGTACACTCACACATATACATGCATCCACATCCTCGTAACCTGTACACACACACAAACACACACACAGAGCACACTCACACACTCAATCCAACCAAAATCAATGTTTTAAACTCTTGGAAATCAGTATATTATCATGCATCTTGCAGATGTCTTCCTCTGATCTCTGATTTCATCTTTTAATTTTTACTTGTAACATTTTCCCTTTTAATTTCTTTGTGGATACATTTATTAATCACTTCTGTTATGACTTCTGTTTTGTTCTGTGACTAAGAAAGTTGACACCCCAGGATCATAAAATCATTTACACACATTTTCTTTTAAAAAAGTGTGTGTGTGTGTGTGTGTGTGTGTGTGTGTGTGTGTGTGTGTGTCTGTATGTGCACTGTGTTCATGCAGTGCCTTTGGAGGCCAGAAGAGGGTGTTGAATTCTCTAGAACTGGAGTCTTGGCCCCTTGTGAACCATGTGGGTGCTGGAAACTGAACCCAGGTCCTCTGAAAGAGCAGCTGGTGTGTTTTTAACCACTGAGCCAGAGCCACAGCCCTGACACACATTTTTTTCTTTCTGGTACTTTTATAGCTTTATTTTCCCAGTGTTTTCTTTTATTCTTTGATCTTGTTGGAACTTATTTCCATGTTAGGAGTGAGGTAAGGAATCCAGACTTATTTATTTATGATCTAACTATCTGGTGAAATGACTCAGTTTATTGAATTCTTCTGTTTATTTGGGTCTCTAAAAATTTTTTTTTATTCTTCACAGCTGATCTCTGTGTAGACTCTGGTCTCAGGCCATTTTAATTACTGTTACTGTGTAATATTGTGCAGAATGTCTCACAGAACTCTTTCTTGGTTAGGGTATTTTGTTTCCTTCAGGAATTTTCTGTCTCTTCTTTTATATCTTTTTCACAGCAGCTGACCCTTCGAACGGTGGATGGTTGAACTGAGCGCCCACTTACAGTGATCATGACATAGTCACACCATCATTCCCTCTCCGTGGACAAGGTCTCCCTCCATCTATTCAGGCCTGTGGTTGTGCCCCTGCTTGGGTTTTATAGCTCTTTCCACTTGTGCCTGCACATTTTAAAATGTGTTTTATGTGATGTTTTTGTTCTTTTCATCAGTGGGGCTCCCTCCCCCCATATCTTTTTGTTAGTGACCTTTTGTGTTTAGGACAATTTGTTTTTAGATACTTTGCTAAGTTCTGTGATGAAGAATAACCGTTTCGGAGTACAAGCCTGTAATCACTGCTATTGGGCAGGCTGAGGCAGGAGGATCTTGAGTTCAAGGCCAGCCTGGGCAATTAGTGAGACCTTGTCTCAAAGTGAAACCCAACTATTGGCTGTTGATGGATATTGAGAAGCATCCCTCTCCCCTGGGGACATGGCTGCTGGTGGCTTGCTCATACCCAGTGGATGGCCACACCCAGTGTGCATATGGGCACCACAAACAGGACTCAAAGAGTTATTAATAACAAGAGAAAAGAGAACATGAAGTTGAGGAGAAATGGGGTGGAAGTGATAGATGAGTCAGAGGAAGGTAGTGGGTGGACACGATCAATATAGGTTGTATAAGTGTATGAAACTTATAAAGAGTAAAATATAGTATTTACAAAAGAAAATTGTATTAAAGGAAATTAGAAAAATAAAAGCAATGGATGTTAAAAGAAATAAAAATATAAAAGGAGGAAAAGACTACAAGATGTCTTTTAAGAAAAAGAATTATTTTTATTTTCTGCGTATGACTGTTTTGTCTATGTATGTCTGTGCACCATGCGCTTGCCTGGTGCCGGTGGAGGCCACAAGAGGGCACTAGATCCCCTGGAACCGGAGTTATGGATGCACGAGAGCCGCCATGTGGGTGCTGCGGATCCCACTCCTGTCCACCGGAAGACCAGTCAGAGCTCTTAACCACTGAGCCATCTCTTCAACCCTGGCTGAGTCTTCTGAAATATTCAAGTACAGAGTAAGATTATCCAGTGGTAATAATTCTTTCTTCCAAAATTTGTGTATCTCTTATTCAACCATTTCAACTAGTTGCATTGTCAAATCGTTCCAGAACCATGTTAAATACTAGTGGTGATCGTTTGCAGTGATAGTGACATTTCTTGAATAGGACTGCTCCTGAATGTGTCCATTCAATGTGTTGAACAGAAATGATGTCTTTAGTTTACGTATTAACAGGTGGGTTAGCCATGCATGGTGGAGCACGCCTTTAATCCCAGCACTTGGGAGGCAGAGGCAGGGGAATCTTTGTGAGTTTGAGGTTAACCTGGTCGACATAATGAGTTCCAGTTTAGCCAGGGCTACAGAGAGAAACCCTGTTTCTAAAAAAACAAACCAAACCAAAACAACAATAACAACAACCAAAAGCAGGTGGGTTACGCTTAGCACCCAGCTTCCGGTACTCACACAGTCCTGATCATACTTTCTGTGTTAGTCAGCTCTTCGTCACTGTGACAAAACACCGAGGTAATCAAGTTAAAGGTGTGCTTCGGCCCAGAGTTTCTATGGTTTCAGGCCATGGTCACTTTGGGCCTGTGGCAGCTCAGTACACGGTGATGAAGTATGAGGCAGAGGGAACTGTTGTTTACTTCAGGTGGCCACAAAGGGAGGGTCAATGACCTGGCTGCCTCCACCAGGCCCGTCTAAAGTGACATCACTTGTCACTGACACCACAGGCCGAGGAGCAAGGCTTCAACACATTGCATGATGGGGAACAGTTATCCAAACCACAGCACTTCCTTCGAGTAAAACTCCCTCTTTAGTTGACCACAAGCGACACCCAGCCAAGGAAGAGGGTCTGAGGTAGCATGGACAGAACTGAAGGTCAGGATGTGAGCTCTCTTGTCGCCAAGGGAATGAAGGAACACACGATCCTTCCCAAGATGGAGAGGAAAGGGGTAATCAGGGAGATGAGGGGTCAGGGTGGGGTGGGAGGTGGGGAAGGATGGGGTTCCAAGGAGCAGGCCCCCGTCATAGAGAGAAAAGTGAGATTCTGAAGAGCCTGTCTTTCTTCTCAGGGCTCTCTTGAGCCCCAGTGTCTAGGATGAGACACAGTCAGGAGCCGTGGGCCTCTCCCACACTTTGGGGATGGTCGTGGGTGTGGTAGACGTGCCCTGCTGGGTGGGAGCAGGAGAACACGGTGCTCAGAGGCTGAGGCAGGACCGACTGTGCCTGCCTGCTTCAGCTACTTCTCCACAGTGGTGCTTCTCAAGGCCATAGCACTCAGCTGCCTCTTCCTCCAGGCTCCTCAGAACCATTCTCTGCCCCGAATCAGGTGGCCTCATCCCTACCTTCCCACCATTTCCCAAAGCCTTTGTGGAATCCCCTGGGGAGGGCCCTTTCTTGGGAACCTGGCTGGTGTCATCATCAGCCTTGGGGGACCGTTTCTGTGCCCAGGGTGTGTTGGGTGGGGCAAAGGTTGAGGGTTTTCCAGTGCAGAGGACTTGCAGAGATGGAGGAGGCAGCGGGCACCCAGATGTGCGATGGGGTGCGGCCAGGTGGCCAGGAAGGAGAGAAGAGTCTTCAGATGCCTGAGCAGTCTCCTCTCCTCATCACAACATCAGGAGCACCAGGGAAGCGAAGGCTCCCAGGCCCTTCGTGCACCCAGGCTTTCAGGAGGAAGGAAGGATCCCGATGGTTTTGTTTCTGTGCCTGGTAGAATGCAGACGAGTTCCTTCTCTTGCATTAGGAACATGCAGATGGGAGCTGGGGAGCTTGCTCCGTGGGTAAAGTGCTGGGCTGTGCAAGCAAGAGGACCAAGCAAGGTTCCGACCTTGGGCACACATGTGAAAATCAGGCACGGTGTCATGCAACTGTAATTCCAGCTCCAGAAGGCAGGTGGAGACCAGAGCATCCCGGGGCTCACTTGCCAGCCAGTCTAGTCAAAACATTGAGCTCCAGGATCAGCGAGAGACCCTGTCTCAAAAAAATAAAGTGAGGAGCAATTGAACAAGACATCAGATGCTGAATTCTGGCCTGAATGTGGACGTGCATGGGTGAATACACCCACACGCACATTCATACACAGCACAGCACACACACACACACACACACACACACACACACACACACACACACACACACACAAGTAAACTGCTGTGACTTTAGCAGGGTGGGGAAGAGCATTGTTGTCTGGGTCCAGCAAGAAAGGCCAGAGGGCCTGCTCCAGAGGCAGGAGACTAGATGGCTGCCATGGTTGCCGTCGAAGACTTTGTGAGCCTTCCCTGTTACTTTTGGTATGTCTCAGGGGGGGCACCTGGACTGAGTCTGCTTTCACAGGGACCTGGGGATATAGAGGGAGATCGATCACAGGGGAAGATTCCTGTTATCCAACTGCGGCTCAAGGTAGAAGAGTCAAGAAGGCCTTGCTTGAAGGACCCTTTCCAAGGGTCGGGCCTTGGAAACGGAGGCAAGATGGGTCCTGAAGGTTGGCCTTAGACTTGGAACAAAGGCAGGGTGCATGATAGCGTGAGAAGCCTGGGGCATCTGAGCTGCCTCTGCCAGCCAGAACCCTAGAGGGCTTTCCCTGGAACTATCTTGCAAAACCATGGCGGAACCTCTACTGATGTGGCTTCCTGTGGAAAAGTAGGTGCCGTTGGTGAGTCCTGTTAAATGCCCTGGCATGAGTCTTATTCATTTCCAGTCTCCTCAATTTCTGTACCAGGCCCAGGCCTCCGGGGGAAGCTTCTAGTAAACACATCCCAGATGTGCTAAGGGAGATGGAGCCAAGAGAACAAGATGACTACTCTTTGGAGAAACAATGCAATTTCCCCTTTGGACCGACAACGTGGTGTGAGTTACTCAGGGAAAACGACAGCTCCCACCCTAGAGCTGGGAACCTTTGCGCTTGGGGCACCCCCTTCCAAACCTTGCTAAAAGCAGGAGACAATACTTCAGAAGAAGACAGGAGACATGGCCCAGGGGAAGTCAGAGAGATGTTCTCTGCTTTTGAGGACTCATGAGACTCCCCTAGTTTCAAGATCTGTAGACTGACTCGTGTCTGTGAAGTCCCCTTTGCCTGGTAACGTAACAGTCACAGTTCCAGGCATTAGGGGGTGTGGACAGGAGGGGGCGTTATCTGGCTCAGTGCAATGTTTATTCTGTCAGCCTCGTCTTTGGCATGTTATCTTTGTAAAGCCATACTCCAGAACGTGTGCAGCATTGTCTGCTGGCAGCTCAGAATATTCCCCTGCTCTTTTGCTCATAAGGGGCAGAAGCCAGAGAACTACAGTCCTCAGAACCCCCTGCGTGCCAAAGAGAGACACCGCCACAAGATGTGGCGAGTGGAAGAGAAGCGTGATTGTAGTGCAGCTCACCATCTGAGGGCAGATGCGAGGGCGTCGACAGATCGGAGATCAGAGGAGATCGGAGGAGATCGGAGGAGATCGGAGACTTAGGCTCTTTCTCTGCTTTGATCCTGGAGGCTCAGGTGTCTTGTGGTTTCAACCACTCCTGACTTCCTAAAACCTAACAAGAAATCTGAGCCAGCCCTTCCCAGCTTTGTAAATATCGAATTCCCGGTATTTGATTCACTCTCTGAGTGCCGTGCCTAGAGTGGCCGCCATGTTCCTGACTGGTGTGGGGTCTTGTTGACGATAACCTGCTTGCTTGTGCTTAGGAAGAATGCACAGGCAAACCCGTTCAAGGGCCATTGAATGTTCAGACTTTGTTGGTCACCTGCTAACAAATAATTAAGTTGTTTCCTGGTTTTGATGTTATGTCCACACAGTCAACAACCAACTCCCTCCAACCCCCAGCTTGGCAATGGATCTGTATGCATGGTCAGAAGTATTTACTCAGAACACATTCTTGAAATGCAGTGTTTTAGTTGAGAGACACTCACTCTTTGAAAGCGTTCATGCCTATTTCCAGAGACGTCATCTGTGTTTTCTTCTTTTGGCCTGTAGGACACGATTCTCTACTTTTCCTTCCAACTCTCTGGCTACGCCTTCCCACCTCAGTGGCTTCTTCCTCCCCCTCTTCTCCACACCCTGCCCCCTCCCCCACCCAGCTCCATGCCTAGGGACAGAACCCAGTCTTGTACATCTCAGTCAAGTGCTTTGCATCTGACCCACATCTCTAGCTAACCTGGACTTTTCTCTCTTTCTTCAGCACCGTGCAAACAGTCAGTGAATCTGGCTGCTTCTGTCTTCAGAACACATCCATATTTGATGGCTCATGAGGGCCACCGTCACCACCTGGTCAGACCCACATCCTGCCTCAGCTGGATTCTGACAGCGGCTTGGAACCATTCCTGCATTGCTGAGATTCTCCGCAGTAGCCAGAGCTCTTGCTAAACCATGAACCAGACCATGTCATGCTTTGCTCGGAACCAGCCTCTCATCTCCCTCAGAAAAAAAAACCCAATACCATCATGGCGGTCCGTGAGACCCCAACTACAACCCACTTTTCCTCTCTGATCTCCTCTCCCCACTCCCTGGTCTCTTGATCCACCCTGTCCCTTAAACCCTCTTGTTTCTCAGATGTTCCAGGTGAGAGCCCGTGATGCACACCTGCACCAGCTGTCTCCTCCGCCTGGACCACTCACCCAGATGCCTGCAAGTTGGGCTCCTTTGCCTTGTCATGTGTCCTTGGGTGGGGACTTCTCTGACTCTCCTGTCAACATGGCAGCGTCTAGCAACCTTTCCTGTCTCATTTCCGGTTCACCCCATGGAACCTATCGCCATCATCAGAAAACAGCGTCTCTTTTTCTGTCTTCTCTCATGGAATTGTGAGCTCACTAGGGAAAGTTCTGGTCGCTGATGTGTCCACTGTAAGAACATTGGAGAACAATAGCCACCAGCTACGTGTCTGTCGAGTGTAGACGTGAACTTGGGACATCTGCTGAGCCTGCTGTCCCCTCATGTTATTGCAGAGGCTCCAACATAGATGAATTCTTCCTCCTCCCTCCCTTCCTCTCTCCCTTTCTTTCTTTCTTTCTCTCATATTTTAGACAAGGTCTGGCCCTATAGTCCTGGCTCGCCTGGAACTTGCTATGTAGGCAGTCTGGCCTTGAACTCACAGAGATCCTCCTGCCTCTGCCTCCCAAGTGCTGGGATTACAGGCGTGTGCTATCATGTCTGGCCTCCAATGTGAACTATTTGTGAAGCACACTGCCCAGCATCACTGAACCCCGGGAGACTGGCCAGTGCATATGACAGAAGGCGAAAAGGATTGCTTCGTTTTTAACCCTCTTGTGCTCTGTTTCTATTTTTTAATATGTGAAATGAGGGAAATCATAACCGTTCCATAGGGTTGTTGTTGGAATTAGGTGAACTAATTCATGCAAATAGTCGTGGGGCACCTGGCATGTGTTAATCATTAAATAAATGCAGGCTAGTTTATTCTCTCTTTGTAGTAGAGGGATCTAAAGCTCAGAAAATTTAGGATTGTGACCGCGGGTTACGCAGCAAGAGGCAGAGTGAAGGTTGAACTCAGGACTCGTGATTTACACAGCTGGTTCTGTTAGTCAAACTCGTACAGTGACCTAAATCAGGTCGTGGGGCTCTTCCCCAAGGCGGGAGAGCGGTGCAGCCTCTTGCTGTCTGTTTTGTCTGAATCCTCCCAACATTCCAACCGAGTCATCAGATGACCTCTGAGCATCTCCAGGCCTGGGACACTCACCGCCTCCCGTGTCTGTGTCTGGAGTGGAGTATATGGAGACTCACACCGTTTGTCACGATATGGGATAGAGATAGAGCTAGTGGAACGTTCTTGGAATTCTGTTACTCACAAAGCTGAGGCAGGAGGATTGTTGAGAGTTTAAGACCAGCCTATGCACACAGAGAGACCTTATGTCAAAAATAAAACCAAATAATCTGGGCATGGTGGGTGTACACCTTTAACCCCAGCATTCAGGAGGCAGAGGCAGGCAGATCTCTGTGAGTGTGAGGCCAGCCCGGTCTCTATGATGAATTCTAGGCCAACCTGGGCTATGAAATTAACATTTAGAAATATTGGATGCCTACTAAATGTCTACCCTCTTTACTTTCTTCAGGAATACAGTCCGTCATTCTGTCCAGCTTCCTGTCCAGTGTCTCCAGTGGTCTGGAGCACCCTGTGCCTTCAGATACTACTGACCTCTCTGGCTTGGCTCCCTGACAGGCCCTGCAGCCATCCTCATGATGCCTATCCTGTCTGCTAGGCAGCTTTGGCTTGTAAGCTTCAATTGGATCTGGGCCTCAGCCTACCCTGCAATGGGGCCCTGGTGGAAGGCTGGCTTTGGAGACTGGGGCCGCTTGTCCAGTAGTTCTACAGACCTGTGAGCACAGGGAGGAAGAGGGCTCAAAGCAAGGAGCATGGCTCAGTTACTACTCTGGAAGTTGCTCTTGGTTACTGCCCAGCTGCAAGGCCACCCCTGTCCTGGATCACTGCAAGCTTAACTCCCGAGGGCAAGCCTTGTCTACAGGGCAAGGGAGGGCTAACGGAAGGTGGGGTGTACCAGAGGCTAGGCCTCCCTGGCTCTCTAGGGTTGTCCTCAACTAGTGAGAGTGAAGATCGCCACTGTGATCCCCACTTTACGGAGGAGCTGCTGGGTGGAGATGAGATAGCTTGACCCCAGTGCTAGCTGGGCCGGGGACAGGGTAGGGTTTCTCTCAGAAAGCTGGAGCCAGTCTGGGGTGGAGCCCCTTGTCCTGCTGTGTGGGAGCTAATACATCCAAGCTTCGTCTACTGGCTGGGAAACTTTCCACAAAGCAGCCACTCCAGAAACTCGTAAGGATCAAAGCACGTCTAAGAATTCAAAGGAAACACGAGGACTGAGGACCATGTTATCCGTACCCCGCTTTATCCCCAGTAAATCTTGGGGTGTTAATATTCCTAGATTGTTCTCTTTGGACCCTGGCCTTCATTTCTTCTTATCTTCCGAGAACCTTCCTCAAGTCCCCCCCAAAACCCAAGCTTCTTTCAATAAAATAATGCGGTAATTTTATTATTGCCCGGTACTCGCTGGCTGTGGACTGCCGGATACAGGTAGGCATCGGGTGGGTGAGGCTCCAGCCAGGGAGACAGATGGTGCCCGGAGGGAGAGATTCAATTACCTGCTTCTTTCCCAAAGCAAATCCGCCTGGTAAGTGGGTTATAACTTGTTATTGAGAGCCCGTCCCTCCGTGCTGCTGGAGATTCGGTTTGTTGATGGCTTATTAAGTTTGCCGGAGGTCAGAGATGGATGAATCAGTCCCGACTCAGAAGTCAAGGAAGGATTCAGGAGGGAGGCAGGAGAAGGCTGGAGCTGTGGGTCAGTCAGGGCCAAGTTAGAGCTTGGGTGAGGGCTTCCTGAGGGAATGGAGGGGCTGGGCTGGGGGGGGGCCGGGAGGGGGGCCTTGAATGCTGGTCTGGATATGGGGGTACGGTAAGCCCCCGAGCAAGGACAGTGCAGGTGACAGTGGGTTTTGAGAGGAGAGTCAGGAGGTGTGGCCACACAGCAGGGGAGACACATCCGGGTATGATGGTGCACGCCTGCCCGCCATTGCGGCACTTTGGAGGCAGAGGCAAGGGGATGGCGAGCTTGAGGACAGCCTGGGCTGTGGAACAAGACCCAGTCTCAAAAGCAAAGAAACCAGGTGATACAAAGCCTCTCTACTTGGCAAGGACAGCAGCAGGGCCCGGACCTCCTGGGTGCAGACACCGTGGAGGGGGTGGGGTGGAGGCACACACCGTCTGGGGTGCGTGCGCTTGAGGCTGATGAGGTGAGGGGATGAACTATGAGGCTGAGATGAGTCATCCTAGCTCACACGGCAGGGCCTGTGTCTGAGTGTCCCCTTGACACGGGAGGCAGTGGATCTCAGAGAGGTTGATGGCAGGCCCAGGCTGCCCAGTGGTGTGAGGGCCTGAGCAGGCCCCAACAACCAGCCTGCCTGCATGCTTCCCTCGACACATAGGCCAAGCCATTCCAGAAGCTGCCTCCTGTGTTCCCCAGCCCCACTTACTCTAATCCTGGGGATTAGTGAGGAGGGGGAATTGGCTGCTCAGAACAAGTTGCTCAACACAGAAACGCTCTCTGAGGCTGTTCTTCCAGGCCTCCTCCTGCCTGTCTCCCTCCGCATCCCACGCCTCCATCTCTCCAGGCCCGGGGAGAGGGCTAATGGGCAGGGTTGCTGGGGGTACCAGGGCCAGGCTGTACTGAGGAAAGGTATGGTTGGAGGGGATAGAGGGGTCCTTGGTGAGTGGGAACATGTCCCTACAGAGAGCCGGAGGAGAACCAAGGACAACTGGGCGCCAGCCGGCCCCTAATCCTCCGGCATACACTCCCTTCCTTAAGGGTTTTTTCCCTCAGAAAAATCTGTTTAATTTTTCCATCTCAGAGACAGTGAATGGAGGATTTGGGGTGGGGTAAGGGTAGGAATTAAGGAAGGCCATATAGCCGGCCATGGGAAAGATGAGGCAAAGGAAAACCCAGCTTTTGACATGTCCTTCTCCGGAAGGAAGCCAGAGGCACAGGCCCAGCAGCTCCTGGCCAGCCACACGGCCTGCCGGCACTGGCGCTGCCCTGCTGCTTTATTTGGATGTGCGTGTGTTCTCAGAATAGGAGACCCCACTAAGGACAGGAACTGTGTTGGTGAGAGTAATTATCGTGGTGGCGTGGACAGTGACGGAGGTGGTCACAGTGATGGTGGTCACGGTGGGTGTAATGACGGAAACGTTGTGGTGGGACAGGGGTGGTCGTGGTCATGGAAACTCCTGAAACCATGAAAGGGATGGGGGAGGGCCGGAGGCTGGGAGGTGGGCTTCGTACGTGGCCTGCCTGGTTGCCGTCCTCACCCATTGAGTCCCGAGTGGTCAGGAGGGCAGGGCCTATCTCTCAGACGCTCGTTCTCCCACTGGGAAGAGGGCACTGACGAGAGCCGAGGGTGGCGTCCGGCACTCCAGGCCTCACAGAGGCAAGCGCTGACTCCCTCAGTTTCCTCTGTGTCTCAGGATTCTTCAGTCCCTCTGTGGGTTCCAGTCCTTCCCTTCTGCCCACAGACTTCCTCTAGTCACTCCTGCAGACCCTACCCTGAATCATCAGTCATTCCATTCCCTCAGAGTCCCACACAGTCTAAAAAAGAAGCCTCGGCCTCTGGGGGCTGCTTCCTGGTCTACCACTGGCTCCCCCGCCCGTCTCAGGACCTCCGGGTTCCCAGTGCAGCAGAAATGCCTCCTAGGTCACCAGAGGCCCCACCCCACCTGCCTCATTGTCCTCTTCTTAGAAAGAAGTTGGCTCTAGGGCCAACCAAGATATTAACGTTTTACTTTGATTTGTCGTCTAAGTTTGTAGCTTGTGTGTGTGTGTGTGTAGGTCAGAGGATAGCCTGAGGCAGCTGGTTCTCTCTTTCTACTGTGTGGGTCCTGGGGATCAAATTCAGGTCACTGAACTTGGTAGTAGGCTCATTCACCTGCTGAGACATCTCACGGGCCCCAAGCAAGGTTTTGCAAAAGTCTTTTGCCAGGGGCTTGAGGACTGAGTGCCAGAAACTCTGCCCTGTGACACCACACACTATCTCTGCCTTTGAAGCTCTGATGCTGCTCTGGTGACCGCCCCCCCCCCGCAACACTCTTCATCCCCCCCCCCTTTACCGTGTCTCTTGGTTCCAATTTGAGCCAACACAGCGGCCAGCAGGCCAACTTCTCTGGTCCATCAATTCACGGCCTGAGCCCCGCCTCTGGCTTCAGACTCCCCCTGGACCCCATCCAGCCTTACCTGAAGGAGGCTGTGCCTCCCCACATACACTTGCCCTCTTTCCTGCCCAGAACCCTGCCTGAGTTCTTCTTCCTTCCCACCCCGAGTTCTGCCAAACTTCCTGGGTCATGGTTCTCCCGCAATGAACACAGAATCTAATTTTATTTTAAAAACACAAAGCCTGCTCATCCTTTAACTATTCTTATTTAAAATTATTATCTTGATGGATCCTGTTTGGTATTAAAGCCAATAATTTATATAAATCTTGGTGTTTTTTTTTTTAAATCAGAAAAATAAACTCTGCCGTGATGACCCATAGCACATTAATCTGTGTTGTATAAACTGAGCTACAGTCTTACCCCTAAAACAGCTTCTTATAAAGTAAAACACCATTGCTGTAGCTGGAGAGATGGCTCAGTAGTTAGAGCACTGGCTGTTTAAAAACTGTTAGCTTTTTGGGGTGGTGGTGGGTAACACAAGGGTCTGACTAAGTAGACCTGCCTAACCCGGACATTTCTGTAATCCTCCTGCCTCTGACCTCCAAGTACTGGGTCTATAGGTGTGTGTCACCACTTCCACTTAAGCCGTAGGCTTTAAAACATCTTTTAACGAAGTATTTATTTATTTATTTATTTATTTATTTATTTATTTATTTATTTATTTATTTATTTATTTATTTATGTATTTATCTATCTATCTATGTATCTATCTATGTATCTATGTATCTATGTATCTATCTATCTATCTATCTATCTATCTATCTATCTATCTATCTATCTATCTATCTATCTATCTATTTCTCCATGCCAGGGATGCCCCAGGACCTTGCACATACTAGGTAAACTCTGTACTACTGAGCTACAGTCTTACCCCTAAAACAGCCTCTTATAAAGTAAAACACCATTGCTGTAGCTGGAGAGACGGCTCAGTAGTTAGAGCACTGACAGCTCCTCCAGAGGACCTGGGTTCAGGTCCCAGCACCCAGATGGCAGTGGCTCACAGCCACTCGTCCCTCCAGCCCCAGGGAATCCAATACTACCCCCTCAAACCCCCGTGGCTGGATAAAGGTGACACACTCTGCTGATGCCCTTGGGTCTCTGTAAATTCTCTCTGGAAAAAGATCTCTCCTGAGCTCAGTAAGTACTTGCTGTCTCAAATGGACACACACACACACTTGGCAATAATAAAAGTAAACCTTAAAAGGCCTTTTCATTATGCAAAGTATTATGCATCCCAAACACTCCCAACTTGACTCCCAACCCATCAGCTTTCTGTCACCCTTGTTTTGCCTGTTTCCAGGTATTCTCTTCTGTCCTCAACCTCAACTCGACATATTCTATGTATCACATCATTTTATTAATAAATACTTAACACATGTTTATTTTCAAAAGTTATTTGTTAAAAGAATTACAATGCATTTAAACACATTAAAAACAATACATTTCTTTCTTTTTTAATTACAAGATGATAATCTCAGAAAGTAGCCCAGGCTTGCCTGAGATTCACCATGAAGTCCAGGCTGACCTTGAGTTCACGATCCTCCTCTGTCTTTGCCTCCATGGAGCAAGGTTTTCAGCTGTGTCTTACTCTGCCCAAGAAAATTACTAAGTTCTTCACAACATTTAAGCTTTTACGTATAGGAACGGTCTGCCTGCATGCATGTATGTGTTCCATATAAGTGCCTGGTGCCCAAAGAGGTCAGACGAGGTCACTGAATCCGCTGGAACTGGAGTTACAGACTCTTGTGGGTCACCATGTGGGTGCTGGGAACCAAACCTGGGCCCTCTACAGGAGCATCCGGTGCTCTTAACCACCGAGCATCTCTCCTGCCCCTAACCCATTCAACATTTTAACATAGAAAATGACGACTTTCATCACAGCAGTTTTAGACACATATTACTGTTCTTGGCTCAAATTCATCTCCCTGTGTGAAATGATTTTAGCAAAGAAGTTGTAACTGCGATGTCAATAATAACAACAAACAAACCACAGAGAAATATGAATGTACACAAAACAGAAAAACCCCAACATGATGGGATCTGACACAGAGGTAAACCAGAAGAAAAACATACATCAGGGGCTCTGGGCATCAGAGTTATCAGATACACATTTAATTAAAAGAAAAAACTATTCCAGGAAGACAGAAATAAAAGACATGACTGAGAATTTTGGCAGAGAATTGAAACTTTTTTTAAAGTGAAAATCTTAGAGCTAAATATAATAGATGAAAACAACAATTTAAAGGATAGATTTAAGAGCATATTAGACGTGGCTGGAGAAAGAAGTAACCAATCAGAAGCTAGATCAGAAAAAATATCAGCATGGAGCATGGAGATACTTTTTAAAAAGGTGAGGGATATAGAGGAGCGTCTGAGACATGGAGGAGGCAGAGAGCAGTTTCAGAGAGGAGGTTAAAGGTCATGTATGAAGGGCGCTCCCTGAAACACATGAAAGAGATGGATCCACAGCGCAGTAAGAACCTAGAGCAGGGTGGGTGAGAAGGACTCCACACCCAGTCTGTCAAGGAAGGCAGGCGAGTGCAGCCAGAAGTGAAAATCCAGAGACAAGGAGGCCTGAAACACAAGCAGAGAGGGGCCGGAGAGATGGCTCAGTGGTTAGCAGCCCTTGTTCTCTTGCAGAGGACCCAGGTTCAAGTTCCAGCATCCACATGGTGGCTCAAAATCATCTACAACTACAGTTCCAGGGGATCTGATGCCCTCTTCTGACCCCCACAGGTACCAGGCATGCATGTGGCACACATACAAGCATGCAGATGAAACACTCACATACATAAATGAGAGAAACATACAGATTACCTTGAAAGGAGAGAGATCAGTTGATCTCTTCATGGAAGGATGGAATCTGGAGGAGGCAGAGGGGTGTGTGAGGATTCTTCCTACTGACAATTTGCCTTCCATCAGATGCCAGCTGGGTGTCATGCAATTTTGTTGGGAGCTGTGTGGCCTAGTTTTGGATCAGCATATGAATGCTTACCCAATAGGTATCTGCGAGGCAAGGCCCATGGAGATGGCAAGAACCAGTGGACCCTGGGACAGTGCAGGATGCTGCTGGGACCACGGGGTCTGTGAGCTCTTCTCTCTCAGAATGTTGATGAGTCTCTTGGCGGCTGATAGTTTCACTTTCTCGGTCACACATGAGACAGATGTGATCATTCCCCGAAACCCCATTTTTTTCTACAATATTTTTCCCCTAAAATTCTTTGGGAACTGATGCTTCTCAGGTTTCTTATAGAGAGGCTTAGGGGTGCGGGACCCTTTTGTACAACAAGGGAACAGTCAGAGAACTACAAGCTGCCGTATGTATGTAGTTTATGGCAAATCACCTCTATTTCTGCAAATAAGCTCTGTTAAGTTTTGAACGATATTGTTGGTCTTGAGAATATGCGCCTGTGTTTATCACCTTCTAGCTTTGTAAGGACAGGATGCGCCTGGCTCCATGTTTAGCCAAGCTAACAAAATGCTGAGTGTTGTTTTGTTTTAAAAGTTGTTTTGACGTAAAAGTTAGGAAAAAAGATTTTCCTTTTTTTCTGTAGGTTAATGCCGTAAGGTGGGAAAACATGCTTGTTTTTGAAGTATAAATACAGACGGCTCGAGCTATTTGGGCTGGCCACTTGTGTGAAACTCATCTGGTGGTCAGTCAGTTCTTCCACTGACGCCCCTTCCCTGTCTCAGGACCTGAACCCAGGCTGTGACTGGACCATGGCACAATTTTACTCAATTCTGACACCAGTTTAAAGGCTCACACCCTTAAGGCTGATGCCCACTGCCAATGCCAATTGCAAAGGACCTGTATTTCTGACCTGTCAGCTACTTGCTGAAGGGTCCCCCCATCACTCTCTATGGGCTCACACCACTTGCTGGAGAGATGCACAGAAAGCAGAGTGATACTGCTTGCTACTGTGATCTGTGACGAAGGCTGTTTGAGAGGGTATAAAAGTGTGATCTGTGACGAAGGCTATTTGAGGGGGTATAAAAGTGTGATCTGTGACGAAGGCTGTTTGAGGGGGTATAAAAGTGTGATCTGTGACAAAGGCTGTTTGAGGGGATAAAAGTGTGATCTGTGACGAAGGCTGTTTGAGGGTATAAAAGTGTGATCTGTGACGAAGGCTGTTTGAGGGGTATAAAAGTGTGATCTGTGACGAAGGCTGTTTGAGGGGATAAAAGTGTGATCTGTGACGAAGGCTGTTTGAGGGGTATAAAAGTGTGATCTGTGATGAAGGCTGTTTGAGGGTATAAAAGTGTGATCTGTGACGAAGGCTGTTTGAGGGGGTATAAAAGTGTGATCTGTGACGAAGGCTGTTTGAGGGGATGAAAGTGTGATCTGTGACGAAGGCTGTTTGAGGGTATAAAAGTGTGATCTGTGACGAAGGCTGTTTGAGGGGGTATAAAAGTGTGATCTGTGACGAAGGCTGTTTGAGGGTATAAAAGTGTGATCTGTGACGAAGGCTGTTTGAGGGTATAAAAGTGTGATCTGTGACGAAGGCTGTTTGAGGGGATGAAAGAACATCCAGATGAAATGCACAGGGCAGCCGGGTGGCAGCAGCTCAAGCCTTTAGTCCCAGCGCTCGGGAGGCAGGAAGTAGGCAGATCTCTCTGAGTTCGAGGCCAGCCTGGTCTACAGAGAGAATTCTAAGGCAGCCAGGGCTGCACAGGGAAACCATGTCACAGAAAATAAAGGAAAAAAAGAATGCACAGGACAAGGTCTGTGCAGAGGGACAGAGCGTCTTTGATCTCTCTGGGCAGGCACACTATTCTCTGGACATATTCACATATACAGCAATCTGTTTTTATTTTTCCAGAGTCTCATTGTGCAGTTCTGGTTGGCTGGCCTCTAACTTCCTGAGTAGATCAGGTTTGAACACACAGAGATCTGCCCACCTCTGCCTCCTGAGTACGATGATTAAAGGCAAATGCTATCACCAGTAGCTTTTTAAAAAGTTTAATTAATTAATTAATTAATTAATTATTTATTTATTTAAATGATGTGTATTTGTGTGGTGTGTCTGTGTGAGTATATATGTGATATATGTGTAAGTCCAAGTGCCTACGAAGGATAAGAGAGGATGTTGGGTTCCCTGGAGGTGGAGTTATAGGTGCTTGTGAGCTGTCTGATGTGGGTGCTGGGAAATGAACTCAAGGTCCCTTACCACTGGCCATCTCTCTAACCATGCTCAGCAGTCTGGAGGCTCTCCTGACCCAGTTGTTTTGATTTTTATAGAGGTTCATTGCATATGCATGAGAGATTTTATCATTGGCCATGAGTGAGCAACTCAACCTTCAACCCCATTTGCCTCCCTGGAAATGAAAACCAGCTACACATTTGTTGCTATAACTCAAAACGCCACATAAAATAATGAACAGTCTATTCAATACCTAGAAAAATCAGTCAGAAGTGAGGGCAAAATAAGTGTGTCCTCAGACCAACAGAATTGAAGAGAAGCTGGGTGCAATAGTGTGCACCTCCCCCATAGTTCCAGTGGCTTGAGAGGTTGAAAGGAGGGTCATGTGAGTTTGTAATCAGTCTGGGGAACATGGTGAGATCCACTTGATTTAAAACACCTGAAAAACATTTTAAGGTGGATATAGCTACCAAGGATCCACATCCATAGAACTCTTAGGAATGATCCCAACTGCAAGGTCAAGCTAAGAGCCATGAAAACGACACAAATCAACACCAAGGGTATTGATTATGTATACATGGTAATGATGGTGTACAGGAGTTAAGATTTTGAAGTCCTCACTTGGATTTTGTAAGAAAGAAAGAAAAAAAAAGATAACAATCAATATTGAGTTTTTACAAATGCATGCAGTAATTTTAGATAGATATTAAATTTTAACTTTTCAAATTTTATAAACTTTATTATAAAAAAATTTGTAAATAAGTAAAACCACCACACACCAAAATTAACTAAACCCAAAGTCTATACAACTCAATGAATGGAAAATGGCAAGTGACTTTAAATTTAATAGAGAAGTTGATTAAATTAAAGAATTCCTACAGAGAGCAAGGAGGAAGAGAGAAAGGAAAAGGAGTGAGACAGGTCAAAGGTCGTTATCAGAGGCTAGGTTTAGATCCACATATGAAAGTATTATATGTGAAATGATAAAAATTCTCATGAAAAGGCAAAGAGTTTTAGAGTTTCAGACTTAAAACTATTTTATACTTAATTTATTTCTTAATATTTAATTTATTTATATTTTATGTATGAGTGCTCTGCATACTAGAAGAGGGAATTAGATCCTGTTATAGATGGTTGTGAGCCACCATGTGAATGCTGGGAATTGAACCATGGTCCTCTGGAAGAGCAGTCAGTGCTCTTAACTGCTGAGCCATCTCTCCAGCCCCCTTAATGTATTTTTATTCTCTCTCTCTCTCTCTCTCTCTCTCTCTCTCTCTCTCTCTCTCTCTCTCTCTCTCTCTTTCTCTCTCTCTCTCTTTCAGTGCTGTGTGTGTGTGTGTGTGTGTGTGTGTGTGTGTGTGTGTGTGTGTATACCATAGAGCATTGAGGCAGGAGGACAACTGTCAGTAGTCGGTGCTTGTTTTCTCCCGTATGGGTCTGGAGATCAAACTCAGGTCATCAGGCTTGGCAGCAAGTGCCTTTACCCACTGAGCCATCCTACTGGCCCTTGAGATGTATTTCGTATAAGAACCTAATTGAAAGTCTATATTGTTAACAGAGACATAGCTGAAATATATAGAGAGATGTGCACAATACCGACTAAAGCAAAAAGGTAGTGCAGTTATTAATGTCAGGCTAAACAGATTTTAAAATAAAATGTATTACTAGGCTGATATGAGTCAGTACACAGACACCAGCCCCCTCGCCTTCAGATTGCTCAGAGCTGATTTCAACACTGTCTTCCTTTACTTTCTGACTGTTGACTCCTCAACTGGTAATCCTTGGCTATATTCTAAATAAATTATCTTCAGGGGCTTAGCAGTTAAGAGTTCAAGCTGCTCTTCAGTTCCCAGCACCCACCTTGGGCAGCTCACAACCACCTGTAACTCCGTGCCAAGAGTTCTGATGACCTCTTCTGGCCACCATGGGAAAAGGCACTCATGTGCACACACCCACATACATGCAATTAACATACGCACATACACATCACGAAAATAGAGTTTTAAGCTGAGTGTGGTGGCGCATGCCTTTAATCCCAGCACTCAGGGGCAGAGGCAGGAGGATCTCTGAGTTTGAGGCCAGCCTGGTCTACAGAGCAAGATTTAGGACAGCCAAGGCGGCAAGAGAAACCCTGTCTCAACAAACAAACAAATATTTAAAATAATAAATTGAAAAAGTTTTAATTTAATATACATAACACATGAAGCATTCAAACCCTTAGTGTTTGTCCCCAGGAGAACTCCAGTCGAGACAACAGTTCTCTGCTGTAGTGATGAGGACATCTCCCACTGTGCAACGCGGCTTTGAGCTTTCCTCTCTGTTGTCGCGCTGCCTTGACCGGGTTGCCATCCACCCTGTGTTTTTCTGGACCGCTCTAAAAGGGGCTTCTCCCCTGTAACCTCCCTCCCATGGCTGCTTCCGGGCACCTTCCGATCAATCGGATCAATGGTGGAGCTCTTCACCTTCTGGGCTGCTGTGTCCTCAGTGATTCTTACTGTTGGAAGCAGGGCTCCGCCTCTGCCTCTCAGCTTGCCAGGAGAGTCCTGAGATCTAGTGCCGGCCAGCCTTTCAGGTTCCCTCCACACTCCCCTCTTCTCTTCAAAGCCTGTTCTCCCTTCTCAGCTGCCTGCTTTCCTGGACACCAGTCCTTACCCATGATGGCCCACTGTACGCTTCTCCACTTCTGGGAGTCACAAATCCCTCTCGAGGTTCCTCTCAAAACGACCCCTCTTTGAAGCCCTCCCATATCACGGGTTCTGTCTCTCCCACCAAAACTGCTGGTCGAGGTTGAGAGTGGACGTCGTTTTGAATCCTTACGAACCAGAACTCTTGCCTGGCCGTGGTGATGCACACCTTTAATCCCAGTACTCAGGAGGCAAAGGCAGGTGGATCTCTGTGTCTGAGGCTGACCTGTTCTACAGAGAGAGTTCCAGGACAGCCAGGGCTACACAGAGAAACCCAGTCTCAGGGAGAAAAAGAAAAAGAAGAAGAAGAAGAAGAAGAAGAAGAAGAAGAAGAAGAAGAAGAAGAAGAAGAAGAAGAAGAAGAAGAAGAAGAAGAAGAAGAACTAGAATTCTTGAGTGCCTTGGATGACCTGGGCCCAGGCTCTGGCCCTTAGTTTCTGACTTCAAGGTAAGTACTTTGGGTTTGACTCAAGTCTTTCTCCAGGAGGGTAGGGGTACTATTCTTCATCGTATAAACTTCCTTGTAGTCTAGGATGGGGCTTGTAGCATGCCTGGCGCATGGTACCCAAGGCCAGAGCTTATTCCATACAACTCTATTAGAAAAGCATTCAAATGACCCAGGGACTTTGTCCACTAGACAGAGCGATCCATTAGAGTCTTGCAGTTTAGAAACTCTCGGCATCCTCTCATCGATACGTAAGGACCATTGGTGGTCCAGAAACACAGGGGGTCAGAGCAGGTGGGAAAAGAGCTAGAACCAAGCTGGAGACAGTGCCCGAGACACTTCCCAACATCTGAGGCCAGAATGAGCCTCTAGCCTCGCAGCTTTCAGCGTGGTGTAAGCTCCCGGGGGTCTGCCGGCTCTTCATCTGAGGTGCTCTCCTCCGTGGGCAGAACCCAGAGTCTCGGTGCCATGCAATGCAAGGAGAGTGCTCCCCAGAGCAGGAACGTGGAGGTGGGGGCCCCGGGGCTCTGCTAGCCCTAGGGCTGTTGGTAGAGCTGGGTCAACTGCTAGAAGAGTCAGTTTTCTTCATAGGAAGTCAGGCAGAGTGGGGAGGAGACAAGTGTGGCTTGGGGCGTGGAACAGGGCTCCTGACTGACCGGCAGGCCGTGGTTCCTGGCAACAAGATGGTCGGGACTGCCCTCAATTCCCCTGATTGTCCAGACTGCACAGAGGGGGCGAGGCGCATGAAAGGCGACCGTGTCAGAGAGAGAGATGGAAAGTGACAAGGAGTGATGAGCTGACGGCAGAACAGCCTGTCTTTGAGGTGGCCTGGGGCTGTGGCCCTCAGGAATCTCGAGTGTTGCCCAATGTTCAGAGCTATGGGTGAGTTTGCAGGAGTTTCTGGGAATGGTTCCATCTATGAATTCACCCAGTCATTGACTAAACAGTTTCTCTGGGGTTGCAACAAGACCACCTCAATGTTGTACGTGTTCTGGGGCTACGACTTCTCTGACGTGAGGGAATGGAGCTTTGGTGACCGGTAAAGGAGGAACCTGGAACAGGAAGAACTTGTCAGTTTTATGCAGCTAGCTCTGGGGGAGGCAGCTGTGAGTTACGACAGCTGGCCTCCAGCGGACGATGGAGAAGGGAGACGATGGAGGAGCCAAGAAAGAAACATGCCAGGCATCCTGTCACCTGGTCTAAGGCATCCCCGCCCCCTCCGCAGCTCCCATCCGGAGGCTGTGATTGTCCCATTTTGTGGAAGAACAAACTGAGGGTCACCTTTCACTCAGAACTCTTTCCCCAGGCTTGCCCAGTCTGACCCCGGAGAGTCTCCAGCTGTCCTTGTTGTGCAGTGGAGGGCAGAGCCTGTGCCCTCTGTGGTCCTTCTGACGACACCAACATCTGGCCCCATGGAAACACTGTGAGTTTCCCAAAAGTCTGGTTCTGTGGTCTACCTCTGGGAATCTGTTCACCTGCAAACTGATAAAACTGAATTCCAGAACTTTTACATCAAGGACCAAGTCTGGTGATGCCAACAAACACAGAAGAATGTTAGTAAACGTTTTTTGGAGGGGGGTCTTTTAAGACAGGGTCTCCTGCACAGTCAGGCACAATTCACTATGTAGCCTGGGCTGGCTTCAAGTGTAAGATCCCCTTCTCAGCCTTCTAGAAGCTGAGGCTGCAGTGTGTTTCACCTTGTCCAACTGTCCTAGCTGATGTTTTTTTGTTTTGTTTTGTTTTAGAGACAGAGTTTCATTGTGCAGTCCTAGCTGGTCTGGAACGCAGTATGTAGACCAGGCTGGTCTGGAACTCGGTATGTAGACCAGGCTGGGCTGGAACTCAGCAGAGCTCTATCCGCCTCTGCCTCCTTGGTGTGGGGATTAAATACTTGGATGGTAATAGTTGTGAATTCACAATAAATCAGATATATGAACTCATGCAACCTGGGAAGCGACTCTGTATTCGTTTCATTTTAGAGCGTTGACCCAGAAGCCTGAAGAGACTAATATACAAAACCACAATGGACCCACAGGTTCTGGAGGCACCAGAAGTGTGGCAAGGGGGTGCCTAGAGCAGACTGCACCCCTAGAGTTAAAGCTACCTGGATGTGAGCTCCTGATGCCTGTTGTCAGTTTCCGACCACGCCACTTGCTTGCTGTGTGATCTGAAACCCATCACTGTCTCGGGCTCCCCATGTTGAACGAACAAGTGGGTTGAACCCGATGATCCCTAGCTCAGTTGCAATGCTGACATTTCAAGAGGCTTCACCAGGCTAAAATAAGATGCAAGAGCCACAGCTGTGGTTGGGAAAGGGCAGCCTGGGACATGTGTGCTTGTAGAAACTGGGAGGCTGTTCGTGGTCAGGGGGCATAGAGAGCTAATTGCAAGTTCATGAGCTCAGCTGGGGGCCACTTTCTCCCAGCAGCGCCCACAGCTGGCTGTGAGTCAATGACAGGTCACCGGCCACAGCAAGGCAGCTGGAGAGAAGCCCTGAGCACGGACAGAATAACATGTCCCACCTGGTGCCAGTTCTAGGGGCTATGTTCTTCCCTATCTAGTCTAGATGCTTTTATATCCCATTAAGAAGGGGCCTTACCACTCACCTTGCACTCACCCAGTACTTTGCAATGGGAACCGGAGTCAGGGGAGTCAGGTGGCTCACAGGCAAGGGTCAGAGCTGCTTGGCAAGAGTGAGATATGTATCTCAGACTTCTGATTTTGCTAGTGGGCTCAGAGTCAAGCCACTTGGCTTGTGCCTGGAGCTGACATTGTGGGGCTCCCACCTCTAATCTCTACATCCAGATGAGTTACTACCCATTACGGGCAGGTATTTATTCTATCCTGCACTCCAAGGGGAAGGGATGCTAAAAGAGAGGCATTAACTTCGGGACTGACCAGTGCCAAGGAGTCACTTCTGAGAAAGTTCTCCAATGTGGATTCTTGGATGTGAGCTCCTTGGGAGGTCAGGGAAGGTGTGGGAGGGGTGCGGGTCAGAGCTGAAGTCCTTCCCAAGATACAGCTCCTGCCAGCTAAGCACGTCATACAGCATGACAGGGCTGGTGATGCTGGAGTGATTCAAGGTGCTTTCCCACTGTGCGTGTGTCTTGTGTGTCTCCCATGTGCCTTTCGAATGCAGGCTCCAGGCTCATCATATACCTGAGGTCTGGTCTGGAGCCAATCTGCAGACTCAGCTCTGAGACAAAGGCAGATGTCTCCAGCCTTCTGCTAAGTGTTTGAACGTCTCTGTAGTAGTCGCTGGCCATTTTCCATTCATTCATTTACTTACTCATTTATCCATTCATTCACCCATCCTTCCATCCACCCATTCATACACTCATTCATTCATTCAAGCTACTGCACCTCTGAGAAATGCTCTCTTGGTCTGTTTAAACATCTTCCAATGTGGGGATAGAGCTCAGCAGAGTGCCTTGTTGAACATACACAAAGCCCTGGCTAGGTTCGAACCCTTCAAACTCCAGCACCACATAAACGGCGCGATGGAGCTTGCCTGGAATCCCACTGATAGGGAGTTAGAATCAGGAGGACCAGAAGTCCAGAGTCATCCTCAGCTATATATTAAGTTCAAAGTCAACCTGGTCTATATGATACTGTCTAAAAAATAAAATGAAAAACCCAGAAAAAGAACAACAGAACTCCGAACAAACAACAACAACGTCACCCAATCCACACTTTGATTATTTGACCTTTAATTATTGTTGTTGTTTGTTTTGAGACAGGGCTTCTCTATATAGTCCTGATTGACCTGGAGCTCACCATGTAGACCAGGCTGTAGACCAGGCTAGCCTCAAACTCATAGGGATCTGCCTGCCTCTGCCTCCTGAGTGCCTAGATTCAAGTCACGTCCCACCATTGACCCCTGACCTTTAATTCTTTTTTTTTGGGGGGGGGGGTGGTTCGGGACAGGGTTTCTCTATGTAACAGCCCTGGATATCCTGGAACTCCCATTGTAGCCCAGGCTGGCCTTGAATTGACAGACATGGGGCTGCCTTTGCCTCCCAAGTGCTAGGATTAAAGGCATGCACCACCATGCCCCTGACCTTTAATTCTTAAAAAAAATTTCTTTTAAAGATTTATTTTAATATTTATGTGTAGCATGAATCTTAAAAGTTGTTATTAATAAAATCAAACCCGAGGCCAATTATTGGGGTCAATGCTGGTAGATCAGAGAGACAGAACAAGCCACAGCTACCTCACCTCGCCAGATCCTCAGCTGGTCTTGTCTCCTCAGACTGGAGGCCTCTGAGTCCTCATACAGAATGGGTCTCAGCTGAATTGCTGCTCAAAAAGCCTGAATGCTTAATCAGCCAAATGCTTCTAGTTTCTGGTCCTCACACCTTATATACCTTTCTGCTTTCTACCACCACTCCCTGGGATTAAAGGCTTCCTTTCTGGGATTAAAGGTGTGATGAGTCACCATGTCTGTCTGTATCCTTGAACACATGGATTTCTGCTTCTGGAATGCTAGGATTAAAGGCATGTGCTACCATTGCCTATCCTTTATGTTTAATATTGTGGCTGCTCTGTCTCTGACCCCAGATAAGTTTATTAGCATGCACAATATTTGGGGGAATACAATACCACATTTATGTGTCTGAGCATTTTGCCAGCATGCATATCTGCACACCACATGAATGCCTGGTATTTGCAGAGATCAGAAGAGGGTGTTGGATCCCCTGGCACTGGAGTTGTGGACAGATGTAAGCTGCCATAGAGGGTGCTGGGAATTGAACCTAGTCCTCTGCAAGAACAAGAGTTCTTAACCTCTGACCTATCTCTCCAGTCTCTTGACTTTTAATTAAAAACCAGTTTCTGCCTATGGGTGCTTTGCCTCCAGGTAGGTCTGTGCACTGCATGAGTGACTAGTTAGTGCTCACAGAGGCCAGCAGAAGGCATCGGAACCCTTAAAACTGGAGTCGCAGACAGTTGTGGGGGCTTGGATTTGAACCTGGATCCTCTGGAAGAGCAGCCAGTGCTCCTAACCACCAAGCTGTCTCTCTAGCCACTATTATTTGACCTTTAAAGCGTCACCTTCTGTTGGGTTTCCTTCTGCTCTGGAGAAGCAGGCTAAACCTCTTTTACCGGGCAGTCCCGGAGAGATTCTACAAGCCTAGATCTCTCCCACTCTTCCTTCTCTCCCTGTGTAGACGTTTACTGAGTTTCTGTTGTATCCCAGGAACCAATCAGAAGCGAACGCACACACAGCATCTTCACCTCATAGAACCACAGCAAGAGAGAGACTGACCCCACAGATCAAACGATGGTATGGCTAATTATAGATGCATCTGGGAAGGGCTCCCCAAGAACAGGACATGGTGACAGGCAGACATATGAAGGCAGACAGAACTCATCCAATAGTCATCTTTCCTGGGGCTAACCACCCCTGGGGCAGCAATTCGTAGGATGGGGTTTCTGGAGACTTCTCTTTGTCATTGAGAGGGAGATCTCTAGATCTGGATGCTCTGTTCTACAAGGGTGTGGCCAGCTCGGAGCCCAAGGGACCAACTTGTCTCTAGCTAAACACTGGTCCTCTTAGTGCGAGCCCCACGACAGTGTGTTCGTGTTCTCCTGGGACAAGTCCCCGCCGGGAATATTTACACACACCAGTCTGGCTGTAGCCTCCTGCAGACCGCAGAGCGATGACCTTGACTTTGAGTCCTTGTGCTGACCTTGACAATGCTCTTCTGCCTCAGCCTCCAGAGGCTGCTTTGGGCCTGGCTCTGCTGCTGGCTTCAAAGCATGAAGCTTCACACCTTCTTAACATGACCGGGAAAGTGCGGCCCTCCTGTCACGTCCCCTGGTGTCTAGATTAGGTATCTAAAGGTGAGGTCCCCGGGGGAAATGGAGACCTGGGAGGAGGTTACAGGTGACATTTACCCTAGGACTCCAGAAAGAGGTGCCTGCACTGTGCTGGGTCACACAGTTCTGTGACCTCTGACCTGGTCCTCCAAGCCCCTCATTAACAGAGAGAGAGGAGTAGGCTCCATTGTGTCTATGTTTCTGGGAAGTGTGCATGGGAGCCTATGTGAGTTGCCTGTCTAGGTTCCCTTCTTGGCTGGTACTTTCTGCTCTTAGTAACCTAGTCACTCAGGGGTGGTCAGTTAGTTACCAGAGCCCTGGTCAAGACCTCATCCACCTGCTCTGCCCCAGAGCCACACCGGTTGGTCCAGTTTGCCCCCTGCCTCCTTGGAGCATCGGTACTCACCATACCACTCCGTCAGGGACCCCACTGGACAGTGGGGCAGGGCCACTTCTCAGTTCTTCTTTCTGTCCACCGGTCTCCAGCCGGGCCAGGCGACTCCGTCTGTCTTAAACTGTGACCCTCTCTGCTGTACTTTCAGAGGTCAACTTCCTCAAGAAGCCTGTGGGCAGCACCCTTCTGATCTGCCAGACAGAAATAAAGCACTCTCCGGCAGCCAGGGAGCCAAGGAGGAGCCTGTGATTCCCAGGTTAGTGCCGGACAGAGAAGTTCTGAAGCAGCTTCTGCTCCCCTGCCCTGTAGCTGGCATGGGCACGTCTTCTTTTCTGCTTAAAAATACTGCACATCGTCGAGGTCCCTTGACCCTAAAGCATGACTAGCTTCTGGCTGCCCTGGCTTCTGCTCATGTGTCCTCTCCTCCCCGGGACATCTAAAGCAGCGACCACTTCCCTTGCCGATGCATCCAACATCTCTCTCTTTCCTATGATCTGAAGGACATTACATTTTGCACCTAGTGATAACCTGTCTTTCCTGCCCTGAAATGTGAGTCCCACGATGGCAGAGGCCTCAGCTAACGTCTTGATTATGATGGTCTCAGTGCTTGGAGGGGTGTGTGTGTGTGTGTGTGTGTGTGTGTGTGTGTGTGTGAGAGAGAGAGAGAGAGAGAGAGAGAGAGAGAGAGAGAGAGAGAGAGAACTTTAGATGGGGAGAGAGGGTGAAATATCTCCTCTACCATCCTTTGTCCCAGTGGGCCGAGGACTGGAGTCACATGGAACCCCCTTCCATGTTCCCTGAAGGATCTCGGGAACAACGGCCCCTCCAGAGCCCCACAGGTTGCTCAGAAACTCGGGGAGGGCTGCACCTCCTTTGCCTGGTGACACCAGGTGTCTGGAGCTGAACACAGGTCTTACTCAGCACCAGCATCACAGTTGTTAAGTGGGGTGTCAGGGCGGAAGAATACCCTGATGCCCTAGCTAGGACCCCAGGCTCAGGCTGGCCTCCCATGGGTGACGTTTTTCCTTCCTTGAGGTACACCTGCTGGTCTCTTCAGGCTTTCTTTCCTGTCACCAATTCCTGCAGGGCCCCTCTCAACCTGAAATCTCTGTAGGTGCCACATTCTCGTGCTTCCAGGTCAGTGTGGGGTGACTTCCGGTGCAGCCCGCAGCCTCGGTCCTTGCCTGTCTTCCCCATCTCTCCCATGATGCCCTGTTCTGGGCATGCAAGAGGCATCCTAGAGAAAAGCTGCATCCTTCTCACCCGAGGAGGTGGCCTCAGCCTTCCCCAGTCCTTCAGCACCCCTGATTCCCAACCTCAAGACAAGCTTCAGTGGCTTTGGTGACTGGGAAGTGCATGCACAGGGCGGCAGCTTTGGACCTGGTGTTGAAAGAATTCTCCGCACCAGGTCAATCTCGCCCATGCCTAGGGAGTGCACAATCACTGCCCGCTCCTTAGATCTGTCAGCACCCTGTCCTGGGCTCCCAGCCCTGTAAGGGCTCCGGGTTGCTTGGGCAGAAAAAGATTTCCGGCTTAGAGGTTGGCACAGCAGGTTCTCAAGTGCCTTGGTGCTGATCTGTGTGTGGGCATATGAATGTCCAGTGCATCATGGGCCAAATGTGGGGCCACAATACTTTTTACTGTCATTTTTTAAAAATACTTATTACTAAAAAGTGTGTGTGTGCGTGTGTGCATGAGTGCATCTGTACCATGTATGTGCAAATACCCAAGGAGGCCAGAGAGCTTCATATCCCTGGAACTGAAGTTACAGGCAGTTGTGAGTTTCCTGATGTGGATGCTGGGAACAGAACTTGGGACCTCTGAAAGAGCAATAAGTAACCTTTTATCTCTCTTCCACCACCACCACCACCACCACCACCACCACCACCACCACCACCACCACCACCATCACCACCACCATCACCACCACCATCATCACCATCACCACCACCACCACCATCATCACCATCACCACCACCACCACCATCATCACCATCACCACCACCATCATCATCACCACCACCATCATCATCACCACCACCACCATCACCATCACCACCACCACCATCATCATCACCACCATCATCACCACCACCACCACCACCACCACTACCATCACCACCACCATCATCATCACCACCACCACCACTACCATCACCACCATCATCATCACCATCACCACCACCATCATCATCACCACCACCATCATCATCACCATCACCACCACCATCATCATCACCACCACCACCACCACTACCACCACCATCATCACCATCACCACCACCATCACCACCACCACCATCATCATCATCATCAAAGACAGAGCCTCACTTTGTAGCCCAGGCTGTCTGAAATCCCCTACGCAGCTTAGGTCTTCATTGAGTCCTAGCTTCAGCTTCCTGACTGATGGGGTCATAAGCATGTACCAGGCCCAGGTGAGCTGGTCTCCATTTTTACTTTGGTCATAGGAGTCTAACCCTTTTCTCTGTTGGCTAGAGAACAGAGATGCCACATGAATTACTATTTAACAGGAGATTTGTTTTGTTTTTTTTTTTTTTAAAGTTCAAAAACCATAAATCCTAAGAAAATTAATTTTAAATCCGGAGAAACTGAGGCCCAGAGGAGCAAATGGCTTTGCAAGGTGACGGTGATGTCAGTAACCAGCGCCATATCAGACTGCCTGGCTTGTGGACTGATGCTTCTGCCAACACCAGGCAGAAACATCACTCTTAGGAGGTGGCAGGTAGGGGCAGAGTGCCAGGAAGGCACTGTCACAGACATGGGCTAAGGTCACACCTGCCCACTCCTGAGGGCCTCTAAGATGTTCCCCGGAGGACAGTTGTACCGGAAAGGACACTTAGTTCTCAACTGGAGGCTTGAGGTTTTGGAGGGGGAAGGGCAGAGTGAGGAAGGGTGAGAGGGAGGGAGAGAGATCCACCTGGGACGGGCTCCTCATGCTCCCCACTGAGAATAGACACCGTCCCCCCCAGCTGGGACCCACCTTCAGTCTCCATTCCTCTGAGGAGGAAGCAGAGAGCACTTGTGTTCAGGGGTGGAAGGAGGCCCTGAGGTGAGAGCTCTGAGGTTAAATGGTGGGAGGGTCCTGCAGATGTGTCTATGGTTGTGACCAGGAGAAAGGACAAAATAAGCGCTCTGTGGGGTCCACCGTGTCTCCTGTAATGCCCAGATGGGCACCTGGGAAATGCTGTCCGGCCATGGGATGGATGGATAGTACCCCCCCCTTCACAATCTCAGGCCTTCTCCCTCCCCCACCATGTCCTTTAGAGACAAGAACTGAGTTATTCTTAGTAAGTTTCATTCATCAAAGTATGACAAATGGTGTCCTGGGAAGAATGTCTGGGCACCGGACAGGGAGCCAGAGGGGTGGAGTGGCATCTGTGGGGGAAGCCATTGTGTTCAGTGAGCCCAGTTTTGAGGGAGCCACAGTCTGTCCCGGGGAAGACACACTCTGAGGGGACATGGCCTGTCCTCAGGGAGACAAGTCTGAGGGGACATGGCCTGTCCTCAGGGAGCACAGGTCTGAGGGGACATGGCCTGTCCTCAGGGAGCACAGGTCTGACAGGACATGGCCTGTCCTCAGGGAGACAAGTCTGACAGGATATGGCCTGTCCTCAGGGACCACAAGTCTGAGGGGACATGGCCTGTCCTCAGGGAGCACAGGTCTGACAGGACATGGCCTGTCCTCAGGGAGACAAGTCTGACAGGATATGGCCTGTCCTCAGGGAGCACAAGTCTGAGGGGACATGGCCTGTCCTCAGGGAGACAAGTCTGACAGGATATGGCCTGTCCTCAGGGAGCACAAGTCTGAGGGGACATGGCCTGTCCTCAGGGACCACAAGTCTGAGGAGACATGGCCTGTCCTCAGGGAGACAAGTCTGAGAGGACATGGCCTGTCCTCAGGGAGACAAGTCTGAGGAGACATGGCCTGTCCTCAGGGAGCACAGTTCTGAGGAGACATGGCCTGTCCTCAGGGAACACAAGTCTGAGGGGACATGGCCTGTCCTCAGGGAACACAAGTCTGAGGAGACATGGCCTGTCCTCAGGGAACACAAGTCTGAGGAGACATGGTCTGTCCTCAGGGAAAACAAGTCTGAGGAGACATGGCCTGTCCTCAGGGAGACAAGTCTGAGGGGACATGGCCTGTCCTCAGGGAACACAAGTCTGAGGGGACATGGCCTGTCCTCAGGGAGCACAAGTCTGAGGGGACATGGCCTGTCCTCAGGGAGCACAAGTCTGAGGGGACATGGCCTGTCCTCAGGGAGACAAGTCTGAGGGGACATGGCCTGTCCTCAGGGAACACAAGTCTGAGGGGACATGGCCTGTCCTCAGGGAGCACAAGTCTGAGGGGACATGGCCTGTCCTCAGGGAGCACAGGTCTGACAGGATATGGCCTGTCCTCAGGGAGACAAGTCTGAGGGGACATGGCCTGTCCTCAGGGAGCACAAGTCTGAGGAGACATGGCCTGTCCTCAGGGAGCACAGGTCTATCTGAGGAGACTGAGCCCCTCTTTTAGGAAGCGGTAGCATGGGTGGGGAGACCCGGTCCAGGCCATTTGAGGATGGAGGACGCCACTCTTCCTGGGTTTTCCTGAGATGGCACTCTGAGGGAGCCAGCCAAGGCTCTCTCTCCCCTCAGGAATCGACCTCACCGAAAGAAGGGAGCTGCCCGCCCTGTTGGAGAATGGTTCTAGCCCAAGGCACGTGTTGGACTCGCACCTCGCACAGGAAAAAGCGTTGTTGTGGTGCCCCCAGAAGAGGGGTGCCCCTGACAGAGGAGAGGGGATCCTAGGGACGGGAACACCGGGCACACAGCTGACGTGCTACCAAAAGTGGCATGGAGGAAGACCGAGGTGCCAGCTCTGAGGCACAGGTTCGAGACTTCACGGGGTCGGGGTGTCCATGGGTGTGCGGCTCACGTCATGCACCTCACTCCTCGCTGGCCCCCTCGACCCCACAGACCACAGCGGGTCCGCAGAGGGGCTCTAGGCCCGGGAGATGGGCGTCACGTTCCTCTACGGGAGGGAGATGCGCCTGTCAGAGCAGCAGCCGATTGTGCCTGTCACAGACACCATAAAGATGACAGAAGGCCGGGGACACTGTAGTTGCATCCTGGGTCTTCCGGGACAGTTCATTTCACCCAGGCTTTCCCGTTCTTCTCCACGAAATAGGCCCCTGCTCGCCATTCTCTTCCTGCAGAGAAAGTGGGTCCGGCTTGGACTCCCCAAGTCTCGCCCCTCTCTGGGGAGCGGGGTTCCCTGGGCCAGAGGACAGCCCTACAGGGCAGGGGACTGTCCCCGGGGTGGCTGCAGGCGAGGTCTTCCCTGCTGCTGCTGGGAACGTGGAAGGGCTGGTGAGGGCAGGCTGCGGGTCCTGGGTCCGGGGTGGCGGGGTGGCGGGGGGGGGGGGCGGCAGTTACAATTACAGACGAGGCCGCGGGTGACAGCGGCGGCGGGTAATTAGGACGCATTAGCCACGGCCCCGCCAGCCTGTCATTTCTCCCTTTGCACGCGCTCGGGGGTGAGGCAGGAGGCGAGGCGATGCCTGCTCGGCTCTGAGTCACCGTGATTCGGAAGCGGGGCAGGGACGCAGGGGGCGGCAGAGGCCACGGAGAAGGGACTCCTGCGGCCCGGGGCCAGGAGTCACCCGGCCTGGCGTCCCCTGGGGAGCCCCGCGGAGGGGCAGCAGTCCCACCTACAGGGGGCGCTCCGAGACGGGTGTCCCCGCCCCCGCCCCCCAGTTCCGGGGGCGCCCTGCTCCCCCAGGGCAGGTGCACTGAAGATGAGCCGGGCCAGCGCCGCGCAGCGCCTCCCAGGCGGGGACGCGACAGGTGTCGCCCTCGGTCCTCCCGCAGCCGCGCCGCAGAAGGAAAGGGGCTGCTGCGGGTTCTGGCCCAGCTCCGCATCAGTTCGGGCGAGCTGGGGGAGGAGCCCGCGGGGGGCTGCCGCGAGGAGGGGGGTTTATTTATTAGCCAGATTAGCCCGTATTAATGGGGGCGCGGTGGTGGCCGGCGGCAGCGGGACATAGCTAACATAACTGGCATAGCGGCCGGGCCTCCTGCGGCGTGCGCTCTGGAGGCTTCAAAGGGGCTTAAAGAGGCCCCCGGTGGCACTGCCACGGCCCCTGGGGGGAGGGGGAGGGGAGAGGGGGGCAGGGCGTGGGCGGCGGGGGAGAAGGCCGGCATTGTGCGGGGAGGATTAGGGATCTGGCCTGGAAGGAATTTTAAACTGCTACAGCTGAGCCCCAGGAACCGACTCCCCCCCCTCCCCAAACACCACACACACACACACACACACACACACACACACACACACACACACACACACACCCCTCCCCAAACACACACACACACACACACACACACACACACACACACACACACACACACACACACACAGCCCAGGCATAAGAAGTGGTGTCTTCTCTCTCTCTCTCTCTCTCTCTCTCTCTCTCTCTCTCTCTCTCTCACACACACACACACACACACACACACACACACACACACACACTTGTTATTTGGCAAATAACACAAGGCATCCAGTTATACGGAATGAAGCTAAGTATAAGTATATCCCAAGTGTTGTGTGGGACATACTTATGCTAAAATATTTGTGGCCTTCTATTCAGCATAACTGGATATCCCCCCCCCCCGACCCCCCAAAGCAGCCCCAGATATCTTCCCCGGGCCTGAAAGCATGCTCCTGGAATCCAGTGTGTCAGCCATCCCATAGCTCCCTGAGGGCATCAGTCTCTCCTCTCAGACTGGGAAGTGGAGTTGGGCACTTCAGAACAGACCTCTGAGGGTCGAGTATGTGTCTTCGCCATTAGACTGGGAACTTTTTGAGGCCAGGGCTTGATTTTTACTAGGCATTTTAGAGAGAGTCCTAGGGTTGGGGTCTGGTTCCACCATGCCCGAGGGTCCCTGGAGCAGGCTCTGTGACTTGCTGGAGGCCAAGTCTCTCCCTTCCAGAGCAGGGCTGGTGACCCCCGCTGGTCCTAGTGCATGTTCCTGCCCACAGGGGGAGCCAGGGGCTCAGAGGACTGACCTCCAGATGGACGACTCTTGCACCTGGGGATCCCCATGGAGGTGCTCTGCGATTGATGCACCTGGGAATTTGGCATCCCCATCATCTAAGCTTTCCAATCTGATCCTGGCTCTCGCTGAGGGATTTGAAGGCCATATCTGCCTACCCCCAAGAAGGCTGTGGGTCTGGGGGAGCTGAGTACCCAAGACTCACAGCAGGAGAGTGGCCCTTGGGGCCCTTGGGGTCCTGTTGACATCCTCTCTGCTCATGATCACCTGAACAGGTCCCCAGCCCTTCATCAGCCTCACCAGCACCCACGGCCTTGAAGTTGCTCCTGCTGAAGGTTTCCTAACCTCCAGCATGCTCTGCGCCAGTACCAAGGGCAGCTGAGGTCTTCATCAGCCTGGGCCACTTGAGGGGCCAGACAGGAGGCAAAGGCAGCGGCGGTGGGTGGGGGATGAGCAGGTCAGGGGAGCACAGGCCGAGGGGGAGCAAAGATAGGAAATGTGCTTATCCCTTGCCCCTGTACCCCTCCGAAGGCCCCTCGATGCCTCGGGGCATCTGAACTCTCTCCCTTGAAGCCGAGGGAAGGCCCTGGGAAGCCCTTTCCCACGGTCACAGCCTCAGCAACCCCCCACCCCAGGCTCGCCCTCTGCAGGGCGCCCCCACCCTGTTGCTGAAGGGCCCCTCCTTAGGCTGAGTCCCTGCTGCCACCCGTCGGTGGCATCATCACCCCACTCCTCAGGCTGCCCAGTCATCAGGTCAGCAATTAGCTACTTCCTCCCAGCCACATGAGGCCACCAGACGTCACAGCCCCTCCTCCCGCTTCTGTTGCCAGCGGCAGGAGTGCTGGGGGTGCCCCCTACCCTTTGTAGTGAGTGCCAAGTCCAGGCTCCACACCCCTCCCACAACCTACTGAGTGCTGCGGTAATGAGCTCCCATCGAGGAGGCTGGAAGCCGCCAGGCTGCCTCCTCCTATCACCCCATTCTTTTTCTTGGGTGGAGTAGAGCTGTCCCGAGGATGCTGGCAGCCCAGCCTGGGCAGGACTGGAGACTTAGGTGTCTCTGACCCTAGTTGTAAGCGGTTTCCACTGGGTCCCAACCTGGGGCCCAGGAATCTGGGAACTGATGGTGGCAATAGTCTAGGAAGGGAGAACGAAATGGGAGACACGTTCAGATGTCCCAACACACTCCTTGGGAAGTCCCTGGAGGCTCCCACACTCATACCTAGGCATGCACACAAGCACAAGCTGCTCATGATATGTCCCACTGCTGCGGGACCCAGGTACTCAGAGGCCACTGCCACAGCAGCGCCAGAATCAGTACCTGCAGAGGAGCCGGGGCTGTGGGAGGGGAAGGCAGACCATTGACACTCCTGTTTGAGTTAGGAGTCGGGGTGGAGGATATGATTGTCAGAGAGAAGGAACAAGAAATCCAACGAATGTGTGTAATCTTAGATCGCTTAACTTGGGAATGCTGGAGTGGCTGAGTTTGTATAATACAACAAGACAGTAAGATGGAACTTGGTTGTAGGTTTGTGGTCTTGGCTCAGGGCAGTCCCTAAACTGATGTGACCACTGTGGAACCCTTGATAACCCATGGCTAGGGTTTGTCGACGTGAGCTTGCCCCAGGAAGAGGTGAGGCTGTCCCAGTCTTTCTTTGATTCCTGGGATCCAACCCTGTCTAGATGCAGGACACAGGTGAGGGGCGTGGTAGGGTGTGGGGGTGTGGCCAGGTGATGCCCTGATTGGCTTGGGGGTGGGGCCCGGGAAGGGCTGACTACCTGCCCCACCCCTAAGTGTCTGTGGAACAGGTAGCCAAGAGCTGGCTTCTCAGCCTGGGAGGGGATGAGTCAGCCAGCACCTCCCTGACCAGGCAAAGGCAGCATGAAGGATGGGACATGGGTGGAGGGCCTTCTAGGAACATTCCTGGAAGGGGACCTGGGAATAGGCCCTGCTGTGGGAGCCACCTGCCTGCCTACCTGCCTGCACCTGCGCCTTGGCTCAGTACACGCTCCTCCTCGCTCCACTCAGCCAGCCTCTACCAGCTAGCCTCTAGGTTCACAAGGCAGGGCCCTGACCTCCTGGCCCAAGTTCATCTCCAGTCTGCTGCCACCACCGAGCCTGCCCAGCAGGCTCTCCAAGCTGTGGCTCCAGGAGCACTCATAGGCACGTGCTCTTCAGCCCATAACCACAGTCACGCCAGCACAACCAGGACACACCAATGCACACACGCTCTCACTAGCACACTCCATCACGTTCTCAGCACCTCCCTAGGCTTGTGCACACCACACAGACTCACTCAGATACGCACACTTGTAAACCCACAGCTATGACACCAGTGTGTGTTTGTCAGGATCCTTATCCCCAGTGCCTGAGAATGCGACCTTATATGAAAATAGGTTCTCCCCAGATTGTAGTCAAGTTAAAATGACATCTTACTGGATTAAAGCAGGCCCTAAGTCCAATGGCTGGTGTGCTTAGAAGAAGGGAGACTTGGAGATGCAGAGATACAGAGCCCCAGAGAGAAAGAAGTTTTGTGGAGTGATGTGACCACAAGCCAAGGACTGCCAGCAGCCAACCAGGAGCTAGGAGAAGGCACAGGGGAGCCTTTCCCTTAGCTTTTGGGGTGGGGCATAAGCTTTGCTTATGTCTTGATCTTGGACTTCTGACTTCTTTGACTACAGGAGAATACCTTTCTGTTGTTTGAAGCCATTGAGGCCATGATGATTTCTATGGCAACCTAAATGATGTTGGTGGCATTCTCTTTGGGGGTTGCTGTCTCTGTCCCCCTTTATCTTGAAAGTGATCAGGGGATCCAAAGACACTCATGGCTCAGAATGGGAGGTCAATAATTGTGTTAGTTTTCTCATTGCTTTGGCCAAATACCCAAAGAAACCAGCCAAAGAGAGGTGAGATTTCTTTCGGCTTATGGTTTCTGTGGCTCCTGTCCATCATAGAGGTGAGGGTGTGGCAGACAGAGTAGCTCTCATGGTGGTCTCGAGCAGAGAAAGAAAATGCTCACACTAGCCAGGTTCTCCTTCCCACCTTTGAAATCATGCCTCAGGCTGCAGGATGGCACCACTCACATTAACAGCAGCTTGTTCTACCGGAGTTAATCTTCTCTGGAAATGCCCTCACAGATGCACCCAGAGGTGGATTGTAGTAATCTCCTCAGTCTGTCTTAATCCAATCAAGTCAACAATTGAGATCAGCTAGCACAGTGATTTTTAATCCTTCGTCTTTCCTGGAGTTCTGAACGGGGCACTCCCTTCAAAGGATGGGCTGACATGAAACAGATACAAATAACATTGTGGCAGATCCACTCAAGGGAACACTACCCAGCCATGAAAAGGGAAGGGGAGGGGCCAGGAAGAGCTGACACAGGGACACGTATCCTATGGCTTTTTTAATGAGTTGAACAGAAAAGATGTCTGTGGATTAAAGCAAGAACAGTGGTTACTCTGTGGGTCGGAACTGACCGAGAGGACTTGACGGAGTCTCTTGGAGTTCTGGAAATACACCGTTTGGACTTGGTGGGGCAGCTGGCATATCCATATGTAAAAATCCACTGGATGGTGCAATTTGATACCCAGGAAATGAGTGACCAGAAGCTACTGGGGGATGTTTTCTGGTGACAGTTACAGATGAAGACTTGGTCTAGGGACACACACTTGTGGCATCATTCAGTGATTATAGGAGGAAATTCTCTCTTCACTGGAGAGTTGGCTGGCATACCCAGGCACATACGTGCACACACAGCCAGAGAGATGGCTCACTGGATGAAAGCCTTGGCTACACAAGTTGGACATCCTGAAGTCCAACAGTGGACTCCTCAAAATTGTTCTCTGACATTGTAGCATGTGTGTGCCTACACTCACTTATACATCATTCATAAATAATAATTAAAAACAAATGCTACCTCTGCCCAAAGTGCACAAAGACCGGTGACATTAGTTCTGTTCTCAAAACAAAACAGAAAGAAGCAAACACCTGAGTGATAAAAATATTAATAGGTCTGGGGATGTAGCTGGGACGGGAGAGTTCTTGCTTAGCAAACTCAAAGTCCTGGGTTTGATCCCCAACACTGCATAAATTGGGTGTGTGGCAGTACACACTTGTAATCCTAGCACTTGGAAGGCAGAGGCAGGCAGATCACGCTGAATTCAAGGTCATCCTCAGCTACATAAGAGTTGGGGCTTGCTTAGGCTACATAAAATCCTCTCTCAAAAGCAAGCCATCCCAATGTCTGCCTTTGGTTCTGATCTTTTGGTATGACAGGCACTAAGTATCTCTGAGGTGTGTGGGCTTTCTCACAAACAGACTGGGGTGCTGAGGGGTTGAGTAAAACCTCCAAGGCCACACAGGAAACTCAGCAGAAGGGACATGACACACTCCATTCAGACTGGGGTTCCCTGAGGACACGGTGGGCTAAGGGATTTCTCTGCAGGAGGGACTGGCTTTGAACCTGCTTTTTGTGGCATCTCCATTAGTCTCCTGCAGAGGCTGGGAGAGGGCTGCTGACCTGGGTATCCCTGTTCCTTCCCACCCTGGTGGTCACCCCTAGTCTGAATGTGGGGCCCTCTTTATGGGTATGTCACAGTCTAGGACTGTGGTTCTAAGGGCAGTGGTGAGGAGGTCGTGGATGAAGGTCTGGACCAAAGGATGCTGTCTCTCCATTGGTGATGCTGGCATCTGGGGAAGTCACCCTCCTTCCTGTCTGGGCCATGTCAGATCCACACTGCATGTGAGCTCTTTGGACCCTGTTCTTTTCCAGGAGGAGCAGCTTGGACAGGGGCTCCATTTGTGGACGTGTGGAGGGGCAGAGTGCAGGGTGGCTCAGATGCACCCAGGACTGGGTGCACCCTGCTCTGCTGGCCTCCCCAGCAGGAGCTGTATCATATGATGGACTGGAGTGGCAGGTGTAATGGGAGATGACATTTTCTAGCTTGCCCTCTGACTATATTAAGCTCTGTGTCCCTTGTTTCTAAGGCTTTGCCTTCTGCCCTAGGGACCCTGGACTTGGACTAAGGAATTGTCTCCGCTCCCAACCTACTCTCCTAACATGGGCCTAATGAGGTCAGCCTGGCAGGGAGGGCAGGGACGTGGAATATTTAGGCTCTGGGTGCTGATGAGCTGCAGTAGAGGCGCTGGGACAGCCTTAGCACCCTCACACTAGCCACCCACGCGTCACCCAGCCTCACAAGGGCACAGGAAGCACAAGCAGCTGAGATATGCAGTTGACTCAGACATTCTGTGGGTCCCCAGGCACTCCCAGGGGTCCCCAGGAGTCCATCATCACTCTATGACCTTGCTTAGGTGCCCACATCTGTACATTCAGCCACCATGCAAGCATCCATGTATGTTTGCACACTGGTACACTCATGCATGCCACCCACTGCTGACTTCCATTTCCTCGGAGCCCTCCTCCAATCCATGGCTGAAGTGGAAGTGTTCTGGGAGCTTCAAGAGGAATGGAGTCTAAGGGTGTACATCTGTGTAGAGCTCAGAGCTCAGAGCCTGTGGGCCCTCTAAACTCCCACCAGGGGGACCCATCCTCTGGGGCAGGGAAGAGGCCCTGAAAACTCTGCCTTCTCCCCAGGGTGGGGACAGAAGCAGGTCTGGGGTTATTAATAACCATGTTCCTGACTGGAAAGGCCTGTGCGGAAGCCCCAGCCTTAAGCCAATCGGAGCAGAACTTTCCAGGAAAGCAAGCCTCCCTCTGCCTCCAGGATTAGTTCCCTCTCCTGACTTCATCCCTTTGGTGTGTGGGGCTCTTGCCAGGCTCCACCAACTGCCTGACAGGCTTGCCGTCACCTGGCAGCTGCCATCCACCCTGGCTGCCACCCAGAGAAGGTCACACTGCATGTGGGTCGTGGGGCCGGTATCAGGACTGTTTTCTTCCGTCATGTGCTCTGTGCCTCCTCCTCCCTCGCCAAACTGAAGCCTTGTGTGTGAGAGTGCAGCTCCCTGTCCTGGCCCACCTACCTAGGGCATCGGGACATTGTCCTGGCACCTCACCCTGCAAGGGCAGGCAGCTGATGAGCGCCGGGGCCAGAGGGCTGAGGCCAGTTGAGCTTCCTGGCTTTGTGACCTTGAACAAGCAGGCTTTGACTTCTTCATGGCTCAGGGTCGCATTGGTAAAATCAGTGTCCGGCCACAGGTAGCTGCAAGGGTCAGACGTGCGCGATGCTGGCATCAGCTGTGCCGGGCCACAGAGAGAAGCTGGAAAGGGGTGCAGATCTGGCCTGGCCACCAGTTCCTTTCTCATCTTCACCACCGGAGCTGCCACGCACACCTCCACGGTTACCCCCACACGCCATCTCCCCCATCACCAGCACCGCCCCACAGCTCTCTACCATATCCACACAGCCAAGACAACCACGGATTGCCACCATCCCAGGAAACCCGGCCCGCACGTGCCATGGCCAAGGTCATGTGAAATGAGGCCTATTCTGGAACTCCACACCATTGGGAATGATTTATAGCCCAACTTCCTTTCAGCCCTTCTCCGAGTCTCATATTGTTTCCTTCATTGCCCCGTAGACCAGGGGACCCGGTTTCATGTGCCCCCCACTGACTGCTGTGTGTGTGCATACACTCACATGTGCTCACACTCATACCATTTAGTCTTCAAAAACCAGCCTCTAATCTATTTTTAAATTTTTGAAAGTTTATTTTATTTTATGTGTACGAATGTTTTGTCTACATGTAAATCTCTGTATCACTTATGTGCACAGTGTCCATGGAAGCCAGAAGAGGGAGTTGGATCCTCGGGAACTGGGGTTATGGACAGTTGTAAGCCACCATGTTGTGGGATATTTGTACACTGTGTGAAGACGGATTGCTGTGATTGGTGTCATAAAAAGCTGAATGGCCAATAGCTAGGCAGGAGGTATAGGCGGGACTTCCTGGCAGAGAGGAACACTGGGAAGAAGAAAGGTGGAGATGTCCATCACTCAGTCCAGCCAGACTCGGAATGAGCCGGACACACAGAATGGGACAGAAGTAAAAGCCATGTGGTAGAATGTAGGTTAATAAAAATATGAGTTAATTTAAGTTATAAGAGCTAGTTGAGAACAAGCTTAAACTAAAGGCCAAGCTTTCATAATTAATAAATAAGTCTCCATGTCATTATTTGGGAGCTGGCTGGAGGGACAGAAAAAGACCCCTCACACCACCACAGGGGTGCTGGGGATCAAACTGAGATCCTTTGTAAGAGCAACAAGTGCTCGTAACCACTGAGCCACCTTTCTAGTCCTAGTTTATTCATGTTTTTTAGACAGGGCATTACTATGTAGCCCTGGCTGGCCAGGAACTCACTGTGTAGACCAGGCTGTTCTCAAACTTGGAGATCTGCCTGTCACAGCCACTACATCCAGTTTTCTACTTTTCTTTGCACACAGGCTCTGAGTTCTAATACAGGCTTTGACCTTAGACAAGTCACCTTGCCTCTTCTTCATAATGACACCACGGGTCTTAGAGGCACAGTGAGGCGCTCCTGAGACTGGGAGCCTGCAGGACAGACAGACAGAAGCAAGTACTCTTGACTCACTCACCCATAGCAGCTGTGGCTCCTGATGTTATCATTGGTTCTCCCCTCTTGCCTGTTTGCCCTGCCAGTGAAAATGGAAATTGACGGGCAGGCTCTCATCTTCCAACATGAAAATCTGTGGGGAAGATGGCTGTCTCCCATCTGCTCTGGGAAGGTATCCTTGCTCACTAGGAGTCAGGTTCTGCGTAGAAGGGCTAAGCAGAGAACAGAGCCATGTAGAGCTCAGCTCGAACCCTGTGAGTACCTGTGAGCAAGTCCCTTAACTGCTTTCTTTGAATGCTCTGCCTCAGTTTCCCGCTCTGCTAGGTGGATCCTATGCAGGCCGCTAAGAGGCTCCTTCCACTGTTGGACTTCTGGTTGATCCTGAACGATGGCACTGTGGACAGCCAGAAGAACCAGATTTCAGGTTCCTGTCCTCCCAGGCAGACAAAGCCAGTCCTGGCTCAGCCTGCTGCTCGGATGGTGCTGAGGATGCAGAGTGGTGGGAACTGCCGTGAGCAGAGAAAAGTTCCCTGGGCAAGTTGCAGGAGCAGCTAGTAAAGATTAGCCCAAGCCAGAACCCACTTATCTTGACCTGAGAGGGTGCCCTGGAGTCTGAGCTGGGCGGGCCTGAGGGCAGAGGGGAGGCTGGCCCAGGGCCTCCATCCTCAGGTGCAGCGAGGCTGTTCCAGCCTGGGTCTCCTGAAAACAGCATCATCTGGAGCTGGGGTGGTGCAGCTGGAGGAGGTGGGAGGGTGTGGCCTGCAGGCTCCCAGGCTTTCCCAGGCTCCTTCAGCACACTGATGTCCCTGCAGCTGCAGCCACCCAGATTCCCTCCGCCTCCCTCCAGTGGTGGCGCCCTGGCCGTGAACTCTCAGGGAATAAACAGGGGCAGAGTGGTGAGCGCTCCCAGCCCCCAACAATGTAAACTCCCCAGATATATTTATATTGTCTGGTCCTGGCCTAGGTCCCCTATCCAGCTCAGAAGTGTCACATCGTACAAATGTCACATGTACAAGGAAGCTGGGCTCCTCCTCCACGTGGTGGTGGGAGAAGCGAGGAAGCATCAGGAGCTCTGTGGGGTGACTGGACCTGGGAGCCTAAGGTGGAGGCTGGAAGCTAGAGGTTGGCAGAAAGGACACAGAGCAAGCCTCGCTACAGAGCGGAGCGTTGCCTGAGCCGGGTCCCTAGAGTCGCAGACTGGAATCTTAGCGGATCCCTAGCCTGGACAGTGACCTGGGTCACGCTGTGGCCTTCCAGGGCCAGTCTTGGCCCTGGACTCCAGGGTCATATGGCCTGGGGCCCTGTCTCACTGACAAATGGCCCAAGACTCCAGTCCTTTCTTTACTTTTTTATTGCCCTCAGCTGGGCACCTGGCCAAGACTCTTGTTCACATTATCTCATTTATTTCTCACACTGGCCTCAGGGCAGGAACCGCTGTTTCCTCTAACCCAGGGGCGAGTCTGAGGGGCTAGACAAATGTCCTGGAGGGATGGAGGCTGACACTTCCAGATGACAAAACATTTTGGCCCTAGAGAGCTGCAGCTACAGAATGACGACAGGGAAGCCTGGACTCCTGAGCTCTGGTAAACTTTCTCTAGACTGGGCCAGAAAACACAATGATGAGAGGCCTGGCCCTGCCCTGAGGGAGCCTCAGATCGAGTGGGACACAGCCCTGTCTGCGAGAGCTCCAATTCTGATCCTCAGAGACACCTGGCCTGAGGGAAACGCTGTCATCAGGGAGCCCCAGTCTGAGGAAGGCAGGGCCTGGCCTCAGAGAACTCCAGCATGAGGGGTACAAGGCCTGGCCTCAGAGAACTCCAGCCTGAGGGCTACAAGGCCTGGCCTCAGAGAACTCCAGCATGAGGGTTACAAGGCCTGGCCTCAGATAACTCCAGTATGAGGGGTACACAGGGCCTATCCTTGGGAGAGTTTGAGTCTTAGGGGGAGCACCAGACCACAAGAAATAACTGACAGAACCCTGGGGAGGCAGGTGGAGCCAGAGGGCTTTGCAGAGCCGAGGAAGGAGGAGTTTGGCAAGTGGTCCACAGCCTTCTGTGGCCCTGGAGACTGGTGCTGTGCTCCTGCAAGGTCCTGATTAGGAAACAAGGCTTGTCTCCCGCTGCCCCAGCGCCCCCCTCCCCTGGCTGTAAGGCCATCCTGGCCCTGCCTACCCTGCCTGGGAGGGGCAGGCCAAGCAGAGCCCTGTGACAAGCATGCCACTGGAAACAGAACACATCTTGGGAATGACACCCAGGGAAGGCTATTTTCATCCGGGAAGTCTCCCGCTTCTGCTGGCCACCCCAAAAATAACCTGGCTCCTGCAAGGCCTGAGCACCTAGGGCTGTCAGCAGCTGCCTGCACGCAGCACCCTAGCTCATGATGGAAAGAAAGTCTCTTCCCGGGAGGAGAGCTGACTCCCCCGCAGGCAGAAGCTCTGCTTAGGAAGCCCCGGAATGGTAGGGCCGTGGATCCACTTCTGGGACTGGGGACTTCTGACATTCAGGTCTCTGCAGCCTGCTTCCCTGAAGAGGGTTGTTTTGGGGGTGAGGCAGTAGAGTGGGGGGCGAGTCAGGTGGTTTCTCACCCGTCCAGGCTGTGATTTGGAATTTGTGCTCTGGCTGAGAAACCGGATCTTCTCCACATGGCCGGTGGGCTCAGTGGAGCAGCCTGGCTGTACCTGGCAGTGCCGGACTGCCCTGCTGCTGGCCACATGGCCCCTGATGGGAGGGTTCACATGTCCCAGCACCAGCCAGCCACCTGCTACCTCTGCCTCCCAAAATAGGAAAACCTGGCCTTCTCCTCTTACTTCCCTCGTCTTAGCATGGCACACTCACTGCTTCCCATCCTGCTCAGCTACGGGAGGTGTTGAGGGATTGACCTTCAGCCCTGACTTGCCTCAAGGCGGGAGTCTGGATGCGGCCTAAGGGAGTCGTTTGGATTCTGGGCTGGTGCAGAATGGGGCTCTGCTTGTAGGAATCAGTGTCCTGTGTTGAGAAGAGGTTGTTCCTCATGCCTTCCCCTCTCCTCAGCATCCAACAGAACCCTTAACATTAAGTAGGGGCTTGGACTCCTGACCCAAGCAGTGTGTGTGTGTGTGTGTGTGTGTGTGTGTGTGTGTGTGTGTGTGTGTGTGTGTTTGGTGTTTGTATGTTGTATACACACACACACACACACATGTTCCTGTTTGCACTCACGTATATAGGGTTGTGCATGTGTATATACATATATATTTGGAGTTTGTGTGTATACATACATTCATGCTTGTGTATGTGTGTGTGGAGTCTAGAGGCTGACGTTGGGTTTCTGGTTCAATGGTGTATTATTATGGAGAGGGTCTCTCTCTGAACTTGGAGCTCAGTAATTCAGAGACACTGGACCCCACAGATCCGCCTCTCTCTGCCTCCCCAGTGCTGGGACTATAGGCATTTACTACTGAGTCCAGCTTTTCATGTGCCCGGGATCCAGACTGATACCCGCACAGTGAACCCTTTACCGGCCGAGCCATCTATCTCCCCAGCCCTAATCCAAGTGATATTGACCTCTTCACATGGGCAGGGAAGGCTGAAGTGTGCAGGTTGAGAAGGAACCGCTCTCCTGTATGCCACCCCCCTACCCCAGCCCCCCACCCCCACCCCCACCTCATTTCGCACACAGCGGTCATTGCTGAGTGCTTTCTACCCGTGAAGAGCCCTGCCAGCACTCACTCATCACACACTGTGTATTTAAGCCTTAGAGCACGGGGAGGGTATGGTTGTACCCTTTAATGGCAGAGCAAGTGAGGCCCAGCGTGGTCAAACCTTTGCCTAACTTATAGAGCAGTGATACGGAGGAGTTGGTGTAAGCAAACCCAGGCCAAAATAACGTCTTTCCTTTCTCTGAAATCTTTTTTCCTCACTATGAGAAAAGCCCAACTTTCAAACAGGTAAGAGTAGTGTAGTGAACCTGCAAGTATTCACCACTAAGATAGACTAACGGACATTGGGTGGATTTTATTTGCTATGGGGGTGGGTACGAGTACATATACATATACACAAAATGTCACTGTGACCTGTCAGTCCAGTCACTCCACAGTGCATCTCTGTGTATACAGTTGGCCAGGAGAGAACTCAGTAGGTAAAGGACTTGCTGTGCAAGCGTCAGACCTGATCTCGGCTCCCAGCACCTAACTAAAAAGCCCGGGGGGGGGGGGGGGGGGGGAGTGGCAGTGCCGGGGAGGGAGAGCCAGGAGGCTCTCTGGAGCTCACTGGCCTCACTGATGGGCCCGAGGTTCAGTGAGAGATCTTGTTACAAAAATAAAGTGAAGAGAGATAGAGGAAGACACCTGATGTCAATCCCTGGCTTCCACACACATGTATTCATGCATGTACATGCACGTCTGCCCATATACACATACACATGAACACGCATGCATGCACATCACATGTAATTAAAAAATAATGAAAATAAAATCTTGAAAAAAGAATGTCCCGCTTCCTTCTCTGGGGTCTAGCCAGTAAATGGATAGAACTAGAAAAAAGATCCTATTGAGCCAGGTGGCGGTGGTACATGTGTTTGATCCCAGCACTTGGGAGGCAGAGCCATGTGGATCTCTGTGAGTTCGAGGCCAGCCTGGTCTACAGAGCGAGATCCAGGACAGGCACCAAAACTACACAGAGAAACCCTGTCTCAAAAAAAAACAAAAAACAAAAAACAACAACAACAAAAAAAAAAACAAAAAAAAAAAAAAAAAAAAAAACCAAAAACCAAAAGATCCTATTGAATGAGATAACCCAGGCCCGGAAAGACAAATGTCAACTGTTCTCTCCCATCAGACCCCCAAGCTCCAGATACAAGTGTGGCCCTCACCCCTCATCAAGAAACTTCTCTTTGCAGCAGACAGACCATCACAAAAACCTCACAAGCAATCAAAATGTAGCCCTGCGGAGCCCCATCCCAGTGCATACATCTACAAGACACCCCTGCATCTTAGGCTCAGGGAACCCCGCAGAGGAGGGGGCAGAAAGACTGTGAGAGCCAGAGGAGCAGAGTGCTTGCTGTGAGACTGTGTCTCTTAGCATGGTCAGAGGCTACACCCGTAAAGTCTCGCCAGTATGACTGCTTAAGCTGAACAAAGACAGCGTTAATAGACATGTCAACATGGATGGGGGATAGCCCAGGAGGCCTGAACCTTACCCGAAGAACCACAGGCAACTAAGGAATGCTGAGACACACCCACTTGTTACCCACCGTCAAATGATCAGCTCAGGAAACATACGTGTGAGTGACATACAGACTAAGCAGGTTGTATTTAAAAATACATGTATATACATCTACATATCTGCACGTGACATCAGTAATGAAGAAAAGGTCCTGAGTTTGAAAGAAAACAAGGAGAGGTGTATCTGGGAGGGTTTGGAGGAAGGAAAGGGAAGCGGGAACGATGCAATTAGTTTATAATCTCAAAACTAAAAGGAAGAAATATATAGAAAAAATGAGTGCTTGGACCCTCACTTAGCCCTTGGAGATTTTTGTGGAGAACAGCAGGCACAAGATGCCTAGCTCCGTGTGCTGGCCACTTCTCTGTTGCTGTGATAGTACGCCATGACCAAGGCAACTTAGGGAAGGAAGAGTTTGTCTTGCCTGGTGGTTTCAGAGGGTTAGAGTCTACTGTGGTGGGGTAGAGGCCTACAGGCAGAGCAGGGAGCTGATCGCTCTCATCCTCAAACTGCAAGCGCAATGCTGAGAGAGAAGGAGCGGAGGCCTTGGAACCTCAAAACCCTCCCCAAGTGACACACCTCCTCCAGCAAGGCCACACCTCCTCCACCTCTCCCAACAGTGCCACCAACTGGAGGTCAAGTGGTCAAACACATGAGCCCATGGGGCGCATCCTCATTCAAACCACCAACGCTTGGCAACTACTTCCATGTTCACAGAACCCTCCCCATCCATGACATCAACTATATCACTACAGTGTTGTGTGCTGTGAAAAAAGTCCCCCCGCTTTACAGATGGGGATTCTCAGACACTTAGGAAAATGCCCCCAAGCACTACCTGTAAGAAACGACAGAGGTCTGGTTTTGATTGATGTCAAATTTGACTCTTTTTTTTCCAGGACTGAATAAAGAGGGCATTGCCCCTCTGCTCACATGTGGACAGAGACCTCCGCATCTTAACTTACACAGGACTTGTGCATAACCATCTTTGGGGGACATGGAGATGGGTTGAGACATCTCTGGAGGTCTGAGTCCCAGATGCTTGGGGGAAAACACGTAGCTGGATCTTGGGGACACCTCAGGGAGGAGTGTGGGTTGAAGCTGGAGGAGGTAAAAGCAAACGTTACTATCTGGAGTACCTAAAGAAATCATCCCAGCCAATAATCTTGGGTTCCGCAGGCACTGCCGGCTCCGTAAACATGGAGGAGAGATTAGCTGTGCTGACAGTCTCCGCAGTGGCTACGGGGAGCGAGGGATCCCAGGGAGGACCGGCTTTGAAAGAGCTCTTCACTCACCTCAGCAGAGAAGAGAGGCGTCTCAGCCCCACTCCCCTCTTCCCAAGGGTGCTCAGGGACTTGCATACTGGGTTGCTTCATTTTAGCAAGACGGAGGACTGAGATGGGTGGGAGGTCGCCATGGGGAGCGGTGTGGAGGGCGGGGAGGGTCGCTAAGGAGGTAGCAGCCTGGTCAGCTGAGCAATGGATAGTCTGGTCGTGGGCAGATACGGGCAGGTGAGATCCACCCTGCCCCGGCTCTGGGGACCCTGAGCTCTAGAACATCTGAGCGCTTGGTACTCAGCTTTGGTTGCAGGAGATCGGGGCGCAAGCGGTCAAGTTTTCCGAATGGAAAATGACGAGCTCTTTCTGGAAAGCTGAGTTTCCCAGCTCGGTGGGTTCAGCTGACTAGGGGAAACCCGAGCACTGTGGGCAGGCTGGGGGGTCCAGCAGCAGGGGAGGCAGTCCCCCGAGGCGCCTCTCCCTGAGAGCTGCGGAGGGTTGGCTGCCTGAGGCAGCAGGGTGTGGTGGAGAGCTGGAAGCTGAGTTAGCCTCAGCCACAGTCCCCTGCAGCCTGGGCCCAAACCAGCAGCCAGAGTGATACATGACAACAGGCATTCCTGCTTCTCTTCAGCTCTGGCAGTCCGCACAGTGAGGAGACCTGCAGGACCTGTGGGATCCCATCTTGCTGTTTCTCTGCCCCCCCATTCACTCTGTTCCAGCCTCACGCATGGCACACTCGTGTCCCAGGACCTTTGCACGGCTCGCCCTCCTCCTGGATGCTCTTTCTCCAGACACCCAAACCCCTCATCCCGTATAGTCTTGAGGACTTCGTTCAAATCATCTCAATAGGGCCTCCGTACTCTCCCTGTATTACGTTGGTTTTCTCCAAATCTCTTACAGTCTCCTAGTAGGTTTGTAGTAGGTAAATGATAGTGCCCCCCAAAGCTGTCCCCATCCTTACTCCTTTGACTTTATGGGTGACTATAATGAAGTGGTTCTCAACCAGTGGGTCGCGACCCTCTGAGGGTTGAACGGCCCTTTCACGGGGGTTGTCTAAGACCATCAGAAAACACAGATGTTCATTACAATTCATAACAGTAGCAAAATTTCAGTTATGAAGTAGCAATGGAAATAATTTTATGGTTGGGGGGGTCACAACATGAGGAACTGTATTAAAGGGTCGCAGCGTAAGGAAGGTTGAGAACCACTGCTGTGGTGGATTGTCTAGTGTCCTGTGCCCATCCCCCACCGAACGTTCTGTCCTCCTGGAAGCTTCGAATGGGAGCTTGTTTGGAGGCACAGTCCTTGCAGGTGTGAGATGATGAGTTGAAGATGAGGTCATGCTGGATTCAAGGCAGGCCAACACCCAGTGATTGATGTCTTCATAAGAAAGGACACGCAGAAACACAAGACAGGCCATCGTTGTCCTCTTTTTTAATTGTTGTTGCCTTTTAAGCCACGACTGTCCAAATCAGCAACTGAACCTCAGCCGCTCCCAGCAGTGGTTAGGCCACAAGAGCCGAAGCCTGAGGGGATTCTGTTCTCTCAGCACCGACTCTTTCAAAGCTACCAGGGAACTTATCTAAATCTCTCTCCCTCTAAAGAACTCAAGATTCAAAGGTTAAGGTGGAATTCTGCTCCTCAGAGAGGCTGAATAGCAAGCAGCTCACCTCCTCCAAAAAGCCCTTGCCTCCTCGCCCCTCCTTAAAGACCCTTCTCCACAGGCTCCTCCCTACCACTTCCTGTCAGCTAGTTGCTGAGGCAGCCTCCCTGACCCCAAGTGAATTTTATTTAGTCAAACACATCTTTGCATCATTGAACAAATGTTCCGGAGCATAAACAAAAGTAACACACCTTAAAATAATATTGTACGACAGGCCGTCTGAAGGCTTCAGCGGCACAGCCACAGCTGGGCTCTAATGGTTGTCACCAGGGAGTTAGAGGGGAGGCTTCCCTAGTGTTGGGGAGGGAGTGGGACCCTGCCAACATCTTGATCTCGGCTTTCTGACATCCAGGTCTGTGAGGTGGTATGGTTATGTTTTGATATGATAGGTTATGTGATAACTTGCACTGTGGCCACAAGAGTTAGTGCCACTGGTACCACAGTGTACTCACAGGGTGTGTGTGTGTGTCATACTTTTCCATGCATGTGCTTACAGGGTGAGAAGTGTGCCTCCTGGCTGTGACCTGACCCACCCACTCTGAAACCCATACTAAATCCCCAACCCCAGTCTGGGCTAGGGGATTTGCCATGTGACCTTGAGCAAGTCATAGCCTGGTTTCAGACGAAGAATATTAGAACCATCAGGCACGGAGGCACACAACTTTAATCTCAGCACTCGGGAGGCAGAGGCAGGCAGATCTCTGTGAGTTCATGGTCAACCTGGTCTAGGCAGGGAGTTCCAGACCAGCCAGGACTGCAAGGTGAGACCTTGCCTCAGAACAACCACCAACAATTAGGTTTGCCCTGTAGCTCTGCCCTGCTAGGATTCTTGGTAGTTTCCTTCCCTTCCTTCCTCCTTCTCCTCAGATAGTCTCAGGAACGCCTCCAACCTCCCAGCTCTCCTGCCCTTAGCTCTCCACAGGAGCTGTGATCCCGGCCTTGGAGAGCAGGTGTGAGGATTAATATAGCGGTGGAGGAGATGAGTGGAGGGATCTCAGAGGGCTTGAGCAGAGGACACAATAGCACAGTAAAGACCTCACCTTCAGCTCTCTGTATCCTCAGGTTCTGTAAACACAGATTCCATCAATCATCATTTAAAAATATCAGAAGAATTTGCAGATTTTTTAAACTCCTTTTCTTCATCATTGTTTTCTAAATAATACAGTATAATAACAGTCTACACAGCATCTATGCCATGTGAGATAGTATATGTAGTTTAGGTGGGTGGGAGGATTTGAGTAGACTATGTGCGAAAGTGCCATCATTTTACACACGGCATTTGGGCATCAGTGGGTACTGGTCTGAGGTAGTCCTGGAAGCAGCTCTGGCAGATACAGCTGATGGCTGTGCCTGGTCTCAGGGTCCCACTGTCAGCCCTGTATCCACGCCCCCATTCTGTGCCCTGCAGGCCTATGTGCCTTGTCTACCACAGGGCCCACAAGAAGCATGTGTTGGTCCTGTGACGGGTGTGGTGTGCACAGCATGCAAGGTGATGCAGCGACCTTGGGTAAACACCTTCCTCCTTCACAGCACCAACGCGGATGGTCTTCCCTTGCACAGTGGACAATGGGCACCTTGTGTGAGCCAAGAGGAAAAGCGGGTACTTATAACTGCTGATCTGGTCTGAGCCCCAAACAGGCTCAGGAAGGGCCAGACAAAAGGGGTCTGGAAAACTAGTGCTGATGTCTGGGGACGGATTGTGGGCGGGGGGCATCCAGATGCAGTCCTGGGGGGACAAAGTGGAGACGACTGGGAGAAAGAGTGGAGGACCCCAAAGGAGCTGTTTAAGAAGTGAACGATAGCCCTGGTCGGGGACTCAATTCGGGTGGGTGCGGGGCTGCAGATGCGGGGGAGGGGCTCTTCAGGAGGGGCCTGGCTGTAGTTCCTGGCAGGAAGGATTTGCTTCCTTCCAGTCCCAGGCCCCCTGGCTCAGGAAACACTCAAGTAGCAAAGCCAGGCTGGCTCTTGAGCTGGACAAAGCTGAGCAGGCGCCTTCCACCCTGATGTCCAGGGCCCGAGCCTCCTCTCATCCGAGGGAAGTATTTCATACACCGTGAAGTTGGCCCTGCAAGATGCCGTTGAAGCTGCTGCTGGCCTGCTGGGGACACAGGGATGGGCCTGGACTGGGCACTGGACACCCTACACTTGTTCTTGTCCCCGCTGCCGCTAGCTCTAACCGGGCTGTCTGGGCCGCTGCAGTGACAGCGATGTCCTTGGTGTCCTGTCGGCGGGAACCTGTGAAGTGGCCCACTTCCTTTTGCACAGGGTCTCGTGTAGCCTAGGATGGTCTCCAACTCCCTATATTGCTAAGTATGACTTTGAACTTGTGGCTCTCTGCCTCCACCTCCCAAGTGCACGTGCTACCACGGACATTGTTGTTTGTTTCCCCCCTCCCTCCCTCTCCCTCTCTCTCTCTCTCTCTCTCTCTCTCTCTCTCTCTCTCTCTCTCTCTCTCTCTCTCACACACACACACACACACACACACACACACACACACGCACTTGTCCACGCACATGTACGTCTATACACGTATAGCCAGAGGAAGACATAAGGGCCTTCCTCTGTTGCCCTCTGCTGTATTCTCTTGAGACAGTCTTTCACTGAATGTGAACTCACTGTTTTCCAGCTAGGCAAGCCCCAGTGATCCCCCATCTCCAACCCCTACCTCCAAAAACCAGGGGTTTGCAAACACACCCCGTCACGCCTGGCTGTTTTTATGTTGGTGCGGGGATCCAAACTCAGGTTCATAGCCTCGCAGAGCAAGCGCTTCTACTCACTAAGCCGTGTCCCCTCCCGTCTGGTCTCACGTTGTGCAAACGGTCGAACTTCTGGCTTCATGCACGCCAGGCAAGCACTCTGCCAACTGAGTTGCATCCCCAGCCTCAGAGCTGTCAGCTCAACTAAGTATGAGCTACTCCTAGACCCTGATATCCAAGGATGTGCTTCAAGATTCAGGCTTTGAGCTTGGCACACCGGAAGACCGCTGTTGGAGCTAGCACATGGAGTGTGCTGTGCAGAACCCAGGAAGGCAGGGCCTGGCTCCCCGGCCCTGGGGTGGGGTCGGGGGATGAACTCAAAACCTATTTTCTTCTGGGCTCATGTGCAAAGCTCATTGCTCATTTGCTCATTTGCAAAAGGTCAAAGTGCACGTGAAGACCCCCTGTGATCATCTGTCCAGGTGAGGCTCTGAGAGAGTCCTGTTTCCCTCTCCTGAAGATGGAGGGATGACAGACAGCTGGTACCCAGGAAGCTGGACCCAGTGAGCCTGGCACTGTAATGGGGAACACAGGAGTGATGGATGGGAGGCTGGATCGACAGAAACTTGGTCTGATCCCTTGTTGGGGATGCCATGTCTGCTGTGGCCTTTGGGCCATGAAGCAGCACTGGCCCCAGCCCTACATTTGTTTAGACTGCTTCCTCCGAAATTCTCATCCCCCAAACATCACCCTCCCTCCTGGAGCCGCCTTCAATTTCTCCCCAGCAGGGCACCCAACACTCAAATGGCTCCAGCCCTCCCACAGTGTGTGGAGCCCCAGGTTATAGTTATCAGGTTATTGCCTTTCATCTTGTCTGCCAGGTCCTGAGTTCTTAGACAACTCTCCTTCTGTTGTTGCTTTTTGACAAGGTGTGGTTTGAGTGAGACTGGCCTCCACAGACTCATACATGTCAATATTTGGTTCCCAGTTGGTGGAACTGTTTGGGAAGGATTAGGAGGTGTGGCCTGTTAGAGGAGGTGTGTCCCTGGGAGTGGACTTTAACGTTTCAAAAGCCTACTCCATTCCCAGTTCTCTCTCTCTCTCTCTCTCTCTCTCTCTCTCTCTCTCTCTCTCTCTCTCTCTCTCTCTCTCTCTCTCTCAGTTCTCAGCTGCTATTCCAGCTCCACGCCTCCTGCTGCCATGATGCATGATGGTCATGGACTCTAACCCTCCAAAACCGTGAGTCCCCGAATTAAATGTTTTCTTTTATAGGTTGCGTTTTGTCACTGCAATAGAAAAGTGGGACACAGGGTCTCCTTGCACTGTAGACCAGGCTGGCCTTGAGGTCACCGAGGTCCACTTGCTTCTAACTCCTGAGTGCTGGGATCAAAGGTGTAAGCCACCACACCCAGCTTGTCGCTCTCATTTTAAGGATGAGAAAACCTCCAGCAAGCCGTATTGTCACAGGCTGCGAAGGAGAGAACCCGGGGCTTTGGTTTAGTCGTCATACACTCTGTCCCTGACTCCTGGGTCCCCCTGACCCTAAGCAGAGCCTCACACGCCTCCCTGCTTCTGGGAGTGTGGTCCACTCCTACTGATATAGTGTGGGTGAGGGGCGCTGATCGTTTGGGGGCCCACCCACAAGGTGGCCCTCCTGTTCTTCATGGCGCTACTCTCAGGCTCCCCGCCCTCTTGAACTTTCCCTCCAATCCAAAGGATGTCAGACCTCTTATCTCACTGGGTGTGCCCCTCCCTGGGGCTCTGTAAGGACACTCTGGCCTCACAGAGGTCGGTGACTCAACCAGGGTCCCCAGAGAAGTCTGGCAGGCCAGGGGGGGGGGCTGGGGCTAAGATTCACTTCCCATCTGGACCACTCGCCAGCAGTACTCGCCGCCGCCGCCACATGCCCTCTGTGGTCTGGCATGGGAGTGGGGGTGACTTTCTGGGATGGTCCGTCTCAAGTGCAGCAGAGAGACACTTGGGGGCTACAGCTCTGCCCACAGCTCAGAGTGAGCTGCCCTTGTGGTCACCCGCTTCCTTACAGACAGCTTGGGATGTTGAAACTCTCTGGTTGTTGGAGTTCTTGCTCCACAGTCCGGGATTGGGTGCTGGGCTCAGAAGCCTGTATGTGGACCTGTTGTTTTTCGGGTGCAGTTGAGGGCAGGCCCCTGCTGAGAAGTTTTCTTAAGGGCCTGTTTCTTTTCTGGTGAAGATAGACAACCCTCCCGCCTTGATTTATTTAAGCAGAACTTGACTTGGTGACGTCAACTGCTGAACCAGGAGGCCTGGGCAAAAATGTTCAGAGCAGTATTGTTCACGAGAGAGGAATCTGAGCCTGCTCCAGTGCCCACCAACAGCAGAGAGGGTGAATGAGCTGTAGCTGTGTGGTCACGTGGTGAAATGTGGTCAAAAACGTGGTCAAAAACGAATGGCCTGGCCTCACATGTCACAGTGTGATGGATCCTGGCAACAGGAAACCAAGATGAAAAGGTCCCAAGAGACAGTTTGCTGCATGACACTCTTGAATAAAGTTAAAAACCCTGAAGATGAAATCTTAATTTTATGGAATTCATATGCATGTAATTAAGCTATACAAAGTGTTAAGTAAGGGAATGTGGGCCTGGGATTAAGACAGCCGTTACCACAGATGGGGCCCAAGGCTGAGTTAGAGGCGGCTGTAATGAAGGATGAGCTATTGCTCGGGGTGATGGGTTTATGGACATTTATTACATTAGTTGAACAATGTAATTGAACACTGCCAATAAAAGTGGGCAGGGCACAGAGCATTACTACGACTGCCACAGACCAAGGAGTCTGTAAACCTGGGATCCAAACAGAAACCCAAACTAACTGCGCAAACAGAGAAAGCTCTACTGCACCCCCCCCAAGAAGGCAACTGGAAAAAATAAGTATGATGGGGAGTAAGATCTTGTCAGCCAGACTCTGGGAAAGGACAGTGCCATTTTGTTTTGTTTTAAGACAGAGTCCTGTGTGGCCCAGGTTGGCCTCAAACTCACAACGTAGCCAAGGGTGACCTTGAATGATTCCTCACCCTCCTGCTTCTGCCCCGTAGGGCTGGAAGACCCCTGTGTGCTGCCCCGCCTGGTTTCTATGTGCTGAGGCCTGCACTCTGGGCTTCCTGAACATCACTAACCACTCTACCAAAGGAGCCACACGCCCAGGCACCCCCAGCTCTGAGTTGGCGTTCTGTTGCCACATAAAAATTATAGTTGTCCCTCAGGGTCTGAGGGGGCTTGGTTCCAGGATCTCTCAAGTACTGCAGATTAAGTCCCTTAATGGCCTAGCATTCACATATGTCTTACACATATTCCCCCATATACTTTAAATTATCTCTAGATTACTTATAATAATACACAGTTGTTATGATGTCGACAGTTGTTATACTGTGTCATTTAGGGGATAATGAGAGGAAGAAATAGTCTGTACATGTTCTGCCCAGATGTGATTTCTTTTACTGAATTACCTTTGATCTGCACTTGATTGAACCCACAGACAGACTCCATGGATACAGGTAGGGGTTTTGGGGTGTTTTTTTTAACCGTCACCCTGGTAGGTCAGAAGTCTGGGCACTGAACAGCTGTGTTCTCTGCACAGGGTCTCCAGAGGCTGAAACCAAGGTGTGGGTACTCTGTGATCTCATCCAAGACTTAGATCTCCTCCCACATTCTTCACAGTCCTGGGACAGACGGCCTGAACTTCCTGAGGCCTCTGCTATCTCCTCCAGTGTGGTTTTCCACAGCACGAACGTGCACACGAGCCAGTGTATTCACAAGTCCTGTTCACACTCCCAGGGGGAGCATTTACACAGTAGCGTGTTGGTTTGAATGAGAAATGTCCCCTGTACGCTCAGGCATTTGAACACATCTCCAGTTGGCAGCGCTGAAGTTTGTTGTTGGGGGTAGGCTTGCAGACTTCAGAGCCCCGCCCCCACTTCCGGTTTGCTCTCTGTTGCTCTCTTAACTTCCTGCTCCAGCGGCCATGCCTGCCACCCAGCTGCATGCCCCTCCCCCCACCATGATCAGCTCTCCTCCCTCTGGACCCGTAAGCCCAAATAAATGCTTCCTCCTCCCCTCCCCCACTTCTTCTGTTTCCTTTTTCAGAAAGAATTTGTTTGTATTACTTCTATTAACATGCATGCATTTGACTATGTGAGTCAATGCATGTAGATGCCCACAGAGGCCAGAAGAGGGTGTCAGATCCCCTGGAGCAAGTGACTGGTGTGGGTGCTGGGAGCCAAACGCAGGTCCCCTGGGAGAGCAGTACTTGCTCTTAACCATTGAACCACATCTCTCCAGCCTTCTGCAAGTTGCCTTGGTCATGAATCAGAGCAACCGAAAAGTAACCATCACACCAGGGGGAGGGAATTCTGGAGAGAAAATAGAAGAATGTTTATCATCCTTCCTTTCCAAAGCTTGACATTCTCCTCCATGAAGCAAGGGGACTAACCTGGACTCAGAAGGAACTTCACCTCAATGAAAGAGAATGATAAACACAGAATGGTCCCTTTCAGAGATACTGGCGAAGGCTTGCTGCGAGCCAGGAGGGCCTCTGGAAACGCAGAGAACATGGTGGTTGGATGGTTTGGATGAAAATGCACCCCCCCTCCCCCCTCCCCCCCCCAGCCAAAGACTCATAGGGAGTGGTGTTATTGGAGGTGTGGCCTTGCTGGAGGAAGTTTGCCACAGAGCGAGGGCTTTGAGGTTTCAGAAGCTCAGGCCAGGCCCAGTGGCTCACTCTCTTTCTGTTGCCTGTGATCTGGATGTAGAAAGAAATCTTAGCTCCTCCATAGCTCCATGTCTACCTGCTTGCCATCACGCTTCCTGCCATGCTGATAATGGAAGAAACCTCTGAACTGTAAGCCAGCCCCAATTAAGTGTTTTCCTTTATGACAGATGTGGTCATGGTGTCTTCTCACAATAGAAACCCAAACTAAGAGAATGGCATATAGTGTGGACATGATTCTGTTGCCTGAGGATTGACCATTTTATGAAAAAGACAAGTGTGAGGTATAGGATCTCTGTGTTGAAAGCTACAAAATGCTGTTGCAAGGAGTCAGTGAGGATTCAAATAAACTGAAAGATAGACCATGTTCATGAACTGAAGATTCAGCAAGGCGAGGATGTCAACTGCCCCAAAATGAACTATGTATTTAACATGTCATCAAAATCTCAGCAGAATCTTCTCTGGTAGATCTAAAAAGACGGGTGTCACCCTGCCCAGATTTAAAACTCAGTGTAAAACTGTAATTATCACCAGGACAGAGGGACATTGCCAATGAGATGGATACAGAGATCAACAAACAGAAGCAAAGGTTCAGGATTTGATCCATGCAGATACGATTAATGTGTATGAAGATACACAGACAATTCAACAGAGAACGAGCAGCCTTTTCAAGAGATGAATTAGAACGGGTTGGTGAGATGGCTCAGCACGTGAGGATGCTTGTCATCAAGCCTGACAGAGCTGGTTTCAGAGGCTGCATCATGATGATGATGATGGGGGGGGGGGAGAGAGGGAGGGAGAGGGGAGAGAGAGAGAAAGAGAGAGAGAGAGAGAGAGAGAGAGAGCCTTACAGATGCTGTGGCACATATGTGCCCCCCCCCCAATGTGGCGGTTTGGATGAGATACCCCTGTAGTCTTGGGTATTTGGAAGTTTGGTCCTCATTTGGTGGCACTGTTTGGGTATATTTAGGAGGGTTGTGAGCCACCATGTGGGTGCTGGGAACCAAACTTAGGCCCCCTGCAAAAGTAACACATGCTCTTAACCACTGAGCCATCTTGTCAGCCCCTAACTTTTTGGGGTTTTTTTTGAGACAAAAATCTCATGTAACCCAAGCTGGCCTCAAATTCACTACTTCACTACACAGCTGAGGGTGACCTTGAACTTCTAAGCCTCTTGCCTCAATGCCGAAAGTTCAGAGATCACAGGCATGTGTTAGTTGTCAAACTCAGGGTTTCCCACATGCTAGACAAGCGCTCTGCCTACAGAGCTACACCCTAGCCTCCCTTTCCTAGGGGCTATTTTTAATGTTTATTTGCTTGTCACGTGTGTATGCGTGTTGGTGTATGCACCATGGCTCACGTGTGCAGGCCACCAGACAGCTTGCACCTTCCGCCGTGGGTGTTCCAGGTACTGGACTCAGGTTCTCAGTTCGGCGTCAGGAGCCCTTAAGCGCTGAGCCGTCTCACGGCCCGCCCTAGCCCTTTATGGTTACGAAAGAGTGGGTTTCCGTGCTGGAGAGAGGGCTTGCTGTGTAAGCAAAGCATGAGGACCTGAGTTTGAGCTCTAGCACCCACATAAAACACTGGGCATGCTCAAGCACACTGGGGAGACAGGAGGGTCCCGAGGGCTCCCCAGCCATTCAGCACAGCCTGTGGGCCAGTTCCAGGTCTCAGTGGGAGACCGTCTCAGAAAACAAGGCGCTGGCTCCTGAAGAACAACACCTAAGGTTGACTCTGGCCTCCGCAGGCATGCACACGATTCTCCGACCTCCTAAGAGCGACTGTAAAAAAGCACAGTCTGGGCTTCCTGCTGCAACCCCAGAGGATCTTATTATCTTAGGAGGTGACGGCTTCATGAGTGGAACTGTCCCCAAAGACCTGCCAGTGGGGCAGGCTGTGGAGGGAGAAGGCAGTGACATGAGATTTAGAAAAAGAGAACCAACAAGCAGAAACCTGCTTATAGAATAAGGATATAAAGAAAAGGTTTTGTGAGGCTTGACAGTGTTTTCTTTAAGCTGAACATCATTACAAAAGCGTACAGTTTGCAGTCCTGTAGACACTGACCCAGGCCTGCACGTCCATTTTCATGCCAGCACATCAGTGTAACATCCCAGGCTGCATGCTCTGCACAGGTGCCCCGCCCAGTACTGATTTTTCTCGTGTTTTTCTTTTTGTGGTCCTGGGATTGAACCTAGAGCCTTGTACATGCTAAGCAAGTGTTCTACCCTGCCCTGTTTTTACTTCTTATTTTGAAAGTCTTACTAAATTACTCAGGTTGGTCTTGAACTCATGCTATTGCCCAGGCAGGCCTTGTACTTTTGAACCCTCTGCCTCAGTTTCCTGAGTTTCTATCAGGCCTGGCACACTTACAACAAAAAATTTTTTGAGACTGGTTTCAGGTAAGCCTGATTGGTCTTGAACTCAATTGTCCAAGATGATCTTGACTTCTGATCCTCTTGTCATCTCCTCCTGCTCACTGAGACTGTAAATGTGCGCCACCACATCTGGTTTATGTCGTGCCAGGCTTCATGCATGCTAGGCAAACACTCTACCAACCGAGCCGCATTCCCAGCCCTTCACACTCTCTCCGGCACATTTATTGTATCTTTTCTACCGTTATGTATGTTTAAATGCACAAATGTCACCATATTACCATACTGTGGCCTAGTACCCACTCAGTGATGCGTTAATTTAAGTCTGTGACCTCCAGGAACCAGACTAGACCACAAGCCCAGGCATGCAGCGGGCTATACCATTGAGGCTGGTGTTAGCACACCCTAGATGGGCACAAGGACAAAACCATGTGCCAGTGCATTTCTCAGAACATCTCTCTGTTGTTAAGCAACGCACCATTGTTATTTATCCTAGAGAAGAAATGAAAACTTTTCTTCCCACGAAAACTTGCCCTCAAATGTTGATCGCAGCTTTGCTTCTAACAGCCCACAGCCACAAACAACCCAAACAACTTTGAACGGATGAGCGGTTCGCAGAGCGCGGCACATCCTTCAACAACAGACTACTATGCCACAGTAAAAAAGATGCGATTGACACATGCAATGGTTTGGATGGCGCTCAAAGACATTTCTATGAAATGAGAGAAGGCAGCCGAGAGGTTACACACTGGATAATCTCATTTATCTGACAGTCTGGCAAAGACGAAACTACAGTGATGGAAAATGTATCTGCGGTTGCCAGGGTTACTGGTGTGGTGAGGGTGTGTCTATAAAGGGGTAGCACGAGGGAGTTTTTGAGGGTGATGGAATTGTTCTGATGGTGGTTACACAATTCTGTACATGTGTTTGGGTTTGCCAGACTGTGAGGCAGAAGATAAAAAGGGTAAGTTTTACTGTAGGAGATCTTTATTTATTTTTAAAAAAGATTTATTTACTTTAATTTTATGTGTTCTGGATGTTTTGCCTGAATGTATGTATATTATATGTATATGCACCACATGCATGCCTGGTGACCCCAGAGGTCAAAAGAAGACATTGGATCCTCTGGAGCTGAAGTTATAGCTTTTTGTGAGATGCCATGTGGGTACCGGGATCCAAACCCAGATCCTCTGAAAAGCAGTTAGTGCTCTTAACAACTGAGCTATCTTTTCAGCCCCAAGGTTTTATTTTATTGTTTATTTATTTATTTTGGTTTTTCGGGACAGGATTTCTCTGTGTAGCCTTGGCTGTCCTGGAACTCTCTTGTAGACCAGGCTGGCCTCGAACTTACAGAGATCCACCTGCCTCTGCCTCCCGAGTGCTGAGACTAAAGGCATGTGCCACTACTGCCTGGCTGTTTTATTTTATTTATTTATTTTTTTTGAGACACAGTCTTATGTAGCTCAGGCTAGCCTCAAACTTGGTATGTAGTTGAAGATAGCCTTGAACTCACGATCCTCCTGTCTCCTTTTCCCAAGTACTGAGATTGTGGGCATGAACCATCATACCCACTGGGTGCTGGAGATGAAACCCAGGTTTCCTGCATGGCAGACAAGCACTTTACCAACTAAACTGTATCTTCAGCCCTAGCTGTGAGAAGACAAGGCAGACGGAGGTAGCCAAAGGCTCTAAGTGAAGAGGTCTGGATCTTGGAGAAGAGACTCCTATTTCAGGAAGAATATTCTTGTGCGTGTGCGCACGTGCAAGATGAGTGTGTGTGTGCATGTGGAGGTCAGAGGTTGTCGAGCGGTGTCTTCCTCTAGCTCTCCATCTTGTTTTTGGGGGGCAGATCCTCTCACTGAACCTAGACCAGCTCACCGGTTGGGTAAGGCTAGCTGGGTGGGTAGTGAGCTACAGGAATATACCTGTCTCTGTCTTCCCGTGCACTAGGATCACAGGGGCACACCACCCTGCCTGGCTCTGTAGGTTTGCGCTGGGGATCCGCACTCAGGTCCTCACGCTCGCACAGGAAACGTTTTACCAACTGAGCCGTCTCTCCAGTCTGGAAAGGAAGAAGTCAACACAGGGCATAGAGCTTAATAAATGCTCAGTAAGAGAACAGTAGCAATAAAGAGATAAAGGATTATGTACTCATAAATGAATTATGAGTCTTGGAAGCAACGTCTCCAAGAAAGTAAGCACTGGGTTCTTCTGGGAAGCGCGCTGCTGACATCTGGGAAGGATGCCAGAAGGTGCTGGACACCAGCTGGGAGAGGGGATGCCCCAGAAGGGGAGGGAGGATAGCCCCGGCCCAGAGGGCTGGCTGCAGACCCTGCACGCTGGATGCCTGGTCTGCGGGGGGGGGGGGGGGGGGAGTGAGTGGTGGGCTGTGATTTGAACCCCAGCTCCCTTGCTCACCTCCCAGGTGGCCCACAGCCATGACCTACTTTCCCTACCTGGGCTGCAGGTGACGCCCCGCCCTTGGCTATTTTTATCCCAGCAGAATTTCCAGATTTTAAAAAAAAAAAAAAATCAGGCTGGCTTCTGGGGCTGCCCCGTGGGAGATCATGATAGGTTCGTTTCCATCAACTGAGGATCAAACTGTCTTCCCACAGCTGTCCCAGACAGATGGTGTCTTTCTTGCTGGGAGGGCTCCCCCAGTGTCCAGGACAAAGTTCAAACTCTTCCCGGGATGTTCAAAGTTCTCTCAGAACCTGGAGCCTCCTAGACTGCCCTAAGGACCAGCCAGTGCAGGGTTCTTGCCAGATGCTGACGAGGCCTTTTCCTTTCCTGCTGGGATCCCCTATTGGGAACATCCTTTCTCTACTCAGCCAAAACGAACCCATCCTCTCGGTCCAAGGCTAACGTCACTTCCCCAAGGAGCTCTCCTTGATCCCCTAGCTGGAATGATGGTGCCCTCGGAGAGCTCCACCCTGGAGTCTCTGCTGCCTCTGTCCAGGGGTGTCCTCTGGGGCTGTGTCCCTCTCTCTGGGTCTTGGCGCTGACTCTGGCTCACCTCTGGCCCCACAAGATGCTGATATTGTTGACAGCTGGAGCCTCTGTAACAGTATCAGTGTGGTTCACCCTGAGTGAACCACGGGTGGTCCTCCTGTCTCCTGGCTTGCCAGGCTTCCTGCCCAGAGAAGAAGCACCTTCCCAGGGCAGGCAATGGGCTCAGCACTTGGGAAGGGTTTGAGGAGGAAATCTGGAAGGCACCTCATGGGAAAGGGAAGCTGGGCAGGTCCATGGCTCACACAGACGCCCCGACTCTAACCACTGTTCATCCTTCCTCTGCTTCCAAGAGAATTCTTGTCCCATGGACCCCTCTGCTCACTCTCTGCAGACCACTTGCTGGGCCCCAATCTGGTGAGTGTGAAGGAGTTCTTCTGGTTTTTCTGAGCCTGCCCTGCTGGTCTCAGTGGTCCCAGGATGACAGGCACCCTCCAGTCTCCTCCCTGATCTCCTTATGAGGGTCCCTCCTAGCTGCTGGTCCCAGAGAGGATGGAATGCCTCCAGGTAATCTTGGGTCATTTCTCTTCCTTCTGAACTCACTTAAGGCCCAATGGTCAACACTGTACCCTCCTGATCCCCCTGCCCCAGCGTTCCTTCCTATGCTCTGGTCCTCTAGGATCTCACACTGCTCAGCTTGACATGATCTAAGCTCTGCATGCCCAGATCTTTCTCCAGATCTTCCAGCTCAACTTTACCCCAGACACAGAGCCTGGGCCCAAGCCTGGGCCTTGCCCTGGGGTCCTGCTGGTCAGGCCGCCTCATACTGCAGGCTAGGTCTCCCTCCTCCTAGCCACCAGTATTCCTCCCGTCTCAGCTCTGCCAGCCTGCCTTTGCTGTTTCCATCTTCTTCACACAGAGACCCCAGGGAGCTTCCAAAAACACCGGGCCTGACCTAGACGTGTGCTGTTTATAGTGTGTGTGTGTGAGTGTGTGTGTGAGTATGTGTGTGTGTAGGGGGAGCCAGTTGGTAGTACATTCTGCTGTCCCCGTGACTTGCAAGATGGCTCTGCCTTCCCAGGGCCTCCATTTCCTCTTTTGAAGGTAGATGTACCTCCTGGAACAGTTCTCAGAACTAAATGAGGTATCCTTAGGCAGCATGACTCTAAAAAAAATCGGTCAAGCCTGTGCAGGATTTATAACCGAATGTGGGAGTTGTGGGAAGTTTGGCAATCGTAAAAGTAAAAAGGGTTCTGAATGCCCAAAGACCAAAATTTTGAAGTGTACAAATAAAAAAATGTAGATCTGAGGGAATCCCGGTCTCCTTGCCTGTGGTGGATCTGAGGGATTCCCGGTCTCCTTGCCTGTGGTGGATCTGAGGGATTCCGGGTCTCCTTGCCTGTGGTGGATCTGAGGGATTCCCGGTCTCCTTGCCTGTGGTGGATCTGAGGGAATCCCGGTCTCCTTGCCTGTGGTGGATCTGAGGGATTCCGGGTCTCCTTGCCTGTGGTGGATCTGAGGGAATCCCGGTCTCCTTGCCTGTGGTGGATCTGAGGGATTCCCGGTCTCCTTGCCTGTGGTGGATCTGAGGGATTCCCGGTCTCCTTGCCTGTGTTGCATCCCGCTCCTTCACTGCAGCCAAGATTTTCCAATGCGTTTTGTACTGTGCATGCCACGTACAGCCTGGCACACTGCCAGAAACACCTCTGCTCTAATTCAAATGACTGGATTTTATGCAATGTAGTGTTTACATCATACAGAACTTTCTGCTTTCACAGAAATATAATTTAATTATGTGAAAACAAAGATGTAATATTCTCATACCACCATTCCTCAGCATGTATCGAGTTAGTGACTATGCTGTGTTAGGATTTGTGATTTTTAAAATTGCTATAAGAGTTGCTGGCTTAAGTTTCATAAAAAATATTTTATGAATTTTCATTTAGGATTAGGACAGACTTTTCGAAAAAAATTCTGATATCTGTCATATTTTACTATGTATTTATATGAAGAAGTATTTTTAGCATTGATGATTATAAAATCAAAATGTAGATCAGTTCTGAGGGGCTGGAGAGATGGCTGGATGGGTCAAAATGCTCAACATGCCAGCCTGATGATCTGAGCTCTGGTCCTGAGAACCCACAGGGGTTGCACAGACATCCTAAGAAACGCTCTGTGTTGGGGCCTGGAGAGTTAGCTCAGAAGTTAGGAGCACATGCTACTATTCCACATGACCCAAGTTTGGTTCCTAGTACTCACATCAGACGGCTCACACCTGCCTGTAACTCCAGCTTCAGGGGGATCTGATGCCCTCTTCTGGCCTCCATGGGTATATACACATGGTATATACATGCACACAGATTCACATATACATACAACTTAAAAAAAAACTTTAAAGGTACTCTATGTCTTATGATATCAAACACTCAGCTGAGATTTTTATCTTTGTGTAAAATAAGCAAATATATCCTTCAAATTAGTATGCAAACTTGTTCTTATCTTTCTTATAGTAAATGGTAAAATTATACCTATAGAGAGTTGTTTTAGAATAAATTCATGATTTTTAAAATAATGCATTTAATGCATGTTTAATTGTGTGTGTGTGTGTGTGTGTGTGTGTGTGTGTAGTATGTATTATGATGTTCATATGTGTGCGTAAGTAAGTACATGCAAGTATGTGTTCACTTGTGTATCCATGCATGTGGAGGTCAGAGATCAACATCAGGTATATCCCACTGTGGCTCTCTATTATTATGTGTTTTTGAGGCGGGCTCTCAGTAGGCCTGGAGCTCACTGAATGAGCTGACTGGGTAGCTAGTGGGCTTCTGGGATCTGTCTGCATCTGCTCCACCTCCCAGTCCAGATACAGATATGCACCCCACCCCAGTTTTTTTTTTTTTTTTTTTACCTGAGTGCCGGGGGGCACTTTGCCAACAAAGCCATCTCCCTAGCCCAGTGTTTGATTTGTGGATCTATTCATATATCTATGATACCCAAGGTTGTATTAGAATGTCTGAGGTAACAGAGCGTAGTGAGTGGCCCTCGGGAAGCCCTCAGTGTTCACGTATATTGATGGTGCCGCTACGTCTTGTCTCCATGGTCCCGATAGCTTCAAGCTGGCCTCTTTGACAAGGCCAGGCAACGGTCACGCTTTGGAGGACCCTGCTTTTGACTTCTCAGGAACACAGGCCTCCTCTTACCTGCCTGCCTTGCCAACTGTTATTTCCACTTCAATGCCCAGGTGAGCACGACTTCTTTGTGTACTCTCCAAAGCTCCTCTCATTGCCTGGCCAAACAGCCTGCCAGCACTGACTGCAGAGAGTGACCCCTCTCACCCTCTGTGGCTCGTGGGGTTTGAGATACGACATGCCACATCTAGACTGGGATATAAGGCCCTGGGGACGGAGCGGGGTCTGTGGGGCTCAAAGGCCTCAGGTCCTGGTGTGGTGTGGGAAAACTGTCCACATCCCTCAATGCTGTGCTCTCTGGAATCTACGGGAGGGGATATGATTGACAGGGCCAGCTCTTCCGGATACCAAAGACCAGATAGGGCCCTGCCCAGGGCTGCCTGTGCCTCTGGAGACACCCTCCAGGCAGGAGGGGAACCTGAAGGGGCACAGGTGGGATGCTCCGGGACAGAGATGGCCCAGCACAGTACGGCAGACAGAGCATCTTGGAGGACTAGGCTGGAACAGCAGGGAGGAAGAAATGGAAGATGTGAGAGACCTAGGGACAACCTCGTCCTGACTGGTGGCTCCACAGTCTCTAGACCCACCAGACAGCAGCCGCTGGACCCACATGGGTGTACAGATTAAGGTGAAGTAGAGGTGAGCCCAGCTCTGGGTCACATGATTCATGTGCCCAAGGCTCCGAGGCTTCCGGGTCTGGTGACCATCAAGCCTCCACACTTCCAGGTGCAGGCCTGTGATTTTTCCCATCACCATGGGCTCTACTTCTACTCAGCATTGCTTAGAGCCAGCCTCCTCATTCAGGACAAGTCATGGGCCTGCTCTGTGCCTCAGTTCCCCTGTTTCTAGATGGGAACTCAGCAGGTTTTGAGATTAAATAAGTTAAGTTCTTGCCACAGCACCTGCTCCATGGGAAAGAAAAGCTTGTCCTCTACCAGGGCCTGAAAATGCAATAAATTATCATTTGGAGAGGGTATACAGAATTCAGACATAGTGGGCCACTGGTACCTCTGGGGATTTGTTTCCAGGACCCTTTGGAATACCTAGGTCTGCTGGTGCAGGAGGAACAAGCTGGCTGATGGTCCCTTTGCTGCATCCTTTTTGTCTCTTAAAGTTCAATGTGGAGTTTAAGAGGAAGCACTGTGGAATCTACTTTCTGAGTTTTTTAAACAGCAGATCATCAATCAAGACAACCCGTGGTACAGGCTGTCTACTGTGAAAGGCAGAGGATGGAATTTCTCTAATTCAAAGCAAGACTCAAAGGCTTGTGAGGGTGGCGTGCAGACCATCCTATCACGTTTTGACTAGGTGTAGCCGCAGAGAGAAGGGACGGTACTCTAGTCCCCACCACTGGCCCAGTTCGGCTGTTCTTACCTCATCCTCCTGTGCACCCTGGCTGCCTCTGGTTTCCAGTGATTGAAACCCCCCCACCGCTCTCATAGCTGACCTTCCCACCTTTAATTCAATCAGGAATCACAAGCCCTTTTAATTTAGGAAATAAAAGGCTAGCTGCTGAGCCGGCTGGCCCTGATTGACAGGGCTGTTAGCCCAGTTAGGCTGGCCTGGAGAGGAGGGCACAGGCTCATAACCTCAGCTGGCCCCCCGCAGGGTGAGGACGCCCCCCAGGTACTGGGGAACAAAGGCGAGCCGGCTCCCTGAAAATCCCAGCAGAGGGGGGGGAGAAGACTTGGTGGTTGGAGGTGGCTGCCGGCTGGTCCAGGGACACAGAGGAATGTGGGGCTCTCATTGCAGTCTGGAGATAGTGGGGTAGACACAAGGGAGGACTTCCCAGCAGCCCCCATCTTTTTTATGTGATACTGGGTTGACTTCTACATTGTCCCAACTACAGTAAGTGTTCTCTCTCTTTTAAGAAGAGGTCCCTGAGGAACTATCTTGCTTGTGCCTCAGTTTCTCATCTGTACCTGAGGATGATGACAAGACCCAGCCTCCTGGCTGTCATGAAGATTAAGGAGGGGCCGAGAGCTCACAGGTACCTCTCATTCTATAACAGCACCCCCACTCCAACTTCCATGTGCACACATGTCCCTAGTGAGCATGTGTAACCATCCATACCCCACCCTGAACATCTCCATCCCCCAGGGAAATCCCTCCTGCCTGTCTGAGTCTGTCTCAGTTCCCTCCTCTATCCTCAGCCCCTGCAAATCTACTTTTCTGTCTCTATAGGTTTATCACCCTGGAGATTTCATAGCAACAGACTTATACAATCTGTAGTATTTTGGGCCTGTTTTTTTTTAATCTTAGCATAATGCTTTTGAGGTTTATCCAGGTTATGATATGCATCAATATTCAGTTCCCTTTGAGGGCTGAATAGTATTCTAGTGTGTGTGTGTGCCATATCTTCTTGATCCAAACATCTGTTGACGGTATTTATGTCAAGGTTTACATTTATTTACTTGTGTGTGTGTGTGTGTGTGTGTGTGTGTGTGTGTGTGTGTGTGTACGTGCACACCTGAGAGTTACAGAATGCATATGAAGGTCAGAGGACAACGTTTGGGAGTCGGTTCTCTTCTTCTACCATGTGGGTTTGGGGATTTGAACCCGGGTCCTCAGGCTTGGTGGCAAGCCCTTTTGCCTGCTGAGCCATCTCGCTGACCTCATAGATTAATTTTTGAAGAAGTTGCCAAGGTGTCTTCCACAATAGCTGTGTCATTTTTGTTTGTTTTTGACAAAGAATCTCACTATTGGAAGCGTGGCTTCTGCCCTGGAAGCTGCTAGGTAGACCAGGCTGGCCTGGAATTCATAGACATCTGCCTGCCTCTTCTCCTCCAGTGCTGGGTTAAAGGCGTGTGACACAATGCCCAGCCAGGTGCACCGTTGGTCCTCATTCCCAGCAGCGGTGAGGAGGGTTCCCAGGGCTCTATATCTTCAGGATTGCTCCTGTCCATCCTTGGGGGACAGCATTCCATTCTATGAATGTGAATTTATTTTGTTTTTAAAGATTTGTTCTTTTTAATCATGTGTATGTATCCTCGTGTGCTATGTGCACCTGAGTGCTGGTACTTGTGAAGTCCAGAAGAGGTGTCGGATCTCCTGGAGCTGGATGTGAGCTGCCTGATTGAGGTAGGTTGTGGGAACTGAACTTGGGTTCTCTGTGAGAGCAGGAAGTGTACTCTTCGGCTCTGGGCCATCTCTCCAGCCCTGTGAGCGTGGAGGTGATGTGTATCTAAGTTATGGGATTTGCTGGCATGAAACTGCCCGTTCCCTCACCAGCCTTCTTTGAGGTCCATGTGGCATCCCTCCCTCCCTTTTTTCCCTTGGTCATTTTAGCTCAAAGCTCCTTAAACAAAGCCACGTGCTTCCACGTGGAAGCAACAAAACTTTGGTAGCAGGAAAAGGTTTCTGAATGTGCAGCTGTCAAAATTTCATTAAAACTCAAAGGTGCTGGTTCAACAGGTAAGGCACTCGCCGCCATGTCTGATGACCGAGTTGGGTCCCCAAGACCTGTGATAGAGAAGGGAACTGACCCCCACAAGTTGTGCTCTCACTTCCACACACACACATGCCCCCAAAGAAAAGGAATAAAAATGTAATAAATACTTAAGAATCAAATGTTCATTGAGTCTGAGGTGTGACTTTGTTGCCACCTTGGCTCTAAACAAGCTGCAAGCACACTTTGCATGTTTAGTCACACCACACACCAGCCTGGAACCCCTCCGTTCAGGTCCGGTCACACCACACACCAGCCTGGAACCCCTTCGTTTAGGTCCGGTCACACCACACACCAGCCTGGAACCCCTCCGTTCAGGTCCGGTCACACCACACACCAGCCTGGAACCCCTCCGTTTAGGTCCGGTCACACCACACACCAGCCTGGAACCCCTCCGTTCAGGGTCAAACTGTTATGGATTGTAGTGCATTTGCAGTGCACATAAAGTCTTCTGCTCTTATAGGAACACAATAGCTGCGTTACAGAAAACAAGACATTTCCTTCCATCAGCATGTATCAGATTAGTACATCCTTGGAATGCATTGTGTCAGAACATCTGTAGTGCCTGAAGGAGAACGGCTCCCACAGGCTGATGTGTTTGAATGCTTGGGCCCCAGTTGGTGGAACTGTTTGGGAAGGATTAGGAAAAGTAGTCTTGTTGGCGGTGGGTATCCTAGTTAGGGTTACTGTTGCTGTGATGAAACACCATGACCAAAGCAACTCAGGGAGGAAAGGGTTTTTTGGCTCTCACGTCCACATCACCTTTCATCATTGTTGGAAGTCAATGGAACTCAAGCAGGGCAGCAACCTGGAGGCAAGAGCTGATGCAGAGGTCATGGAGGGAGCTGCTTACTGGCTTGCTCAGCCAGTTTTCTTATAAAACCCAGGACCACCAGCCCAGGGGCGGCACCACCCACAATGAGCAAGACACATCAGTCACTAAGAAAATGTCCCACAGGCTTGCCTACAGCCCGATCTTATGGAGGCATTTTCTCAACTGAGGCCGCCTCCTCTCAGATGACTCCAGCTTGTGCCAAGTGGACATAGAACTGGTCCAGTTGGAGAAGCGTCTTTTTGTGGTGGCAGCGGTGACTGCAGAGGCTCATCACTGGTCAGGTGTGGAGAATACACGCTGTTGAACCATCAGCTATAAACACAATGCCCATACCACCCTCTCCAAGACTCGAGGAACCTCATGGAAGAGGGAGCAAAAACAAACAAACAAACAAACAAATAAATAAAATAGAAGAGCTCGAGGACGGGGTGGAGTGTGTGGAAACATGGCTTGGCGGTTAAAAGTACTTGCTCTTGCAGAGCACCCAGGTTCAGTTTCCAGCACCCATGTGGTGGCTCACAACCATCTGTAACTCCAGTTCTAGGGGATCCAAGAGCCTTCTCTGGCCTCTCTGGGCAGTTCATGCACATGGTACAGACATACATGCAGACAAAACACCTGTACACATACATGCTGTTTGGATTGCTGACCTGAGCTTAAGAAATAATTGTTCAGCGGGGGGTGGGGGTGGGGTGGGGTGATGGCGCACACCTTTAATCCCAGCATTCGGGAGGCAGAGACAGGTGGATCTCTGTGAGTTCGAGGCCAGCCTGGTCTATGAGAGAGTTCCAGGACAGGTTCCAAGACTACAGAGGGAAACCCTGTCTTAAAAAAAGATAAAAAAAAAAAAAAAAAAAAAGGAAAGAAAAAAGATAAATAAAAAATAAAAGAAATAATTGTTCAATGGACTTTGACTTGAGATTAAAACAGAATTGCAAACCATTTCTGAAACTGTCCTGAATATATGTCTTGGTCATTGTGAGAGGTGTCTCTTCTGTGTTCATTAGTTCCAAATACTTTTCAGTTCATCCCATGACTTTTTTTACTTGTAGATTTCCTGAATTTCTTTTTTGTCGATTTCTGATTTGTTGTTGAAGAACGTACTTGGTATGACTTTAACTTTTTTCAGTTCGTCAACACTTGTTTTGTGGCCGTTTCCTTCTAGTGTCTGATGCGAACTCAGCTGTTAGTCACACTGTAGCTCTCCTCACACAACCCCACTACCTGCCCGGTGCTGGGGATGGAACCGGGCCTCTCACAGGCTAGGCATGGGATCTGTCATCCACAGTCTTTTAAAAGGTTTTATTTTGAGACAGTCTCTAGTACGTACCTTTGATGTCCTTTAATCTCCGCAGCCCAGGCCGGCCTCGGACTGGGGATTTACGGGTCTCAGTCTCCCCGCAGCGAGTTTATAGGCCTGCGGGACGGGCTGTGCTTCCCTTGTTCGAGATACATTGTTTCTTCCCTTGTTCGAGATATATTGTTTCTTCTTGCTGCTTTCAAGGTTTTCTCTGTGCTGCGTTCCAACGGTTTCACTCTCCTTCTACTTGGACATCATTTGGATGTGTAAGTATCCATCAAATTTGGGAATATTTTTGTAATTATTTTTGAAACATTTTCCTCCGTCCCTCTCTCTCTCTCTTCTTCTGGAAACTTCTGTTAAGTATATATTAGTGTGCTGGCTAGTTTACATCAAACTGACACAAGCTAGAGTCATCTGAAAGGAGGGAACCTCAATTGAGAAAATGTCTCCATAGGATCGGGCTGTAGGCAAGTCTATAGGGCTTTTTCTTCATTAGTGATTGATGTAGGAGGGTCCAGCTCATTGTGGGTGGTGCTGTCCCTGGACTGGTGGTCCTGGGTTCTATAGGAAAACTGGCTGAGCATGGCAGTAAGCAGCACCCCTCCATGGCCTCTGCATCAGCTCCTGCTTCCAGGTTCCTGCCCTGCTTGAGTTCCTGCCCTGACTTCCTTCAGTGATGAACAGGGATGTGGAAGAATAATCCAAATAAACCCTTTCCTCCTCAACTTGCTTTTGGTCATGATGTTTCATCACAGCACTGTGAACCCCAACTAGGACAGTTAGCATGTTTGAAGACGTCCTCTGAGCTCTGGGGTGCTGTTTATTTTGGTTTTGGTTTTTCTTCAGATTGGGTGATCTCAGTTGATCTATCCTCATCCTTCCAATTCAAAGATGCTGGTGAGCCGGGCAGTGGTGGCGCACGCCTTTAATACCAGAACTCGGGAGGCAGAGCCAGGCGGATCTCTATGAGTTTGAGGCCAGCCTGGTCTACAGAGCGAGATCCAGGAAAGGCACAAAGCTACACAGAGAAACCCTGTCTCAAAAAAACAAAACAAAAAAAAAAACCAAACCAAAATAAAGATGCTGGTGAATCCTTTAAGGAAAGTTTTCACTGGAGTTGTTACATTTTTCTTTAAAAACAACTTTTAATATGATTTCTTTTTATTTTTTATATGCACTGGTGTTTTGGCTGTGTGAAGGTGTCAGATCCCTTGAAACTGGAGTTTCAGACAGTTGTGAGCTGCTATGTGGGTGGTGGGAATTGAACTCAGGACCTCTGGAAGAGCAGCCAGTGCTCTTAACTTCTGAGCCATCTCTCCAGCCCTAGTTGCTACATTTTTCAACTTCAGAAGTTCTAGGTTTTTTTTGTTGTTGTTTTGTTTTGATGCAATTTCTGTTTCTTTAGTGTTATTCTTTATACAGTAAGCCAATCTGGTCTTTCTTTAATTCTTCTCTAAAAAAAATTGCTTTTAGTTTGTTCATGTGACTGTTTTGCCTGCACACATCTGTGTACCACATGTGTGCAATGTCCATAAAGGGCAGGAGAGGGCACCAGATCTCCTCAACTGCATGGTTGTGAGCTGCTGTGGGTGCTGAGAGCTGAACCCTCTCTTCTGAACGGTCTCTCCAGCCCCTCTGCAAGCCTTTGTATGTGACTTCTGATACTTTTTTGATGACATTTATAAGTGGACATGGTGGCACGTGCCTGTAATCCTAGCCTTGGGAGGCTAAGGCAGGAGGCTTTTGAATTTGAGGCCAACCTGGCTACATATGTAAATCCAAGCTAGCCTAGACTGTGTAGAGAGAACCTGTTACAGAAAAACAAAATGAAGCAAAAATCGAAAGTGAAACCATTGGTAACAGTTGCTCTGAAGTTTTTTCTGCCACTGACAGCTGTGGGCACACGGACCACTGGCAGCTGTGGCACACGGACCACTGACAGCTGTGGCACACGGACCACTGACAGCTCATGGGCACACGGACCACTGGCAGCTCGTGGGCACACGGACCACTGGCAGCTGTGGGCACACGGATGCTGTTTCCAGGGACAGTTCCTTTTCTTCCACATGGATCTCACTTCCCCTTTTGTGTTGCATGGCTTGAAGGTTTTGTTGCAAACTGGATATTTTAGGTAACTCGCAGTTACTCTGGGATCTGATTTATCACTACGGATCAATAGTCCCCAGGGCTGTCATCACCAAGTTTTTGGGGTGTCAGTTTCCTGGCCAGCTGTCTTGTGACTTGCCTGGGATCATTCAGTAGACTCTCTTCCTTGTAGGCAGAAGATGCCTGTGCCTCTGTTTAGCTTCTTTGAACTCTCTCTCTCTCTCTCTCTCTCTCTCTCTCTCTCTCTCTCTCTTTCTCTCTCTCTCTCTCTCCTCTCCTCTCCCTCCCCCTCCCCCTCCCTCCCTCCCTCCCTTCCTTTTTTCCTTGCTTTTTTTTTCTAGACAGGGTTCTCTGTGTAGCCCTGGCTGTCCTGGAACTCATTCTGCAGACCAGGCTGGTCTTGAACTCACAGAGATCCCCCTACTTCTGTCTTCAGAGTGCTGGGGTTAAGGGCATGCGCCACCACTCTCAACACTTTAAATTCTTTCAGTAAACTTAATTAATATTCATCTGTGTATGGATGTGGAGTCAGAGGACAACAACTTTCGAGAGTCCTTCTACCATGTGGGTCCCAGGGGTTAAACCCAGGTCATGGGGTTGGCTGCAAGCACCCTTACATGTTGAACTATCTTACATGCCCTGTTTTGAATTCATGTTCGCATTTTTCAGCCTGGCTTCCTGGGAATCACTGCTGGGTCTTCAGAGCTAACCCATCAACCAACAACTGGTTGGATACAGTGCTTAAATCCCTTGATCCCAGAAGGCCTCTGCCCTCTGCCTGGTGATCTGTGAGTGGGTTGGGAGTACATTCAGACTCCCAGTGGATTACGGTACATCCTGGCCTTTACACCCTGCGTGCTCAGTGGGTTTCCCAAGGATGCGTGTGGTGTCCCGGGAATGTGTGGGAGCTTATCAAGGCTCACCATGGCTTTCTTGTTCCTGGATAGCCCTCTTAAATGTCCTGCTCTTCTGATCGTTTTCATTTTCCCTAACTAGTGATATCCCTCCAGCCGGCTGCAGTGCTGGCCACAGTGTGCATCATTTGAAAGAAAGGAATACACCCACCCTGAGGCACAGGTTGCATCCTGTTAACTGGTAGGGGTTTTTACTGGTATAAATTCAGGATCAGCCAATGACAGGTTGCGACTGCGTTCAAACACCTGATCTAGTAAAGTCTAGGTATTGCTTTCTCTGATATTCTGTTCTGGGCTGAAAGCTATGTGTAGTTACCAAGCCTGGCTTGGACACCCCTTGGATGGGGCTCAGGGGGGACCTCAAGAAAGAGTTAGTGAAGCTGTGGATTGCTCAAAAGGCATCTTTGAAGCAAGTGATGGTCATCCAAGGTGGTTGAACTTGTTTCCTTGGGTCATTCAACCCCGCTTGTCCTGGCTGTCCCCTAGGGATTCAGGCCTGGCAGCTCAGTCACCAGGCCTGGGGTGGGGAGCCAGGTGCCCTCTACACTGGCTTCCAAGCGCCAGAAGCTTGCCAGGTTCTCAGGAGGAAGGTCTAACCGAGCCAAGGGAGAGATCAGTCCCCTCTGGGCAGGACTGCCAGCGGCAGGGTCACCCGGCATGCAGCTGGCTCCTGACCCAGGTGCCCAGGCAAGAGAGGGCTTGAGGCTGGGGGTTTCCTTGGACCCCAAAGTCTTCAATGAGAAGATGAGCAGTCAGAGAGCAGGCCTCACCCCGGGTACAAGCCTGTCCTTGGAGTGGGTAGCAAAGAGCTCTGTGCCTGCGTCTGAAGGTCAGTGTGCTCCACAGGCGTGCTGGGGCGGGGGTGGTGGCAGACAGCACTGGGCTGACAGTCACGTACACTGATGTCACCGGGCACTCCACCTCCCTGAGGTATCACTTTCCCTGTGACCAAGCCTGCAGCTGAGTTCAGGGGAGCAGTCACGTCCCATCCTAGGCCCGTTCCTTCAGGTTCCCCACTGTATCATCTCAGGGGCTACCAAGGTCAGGGTGGGACACACCCCTACTGCCCAGTGCCACGTCTGTCCTGATGTGAAGAAGAGGAGGCTGAGGAGGGGGGTGGGGACTGACAATGTCAGGTGTGTGGGAGCTCAGAGGCCAAGGATGTCCCAGAGGATGTGTGGGGTTACCAATGGAGGGGCTCAGGTGGGTTTATATGGAGGTGAGCAGGGGTACAGCTCAAGGGCTCCTAGTCTGAAGGAGGAGGCATTTACACTTAATCTCAGGGAGTTTCCGGTCTGATGGGGAGCCAGCCCTGCTCTCTCTCCTCTGCAGGCGTAACTGCTGCCTCTGGACTGAGTGGAGTGGTAGGGGTGCTCAGAGCCCCTCTGTACCCCACCCCTCCATGAGGTTCTCAGATCACCCAAAACCATCCTCTGTAGATCTCCTCAACAGAAACTCTGAAGACCTGGCGGGTGCCCTGCACATGACTCCCTCATTCCGTGGAAGAGGAAGAGTCAGCCCCCAAGTGCAGACAGACAGCGGCGGCGTCCTTGTGTCTGAGCCCGTCCTCAGGGCTGGGTCCAGCAGAGGGAGCTGCCAGCCAGCGGGAGCTGAGGAGAGCTGTCCCTGACCCCTGAGATGGCCTTGAGGATCCCATGCCCAGAGGGCGTGGGATTTACCTCGTGGCTGGAGCTGCACAGGACCCAAGATGCCCCAGCCCATCCTGTTACTCAACGCTGTCCCCTCAGAGACCCCTTGGAAAAATACCGGCTCTATGGCCCACCAGTCAGGCCTATATAGTCTGTCCCATCATCTCAAGGGGAGGTACAAATACAAGGGGCAGAGACCTGCGTATGAATTCTTTCACTTTGCTTTCTGTGTCTATAGCAGGCCAACTATGGAACCAGCTTGAACCTCAGTTTTATCATCTGTAAAATGGGCTGTGATGAAGAACCAGCACACAGAATGTGTCTGGCACATAGCATGCGTCTGTGTAGGGTACATTATCTTCTCCCTTTTGCATCCATTCCATGTCAGTCAGGACCTCTTCTAAGCCCAGACACACACACACATACACACACAGAGACACAGACACACACACACACACACACACACACACACACACACACACACACACACACCTGCAGCCAGGATAGAATAGCACAGATATGAAAGAGGGTCCCCACCCCATTGGCCCATCTCCTTGCCTTGAGTCCTTTTCCTCACACATTCAGCTGCAGGCCAGTTCCTGCCGAGACTTGCTGGCCCCTGGCCACCTTCATTAGTGCTGAAGTTGCCTCGGAAGTCGGTGATTTCTAAATGTTCATTCCCTTTCCCCGTCAACATATTTGTGGAGAACTGGCAAAAGTCCATGACCTCACAGGACTGGCATGCTAATAGTGGAGGATGAAAAATATTAAGTAAAACAAGCATGTTAGGTGGGCAGGATCATTATACTGTCCGTCACCATCACTATAGCTCAGGGAGAGAATACCTGCTTAGCATGTGGGAAGGGATGTGCAAAGGCCCTGGGTTCAGTCCAAAGCTCTGGAAAGAAAAAGGAAATGTTATAGGGAAACAACATTTAAAGGTCAGGGGACAGGCGTGGAGGGCAGAGGGATAGTGTGGTTTAAAATAGGAAAGTTGGGGATGCCTCGCCAGGTGGGGGATGTTTGAGTATGGATATCAAAGCCTGAGACACTTGCACATGAAAGAGAACACACAGAGCACAGGGGATGTCATGTTCAAAGGCCCTGTGGTGATTGTGCTGTTGGATGGTTTGAGGGACAGCTGAGAGGGGGGGGGGCGTGATTAGGGGTGACAGAAGTGACAGATGAGGTGACAGAGGAGAGGTCCTGGGGAGGACATTGCCAGCCCTTTGTCCCCAGGCCAAACATGGACAGAGGGGAAGAGTAGGCAGTCTCCCCCATGGACAATAAGGAAAGAGATGAGCCCAGAGCTCCCAGGACCGGAGCTGGAGACACCACCCCCAATCCTTGCTTGGCCCCGAGGCCGGTGGTACCGTCTGCCCTACAGAGGTCTTGGGTGGCTGTGGGTGTGCTTCCCACCTAAGCCAGGTGAGCTATAGAGTCTGCACAGTGAGTGCCTTGACAGACTGGCCAGGGGAAGGGGGGCAGCAGGATGAAGAGAAAGAAGAGGAAGAAAGAGAGGGACCAAGGAAGAAGGAAAGAAAGAGAAAATGAATGAGTATTGCTTGCAGATCCTGGTCCTCACTGGCCCTCAACCTGGGAACCAGGCAGGAGTGTTTGGAAAACCATCCACAGAAAGTCAGGGAGGGGGCAGCAGGACCACGGAGGCCCCACCTTCTCCACTCAGAGTACCTCTGCCGGTTCCTGGGTGACATATCTGTGGTTGGAACCATGGGATCCATTGTCCCCAACACATGTGGCCCTGTCCTGAGCCACATCTGAAGCCACCACTTTGAGGGGAGCTCCCCACTCTGAAATGCAATGGCCTGGTGGGCTTTGGCTGAGTGATGCCAGCCTCAGTCAGTGCCAGGAAACGCCGCTCCAGGTAGTGGGAGGATGTGGTCCCAGAGTTGTGATATTGTGTCCCCCAATATATTGTGCACCTTAATTAACTTATCTGGGGTCAGAGAACAGAACAGCCACTAGATAGACATAGAGGCCAGAAAAATGATGGCACACACACGTTTAATCCCATGAAGTGATGGCAGGAAGCAGAAAGATATAAAGGCATGAGGACCAGGAACTTTAGCCTTTTTAAGCTTTTAGCTTTTAGCAGCAGTTCAGCTGAGATCCATTTGAATGAGGACTCAGAGGCTTTCCATCTGAGGAAACAGGATGGGCTGAGAAGTTGGTGAGGTGAGGTTAACTGTGGCTTGTTCTGTCTCTCTGATCTTTCAGCATTCACCCCAATACCTGGCTCCGGGTTTGTTTTTATTAATAAGACCTTTTTAGATTCATGTTACACCTGGCGCCCAACATGGGGCAAGAATTCATGAAAAAGCTACTTGCCTGTGGCCTTACAGGCCCCAGCTCAGACCCGAGCTACATGTTGCCAGTTGTGGTGGTGCATGCTGGTAGGATTTGCTGAAGGAGGCAGAGGCAGGAGGATCTCAAGTTTGATGCCAGCCTAGGTGGCTTGCTAAGGAGAAGCTGCGGCTGGAGTTGAGCTACAAACAGTGGCGATGGGACCATGGAGGCGGCAGCTGCTACTCCGAGTTGCCATCTGCTTCTCATCTTGATGTCAGCAGCAACACTGTTACCAGGGATGAAAGGTTTACCACTGCTTGTTCAGAGAACAAGCACCAGGACCATCATGTTACAAGAAAACATCAGCAAAGGTCAGTTTGGAGGAGTTCGGTGAGGCAAATGTTGGAGAGAAATTGCTGTGAAGATATTCTCTTCTAGGGAAGAACATTCATGGTTCTGCGAGACAGACATTTATCAGACTGTGATTGCTCCAAACCACAGAGGACACACACACACACACACACACACACACACACACACACACACACACACACACACACGAAGACAAAAGGAAAAAGGAAAAAAATTTCTGCAGGGAACCATGACCACGCCTAACAGCAACTTTGAAATCTTCAAAAGGACGATGGGATCCCACAGTGATGATTCCACATGGCCGATAATAAAGCTATTAAGCTGATAACACCACTGAAAGATCGGGTTTGGACTACAAACTGCTCAGGACAATTTTGAGATGGCTAACTGAGATGATCCAGATTCATAGACTACTCCATCAAGGACTTGAGACAAGCCCTGCACTTTCCCATTATGCAGAGACTGGACAAATGATACAGCTAACTCTCCCAGGACTTGACAATTAACCCAAAAATTTTCTTTTCAGGATTCCCTAAAGATGTCTTCACCCCCAGAAAGCAGGAAGTAATTTTAAGAAAACGATGCCCACATTCCCAAGAGGTGGGGTGGGTAGTTTTTGGTCATTTGAGTTATGGATATTGTCATTGTTTTTTTTTTTTTTAAAAAGATTTATTTATTTATGTATACAGAAGAGGGTGCCAAATCTCATTACAGATGGTTGTGAGCCACCATGTGGTTGCTGGGAACTGAACTCAGGACCTCTGGAAGAGCAGTTGGTGCTCTTAACCTCTGAGCCATCTCTCCAGCCCGGATATTGTCATTGTTTATGATAGTTGGTTACAAGTTGTTAATTGTTTATGGTAAAAAAAAAAGTGCTAAACAAAGGAGATTAGATACAGGGTTCTTGTTTTTAAAAAAAGGAAAAGAAAAAAGAGGATATAGATAAGAGGTAGATTATTGAATTTACTCTGAAAAAAGATAGAAATAATAGAATAAAAGGGTAGATTATTAAATCTACTCTGAAAAGAAAAAAGGGAAGATATAGAAATAACAAGATAAAAGGTAGACTTAAAAAAAGAGAGAAGATACAGAAATGATAAAATAAAAGTCAGACTTTTGAATCTACTCAAAAAAGAAAAAAGAGAGAATATGGATATAAGATAAATGGTAGATTATTGAATACTTTTAAAAGGGAGTTACTTGTTTTAAATATTTTACATTGGATTGAATTTTTCTATATTGTATTTAAATTTTGTATTAGACTCATCAAAATAGAATAAATAATGAAATTTTTGATCTGAATTTCTTAATAAGGAAAATTGTTACAACTATCTAATCTTCAACTCCCTCAGAGACCCAAGAAGGAAATAATATTACCTAGTAAAACAGGAAGTGTAAACAAGCGACTTCCAAAAAATTGAGTGTTGACAGAAACAGCCAGCTGCCTTGACAGTCACCTGAGATTTCTCCACACTGTTGGGGCATCATCTTCGGCCTATAGGCTTAGCGCATCTGACAGACTCATTTGTGAAGTAGGATGTACACAAGGTCAACAGTTCAACCTCACATTGGGTGAGAGCAGTCCATGTACCAGATACACCTGAATTCCACCTGTGTCCTGTCGTGATTCAGGATTTTAAATTCTGGAAATTGCTGGTGTTTTTCGAATTCAGCTGCCTATTCTTCTCGGCTTGTGGATGGCTTCATCTCAGCATCCCATTCTTCTCCACATCCCATTCTTCTCAGCTTGCGGGTGGCTTCATCTCCTTTATTAAATGCCAATCTACCATTGAGAGGTTAGACTCTGTCAGCTTAGTTACTCTTTCAAGAATTACTGTTTCAGCTGCTGTTCCACTGCCACCAGGAGCCATCGGTCCACTGCCTGTTCAGCTGCCTTCAAAGAAAGGGGCACTGTACCTTTTCCAGATTGCAAAGCCACTTCAGTGATGGTGCCATATTGTCCTGGCCTCCGAGGACACCTTTTTGCCAAAGCTGCAACCACACTTGTCTTGGCAAGGATAAGTAGTCCTTTGTTTTGTGTCCTGTTTGTCCATTTTGGATAGCATACTGTCAGCAGTCAATGCGAGGGCGGGCACTTTGTTGCACACTGGCTAACTTTTGCCACAATGAAAGTTAACTCCATATGCAGTTTCTTCAAAGCCCATATCTTCTCTGAAGTAGATTGGTACTGCCAGGAGCCGACATGTCTCATAGTAATAAAAAAAGAAAAAAAATCTAAGTTATTAAAACATTTAAATGCCATATTCTGTAAATATCTGAAGGGTTTGAAGATGACCTGTGTATCTAAAATGTATCTCTGCTTGACCTTGAAAACATACCTAATATGACTACAAGTTCAATTGTAACGTCTAACTACTAACTTTCATTTCTTTACATCCTAATAATTGGTAATAATAACATCCAAGGGTTAGCAAATTGCATTACATTGTTAAACGGACTGTATAGGTACAATATCCTGAACAAGATTAGAAATATATGTACAGCATTTTCTAACAGTATCAATCTCAATATATATAATCTGTGTACAGAGTGAAGTCACAGTACTGACACAGCCACCACCTCTGGTGGCGCATCACCATTACCAAGCACAGACTGCAAGTCAGGCGCCATCCTAACCACGTACCACAGGCTCCACTGACACAATCCCATCGGATGCCAAATGGAACCCCTGAACCAGAGGAAGGGACAAGGGTGCCCTTCCCAGGGTGGGGAGCCCCTTTTGCCCTTGCTCAGCACCCTCTGAGCTCACCCTGGGCACCCCACCTCCTGCGAACTCAAGTCCTAAGTCAAACGGCAGCCCTGCTCTACAGAGGACAGTTGGGGTACTGGGGTAAGGGAGACAAGAAACGGGAGCACAGGCCAGCAAGATTGTCGGCAAGACGCAGTAGCCCCTGTGTGCTGCTGATGCCCTGGCTGTCTGTTCAGGCCACGGGGGAGAGGTGCGAGAAGCCTGGGTGGGCCAGACAGTCCAATCTGGTTGGGAACATTTCTCCTACCTGCAGAAGACAGATCTGGGGGACCCATGTGCACAGAGGAAGAATTCTGAATCTCTCCTAGCCTGGGCCGTGCATGCAGCTAGCCTGGCTCACTCCAGGCTTCAACTCTTCTCTCTGGACTAGTATACACTTCCACCTGCACAGTTACTGGGAGGAAGTGGGCTGTACCACCCCATCCCTGAAGCCTCCTCTTGCCTCTCCTCGCACATGCGCACACGGACTGCACAGTCCCCCTGTGTCTGGAGGCACCCACTTTCCTCTGTCTGAAGATCTGACCTTGCATCAGAGTTCTCCAGGGAAGAACCACGATGGAAGAGCTTCTCGCGGCTGGGTGTGGCTCTTCCCGCCACCAATGCCTTCTAGAAGCTAGTCAGCCGGGGCAGCGGGGTAGTAGGAAGCAGCTGGGGAGAAGGGTGGGCTGTAGGGCAGCAGAGAGAACCCAGGCAGGCAGGCTGGCTCTCACTAAGGTCCCTTGGGGTCTGCCGTTATGCATTTGATACTAAAACCAACACAGGCTCTACCCTGGCTGTGACCACAATATTTAATATTAATATTTAAGAAAGAAAGCCGACTGGGGTTCTTGCCCGTCAACAGCAGCTGGGGTGACTGGTCGTATGAGCCATATGCTAAGGGAGGTGGACCTAGTAGCTGGCCTCCAGGGAAGCAGTTACGCAGGGAAAGGAGAACCCACGGTTTTGAGCCTTGGAAGTTAAGGAGAGCCCAGAGGGTCAGGACACTGGGCAGTGGAGCCTTACCTGTCATGGCCAGCCAAGAGGGTGGCACAGGGCACCTGGGACAGGCCCCACATTGAAAGTGAGCAGGGAAAATCGGGCAGTGTTTGTCAAATGCTGGTGCATGGTTGGTTCGGCCCATAGTGTGGCTGGTGTAACCGGAATCGGGACTTGGAGGATGAAGAGCAGAGTGATATTCTTGCCTTAGCCCTCTCAGCTAGGGAAACAAGTAAGGAAGTAATTCTAACTCTTTCTCTAAGGGGGGGGACGACAACCAAGTGAAGAGAGGAGAAGAGAGAAAAGGAAGAAAGGAGAGAGAGAGAGAGAGAGAGAGAGAGAGAGAGAGAGAGAGAGAGAGAGAGAGAGAGAGAGAGAGAAGAAGGTCCAAGGATTAGTTCTGGAAAAGAGGAACTGGGTCCTTCCTGGGGCTGCCGTTGCTAGAAAGTACCATTTCTGGTGCACACCGGAAATTTCCTCTCTGGAAGTGTTTGCCCTGCAACAGCAGCTGGTGTGGGCAGGACCGGATCCAGCTTTGCTGGTCACGGGGCCGGGGCTTTCCCCTGCAGCCATTCCGGATGGTGTCACTAACATCAGATGGTAAGTCAGCAGGCCTCTGGTCTTCCTCACCCAGGCTGGAAATCTGGGCTTGGACCTGGAAGAGTCAGGAATATTGTAGTAGGCTGGTTCCTGTGTCACCTCCCCGGTGACAGATGAATGGACGCCTGAAATTCCTCAGAGACCTTTCATTAGCTTTTATATTGCTTGAGATTTTTATCAGTGGTGTGAATGGGGAGGCAGGGGCTTCCTCCCTGTGTTTGCTGGTGACCCGCAGCTGACAGGAACAGACCCAGTAGCACGATGGAGTCTCCAAACAAGGCCAGTGTGCCGGCAACAATGGGCCAAAGCGACAAGAGGCAGCAGCAGCAGCAGAGGTGAGGAGCCCAGCTCCTGGGTGACAAGAAGTCACCAGGCTCTGAATGCTGGGACAAGGACGGAGAAGGCTGGCGGGCAAGAGAGCCCTGGTGGCTGTGAATGCCGCAAACAGCAGGGAGCACCCTGAATGTCCACCAGTGGGGGGCAGGTTAAATATTTTGGAAGTCTCCACAGCAGAAGGCTACGGGACCCATGTAAGGAATGAGGCTGACGGGGACATGTGTGGCCCTGCATCTGACACAAGGATCTGTTTCTCTTATAACAGTTCTGTCCATACCCAGACAACGGGGGTGGGGGTGGGGGGTGGTGGGGGTGGTGGTGGGGGTGGGGGTGGCGCGGGGGGGGGGGGGGTGGGGAGGTGGATTAGGGGCCAGGTGCTGCTCAGGCCTTGTTTTACTGATACATCTTTTGATATGTATGTATTCTCTCTCTCCCCTCCTCTCTGTATGGACAGAGCATCCTGCATAACAGTCCTAGTTAAAAAAGGTATGATCACTCGGTTGAAAACAACAAAACCTGTGTTACAAGGTTATACTAACAGAATCATAAACCTCTGGCTTAAGGAGGTGTGCATCTTTCTTGTCATATGTTAGAATTGGCTAGGCTATGCCCAGACAAGGGGAACTCGTATCTGGAAAGGAACCCTGGTAGTTGGACCCAATCTCAGGGGACAGTTTGACTAGAATAGGAGCTGTGTTGGGGAGAAAGCTAGGCAAGCACGGAGATCACGGAGGGCCACTGGCGGGCTGGCGTGGGGAAGCGGCAGCGGCCTGGTTAGTGTAAGTCCTCCAAAGGGCAGGACTTGGGTCGATGGTGAGTCCTGACCTAGGATGGCCTTGCTAAGGAGAATGGCTCGTTAGTACAAGAATATTCTTCCGTCACCAGGTGTACTCAAGGTTGTCTAGGATGCTGCAGAGGGCACTAGCAGAAGCACCGGGAGCCATGTTTTGGGCTCACTCCAGCCCAGGTGAAGTTGAATCTCTGTATTTGATCGGGAAGTCTGCTTTCTGTATCTAATTTTACCTCAAAGGCAAAAACTCCAGTGAATTCTACTCCTTGCTTCACAGGACACTGTCACTGTCACCTACAGTGACACTGTTTTTCACTTCATTTATTTGTTTATTATGGTATATGTGTGGTATATGTTCATGTAGGTCTGTGCATATGTGCATTCACATGAGTGCATTCACATGAGTGTGTTCACATGAGTGCGTTCACACGTGTGCACATGCATGTGAAAGCCAGAGGGTAACGACAGGTGTCTTTCCCACCTTATTTTTCGAGTCGGAGCTTCTCCCTGAGCCCTCAGCTCACTGAATCCGCTAGGCTGGCTGGCCAGTGAACTCCAAGGAGCCTCTTGTCTCTGCCTCCCCAGAGGTGGGGATTATAGATGCTCACTGCCACATCTGGCTCTTTACCTGGGTGCTGGGGATCTGAACTCAGGCCCTCATGCTCATGCGACAAGACCTCTATAGACCGAGCCATCTCCCCACCCATCTCCTTTACTGTTTCCCACTTTCGTATTTCCCTCCCCTCCTAGAACCAGGCCTAGGCTCTTATCTATGTGTTCGAAGTGTCTCTTAAAATACACATCTCCTCTGCATGTGGGTGGTCATGCGTTCTGTATGTTTTATATTTTACATAGCTTATGCTCTGCTCTGCTGCGATTCTCTGTCGCCTATTGTCTTCATTCAACATTGCTAATTAGGGTCTCTTCTGTGGTGGCTCACACCCATAGTATAGTCCCAGCACTTGGGAGGCAGAGGCAGGGGTGTTGCTGCAAATCTGAAGCCAACTTAAGTTTACATAGTAAATTCCAGGGAAGCTCAAGCCACAAGAGGAGACCCTGTGTACGCCCTCCGCAGACTTCCTCTTTTGTATAATGTCTATTCATATCTGTGCCACCCTCCACCGAATCCCCCATTTTATAGATTGGCACGAGTGTCATAACCATTTTAAACTTTAATCCCGAGCGAGCTCACGTTGCAGCCATCTTCTCCCTGCCTGGGGGTCTTTCACTCTAGCAGTGCGCCGGGGAGCAGGCGTGTGTGAGTGCCGGGGAGCAGACATGTGTGAGCGCTGAGACTGCTTTGAATTCTGCCACTCGGTGCTTTTCCGGTTCCCTCATTCACTGCTGGTGAGGATGTGAGCTGGTGTAGCCCGCCGAGTCCTCAAAGAACTAAAGATAGAAGAACAGCATGGCGCAGCCACACCGCTCCCGAGCACACGGCAGTAGGAACGATAGGCAGCTCAGGGCAGCGGTACCTCACAACGCTGACGATTGCGGCACCATTCACAGAAGCCAAGGCACGGAGCCAGCCTAGGTGTTCACCAGCTGATGAACGAATGGATGAAGGAAATGTGGTTTATATGCAACGGGGTTTTATTCGGCCTCAAGAACAACAAAACGATGTCACACATGGTGTGAAAGTAGAATGGGATAATTGGGGTGGTGGCCTCCCTGTTCCCTATAGCCTTTCCTTTCCCCATGGGCTTCTCCACAAGAGAGAGGAATAGAGGCGGGGGATAAAGAAAGGTGAGTATCAGGTCTTTATATGTAGACTTTGTTTAATATATGTGACGTGTAGATACACGCGTGCATAGCATGGAAGCAGAGAACTTTCTGGAGGCAGAAAGAGGAATAGTAAGAGTAATGTTGGGGGGAGGGTAGGAGCCACGTACAGTGATCCCATGCATGCAAGTGTTATAATGAAACCCGTCATCTTACAGATCTAACCAATCCATTAAAACAGAAGCTCTTGATCTTTCCGCATAGTTACCTAGGCACCTCTATGGGGGACAGAGACCTGAGGAGGGGTGCCGGTGGCTGCAGCAGGGTGGTCCCTCCATGTCACTTCTCACAGAGCTGGCCATCGTGACAGTGTGCATGGCATCTCGTGGTTGGATGGTTGAACTCTACCTGGAGGGTGGGCTGCTTCCTGTCGACAGAACTGAGAGCAGTTCTTTGTTCAGAAGATGCCATCGGTCTGCAAGCGTTTCCTTTTCCTTTTTTTCCTTCGTTGGGTGGTAGGGGCGGGGGTATGGGGGGGGTAGGGGGGGCTAGAGCAGGGGAGTTTGAGCTATGCATCCCAGACTAGCCTTGAACTCATGATCCTCCTGCCTCAGCCTTCCAAGTGCCAAGATTACAGGTGTGACTCCATGCTAGACCTGTGCTGGGATTTTCTTTTGTTTATTAATTTATGCATGTGTGTGTGTGTGTGTGTGTGTGTGTGTGTGTGTGTGTGTGTGTGTGTACACATGCACGCGTGTGCATAGGCCAGAGGTTGACATCTGGAGTCTTCCTTGATCATTCTCCATCTAACTTACTGCGGTAGGTCTCTTGCTGAACTCGGAGCTCACTGATAAGGCTAGTCTAGCTTGCTCCGGGGAAACCCCCGTCTCTGCTAACCAAGTTCTGGAATTGCAGGGGAACACCATGCCCACCTAGTACTTACATGGGTTCTGGGACTCCAAACTCCTGTCCTCATCTTGTGTGGCAAGCGTCTTTTCCACGGAGCATCTCCTCAGCCCCTTCACAGGAACTTTTTTTTTTTTTTTAAACAATAGAAGCTTTTTTTTTTTTTTTTTTTTTTTTTTAATCTCAATAGAAGCTTTGAATTCAGGCTCCAAGGTTTTGTACTGCTTTGACTGAGAGGTAGGAAGTCTCTAATTGCTCCCCTTGAGTCTGGGCTGGCCCCCGTTACTTCCTGTGCTCAAGAGAACGCCGCACAAACGGAGCCCTGTGCTGTCTGAACACTCAGACAGGCTATGCATCTTCAACCAGACTCTGCTAGCTCTCTCACTCTGAGGGAAGCCACCTGCCGTGGAAGACGGCGAGCTGCTTGGAGACTACAGAGAGACCACAGAGAGCTGCTGCAGGCAGCAGCCAGCCCCACGGCCAGGCACAGGATGAGGCTCTCTCAGCTAGCCAGCCCTAGCTGATCTCTCAATTCGTAAGAGACCTGAAATGTCAACTGTCCAGTCAAGCCTTCCCTGGACTGTTCCATAAAATCACGAGACACCAAAATTGCTGGTTTCGCCTGGCTAAGTCGAGGGGGTCATCCGTTATGTAGCAACAGTAGCCACGGCAATCTCTTTGAACACAGCTTCACTCTTTGCTGGTAACTTTCACGGGACCTCTGCAGCTCATCACACACTGTTTCTGATGTTTTCAATCCACTGTTACCTGACTCCTATGTGTGCTTATTTTAGGATGAGTTGGATGTTGCAAGTATACATTGGAAGAAATAACTTGATGCCTCTGATGTTGTCAACTTCTGTCAGAGAAGAGCTACATTTGTGTCTGTCAGGCTTCCTAAGCACCCATGGAACAGATCTCCTGCTTCTGTTTCAGGGGTTAAATGGAAAGTCTTTCTGGCTCACCTTTAGCTTGTAGGGTGCAGCCTTTTTTGGAGTCCTTGCTCCGAGAGAGGTGCTGCACTAAGTTCCACTTTGGTAGGCTGGAGTTCTGCCAGAGAGCCGTTCTGCTCTGTGGGCAATGGGCTGACTGACCCCTCCTAATGTGAGAACATATTGGTGTCACGGAGAGACCTCAAACACCATTCTTAGTATCTAAGTCTTGGTCATGGTCCACAAATTCTTTACTGTCTTATTAGGTCCCTGGTGAAAGTTCTGGTTAAAAGTATGCATATAATAATCAATCTTATCTATTATTTATTTTTATTTTAGTGTGTGTGTTGCACGTATATGAGTGTGCAGTTGGACACACTGATGCATGCACAGGCCAGAGCATGACATCAGGTGTCTTTCTCCGTCATTTTACATCTTGAGACAGGGTTACTCATGGAACCACAAGCTGACTGTGTTTGGTAGGCTGGCCAGCCAGTGCGCTTTTGAGATCTGCCTGTCTCTGCTTCCTGCTGCTGGGGTTATAGGCGTGTGCGGCCATGCCCACCTTTTTATCTGGGTGCTGAGTATTTGAACTCGGGTATCATACTTGCAAAGCCAGTGTCTTGCTGTGGGATGGTCTGTATGTCAAATTACTCTGATTGGTCAATAAATAAAACACTGATTGGTCAGTGGCCAGGCAGGAAGTATAGGCGAGACTAAGAGAGAGGAGAATGGAGAGAACAGGAAGGGAATAGGAGTCACTGCCAGCCGCCGCCATGACAAGCAGCATGAAAAGATGCTGGTAAGCCACGAGCCACGTGGCAAGGTATAGATTTATGGAAATGGATTAATTTAAGCTATAAGAACAGTTAACAAGAAGCCTGCCACGGCCATACAGTTTGTAAGCAATATAAGTTTCTGTGTTTACTTGGTTGGGTCTGAGCGGCTGTGGGACTGGTGGGTGACAAAGATTTGTCCTGACTGTGAGCAAGGCAGGAAAACTCTAGCTACAGTGTCTTACCCCTGAGCCTTCTCTCCAGCCCTGCACCAATCTCCATAAGCAGAAATTGGTCTTGTTGAATTTCCCACTGCAGACTTGAGGCTATCCCCTAAGAGCTTCAGTATGTTACTGAATTTGCCTCAGCCCTGAGTATTCCGGATCGTTTTGTTTTGGGGTTTTAGGTTCTTTGTATCACCTGTGTCTTTTTTTCTTTCTTTCTTTCTTTCTTTCTTTCTTTCTTTCTTTCTTTCTTTCTTTCTTTCTTTCTTTCTTTTTTTTTTTTTTGAGACAGGGTTTCTCTGTGTAGTTTTGGTGCCTGTCCTGGATCTCACTCTGTAGCCCAGGCTGGCCTCAAACACACAGAGATCCGCCTGGCTGTGTTTCCCAAGTGTTGGGATTAAAGGCGTGTGCCACCACTGCCCTGTGGTATTGCCTGGGTCTTTATCACGGAATGCCTTTCACCATTGACAAGTGTGAGGGTTCAGATTCCTTGTCAACTTGACTGGATTTGGACTCATCTGGGAGAAACACTTCCGGGTGTGTCTATGAGCGAGGTTTCACTGAGAAGGGAAGACTCATGCGGGTGGGATCATCCCATGAGCTGCTGTTCCAGACTGAACAAAAGGAAGAACATGGGGGTCCAGCTGAGCTCCAGCATTCTTCACTCTCTGTTTCCTGACTTCAGACACAGCGTGACCAGTCCTTCCCGCCACCCCCCAGCTGCCATGTCTTCCCTACCATGATGGACTGTCTCCTCGGACCATGAACCCAAGTGAGCCTTCCTCTCTTAAGTATTTTCTCGTCGTGCATTGGCCTCAGCAACAAGAAAAACAACCAGCAGAAGGAGACAGTCCTTCATGGCCTTTGCCCTGTCTCAATCTAATTCTTTTGGTACACATTAAACTATACAACCATGATTGCTGGTACAGAGCGTGCCGTAGAGAGGTTCTGATTCAGGTGAGAGGAGAGTAGACAAGTCTAATTGTCAGAGAATCTTCATGCCTATGTGCTCCCGTGTGTACAACTGCATTTGTGTATGCAGGTATATGGACAGGTGCATGTGTGTACAAGAGTGTGTGTACATATGTATATATGTGTACACAGGTGCATGTGTACACAGGCACATGTGTACAGGTGCATATATGTGCATGTGTGTGTATACAGATGCATATGTATATGCATGTGTGCTTGTATGTGGAAACATTGAAGATAATCTTGGGTTATTTCTTAGGCATCATCCACCTTGGGCTTTCTTTCTTTTTTTTAACATATGTATGATGTGTGTGTGTGGGGGGGGGTTCATGTGTGCACACAGGTATGTGTGCACAATGTGTGCATATATACAGGAGCCCAAAGTCGGTGTGATTGTCTTCCTTGATTGCTCACTTTGTTTATTGAGACAGAAGTCTCTTGCTTGACTTGGAGCTCACCAATTCCTGCTAGTCTGGCCACCTTGTCCAGGGATCCTCTTCTCTACTTTCTGCATGCTGGAACTAGAGGGGACCAGTCCGTCTGCCTGACTTTTATACAGGTTCTGGGACCTGAACTCTGGCCCTCACTCTTATACCATAAGTGCGTTATCCATGGGGCCATCTCCCCAGTTCCCACCTTCTAAGTGAGCCTCTCTCACTGGCTTGGAGCTAGATTAACTAGGTTGGTTACCCAGTGAGCCCTAGGAATCCACCTGTCTCTGGCTCCCCAGTGCTACAGTTACAAGCATGGATCACCACATCTAGCTTTAAAAAATTATTCTTCTTTTTAAGTGTAGATCAGCAGCTCTCAATCTGTGGGTCGCAACCCTTTGACAAACCTCTGTGTCCAAAAATATTTATATTACAATTCATAACATAAAATTACATTTATGAAGTAACAATACAAGTAATTTTATGGTCGAGGGTCACTCTAACATGAGGGACTGCATTAAAGGGTTGCAACATTGGGAAGGCTGAGAACCACTGATCTAGATGAATGTTTTGCCTGCATGTATGTGCATCATGTTCATGTGTGGTGCTCATGGAAATCAGAACCCCTAAATTTGGAGTTATGGATGACTGCGAGTCACCATGTGGTGCTTGGAACTGAACGGGCTTGATGGTCTGTTAGTGTTAATTGGCAACTTGCCAGAATCTAGAATCACCTGGGAGATGGGCCTCTGGGCATGTCTGTAGAGAAGTATCCTGATTACATTTGTTGAGGTGGGAAGACCTGCCCACTGTGGGTGGCATCATTCCCTGGTTGCCATCTTGGACTGTAGGAATGGAAAAAGGAAAACTGAGCGGTCACATGGGTTGTTTTTTTTTTTTTTTTTTTTTTTCCCCGAACTGTGGTTGTAATACAGTCAGCTGCTTCAAGCTCCTCGCTGCCTCGACTTCCCCACCATGATGGTCTATGCCTGAACTGTGAGCTAAAGTAAACCTTTCCCTCCTTAAGTGGCTTTATTCAGGACAGCTTATCACAGGAACAGGAAAAGAATCTAAGACTCAGCCCCAGAGCAGCTAACTGTACCTGGGTACCCGTAGCGCCTTGTGCCAGAGCAGCAGCTGTACCTGGGTACCCTTTAGAGTGTTGCCCTACAGTAGCCCAGGAGCTCTGGCCAGCTCTAGGCTGCACCCTCTTTGTTTCCGAGACCCCACCCTGTCTCCTGGCCAAGAATACTCAAGAACTCTTGGCACAGAAGGATGCTCCCTGCTGCCCAGCGGAGATGACCACTTCATGGAGAGTGGAGAGAGGAAGGCGGAGGAGAGCGAAAAGAAAGGTCCTCTTTCAGGCTCAAGACGCTGTGGAGTAGCAGGCCAGCGGCCTGCCAGGAGCTGACTCACCGGCATGGGACAGGTGCACTCCGGCTAGCAGACAATAGACGCCTGTTGCAAACAGACTGACCACCGGATTCAGGCAGAGACTGGTCCCCCAGGGGAGCATTGGAGTTGGGGGTGGAAGGAGAGGGCCTGAGCTGGAAGCTGTCATCCTTTTGCCTTTGCTGGGCCTGGCTCAGTGCACACTGTAGCCATGTGATTTCATGGCTGGGGAGACAGACACACAGAACCAGAGAACCGGGCGGCCTCTCATGTGACCCTTGCTCTCCATCATCTCAATTGTCCCTGCTTTCAGCATGCTGTGTCCCTAGGGGAGGGACACATCTTTTCAGAGCTTCATTTGACCTCTCATGAGCCCTTCACCTGCACCCTCTCATTAATAACCTTCGCTGGCCCCTGATAGGGACCATCATCGCTTCCGCTCACAGGTAAGCAAACTGAGACACAGTCGACCCGAAACTACAGCCAAAGCTCAGGCTTCAAAGCCAATCCCTGCCCCACAAAACCACTCAAAACTGCCCTGCCCGGCAGGCTGGCGCTGGCACAGCCAGCTTTCTGGAGCCTTCAAGTGGGCATTGGTGTGGGATGGTCAGGAAGCGTCTTGGTTGGGGAGGGATGGGCAGGCAGGGAGGTGAGTGGGGCTGAAGGATGAGACTCCTTCAGCGAACTGAGGTGGGGGTGGAAAGGCTGGGTGCCAGGCTGTCCAGGCATGGCTCCACCCATCACTGGTTGTTGGAATGTGGGCAAATTTCACAGATATCCTTAGGAGCTCCATTTTTCCATCTATAAGATGGGAATGAAAGCACCAGCCTTATGGACTGTCAAATACTAACATGTATAGCTAAAATTTTTCTGGTTCTATTCAGCTCCTGCGGCCCTGTGGCCGGCCACTTGGACCCAAGTAAACACACAGAGACTTATATTACTTATAAACTGTATGGCCGTGGCAGGCCTCTTGCTCTCTGTTCTTATATCTTAAATTAACCCATTTCTATTAATCTATAAGTTGCCACGTGGCTTGTGTGGCTTACCGGTACTTTTACATCTTCTTCCTCTGTGTCTGGCTGGCAACTCCTGACTCAGCCTTCCTGTTCCCAGAATTCTCTTCTCTGCTTGTCCCGCCTACACTTCCTGCCTGGCTACTGGCCAATCAGCATTTTATTTATCAACCAATCAGAGCAACACATTCACAGCACACAGAACGTATCCACAGCAAACATGTCTTTTGTGAAGTGGTTTGCAAAGACTACTTGGTCCCTCACCCTCACCCAACTCCTCACTGAGGTCTCACTTCTTATCTCTCTCAGATGCTTCCTCAGCTCCTGCTCTGAGTTCCCACTCTGAGGGCCCAACTCCTTTGCTCACTTCTTTCATGAAGTCCCAACACAGCCTGTATCCCCTAACAGCTTTCCCCTGGGACCCCCAGCCCAGGTTCCCACCAAACTCTCTTTCTGCCTCACGTGACCCAGAATTTAGCATCTGAGACGTGAGTTCAAGGCCCCACTCTAGCTGACTCAGCATCCAACCCCCACTGACCTTTTCTCTATGTCTGGAGCCCAGAAAGTTCCAGCCTGTGCCTGCACTTGCAGGGAAGGAGGTGGCTAGGACCAGGCAGCGGAGATACATGCCCCCCTATCCCATGGCCCACCCCCTTCTCTTCTGGCTCAATGTCTCCTGGGGTTCTTGACCTGCAAGGGTTTGTGTGTTGAAGTCTCAATAAGGCCTCAGATTAGCCTGTGTGCCCTGCATGTACCCGGGGACTGACATGGTGAGGGCCCAGTGGGGACCAGTCCTTTCCAGATCTTCAGCTGTCCAGGCCATGGCTGATGAACCCGTTAGCTGTGAGGAAAGCAGGTCTGCTCCCAGGACTCTGGGCTGTCTCTTCCAAGAACAACAGGGGCTTCATGTAAGTAGGACAGTCAAAAGGCCAGGGCCACAGGATGCCCTGCAGAAGGAATCTTCCTACCTGCCATGTCAAGGGAGGAGGCGGGGGGGGGGGGGGGCACAGGCCTGGGACCCACTGCCTCACCCAGCCTTCTGTGGATGGGCCCAGCCACAGCCCAAGCCACTGCTCACGCTAGGCCATGGCCGCCATTGCTGTTCTTTTTACTGCTTCTCCCATGCCCTGAACCTCTGTGTTGGGAAATTTTCTCTGTGAACTCATACTGCCAGCCCCAGCTTCAGGGTGGGAAAAACTCGAATCTAGGGCCCTGAAACCTAATCTTTTCAAATACTATACTCAGGCAAATAATTCTAACTCACCAAGGTCTGGTCCACCCGGATGTCTGGGGAGATGGTGAAGGTTAGCCAAGGAAATCGGTGTTCTCTGTGACCTATGCTACTGCTGTCTCGGCTAGGGTGCAGGTTCCCAGGCTGACTCCTAGTGAGTGCAGGCTGTGAAGACAGCGCTTGGTGCCCCTCACTAGCTTACCGCTCCGGTACCCTCCCCGAGTCACCCAGGGCGGAGGGGCACAGGCAGGGACAGATCCATTCAAGAGGAGCACTGGGTGTCTCTCTAGAGCACAGCAATGGCGTGGTTGGCAGGCAGCGTCCTCACTGAGGCACCGTCTCCAGGAGCCTGGCAGCATCGGCCTTGTGAATTCTCAAGTGCCTTCCTTGATGGAGAAAAGTTAGAGTGATCTCTCCGACCGAGTTCAGATTCCCTAAACTCATGTAAAAAAGACAGGTGTATGCATGCACTCGTGTGTGTGTGTGTGTGTGTGTGTGTGTGTGTGTGTGTGTGTGTGTGAAACAAGTGAATTCTTGATGCTCGTTGACCAGCTTAGTCTAGCTGAACTGGTGATATTCCAGTTAAGTGAAAGACGCCTGTTTCAAAATAAATGTGGATAGCTATTGAGGAAAGATACCCAGTGTCAACCTTGGACATCACACACGTGTGCACTCTTACACACTTGCACACACACAATACCACACACACACACACACACACACACACACACACACACACACACATAAAGGCGTGAAAGGTAGGGTGGGGGAATGTAGGTCACCTGGGCCCCTGGAAAAGGGCATCCCTCAGGCCAGCTGGTTGCTGCACTGGGCCACCCAAGTCCAGAGTGGGGCTGGCTCTCATTAGCTTCTGGGCCTTGAGGAAACCAAAGCTTGAGGCTAGCCAGCGGCCTTGTGGTTTTGGAAAGAAGAGGCCCAGTTCCCCAGTTCCAAGGATCTCAACATTCACAAGCCTGTAGGGGTATGTACACACACACACACACACACACACACACACACACACACACACACACAGTCTGTGCTCAGGATTTCAGGCCTATGAGAGGGTCCTGAGCTCAGGGGCTTCTTAGAGCCTCAGGGCCAGAGAGGTAGGGAGGTACCAGCCTTAGGCGGCCTCCCCCTGGACAATGGCTGCTCCTCCCTGCTCGGACCCTTCCTCATAGGCTGTTGGACAAGGGGACAAAGGAGGAGACAGCTCTGACCTGACTCTGAAAAGATCCCTCTTTTCCCACCTGCAACCGAGGAGACTCCAGGCCAGTGTGGGAAGTGCCTGAGCTCTGAGAGGTGAAGCACCCTCTACCCTGTCCCAGCCCTCACACGCCCAGTGAATTCCTGGATGCATGACCAAGGGGCATATCTTGCCAAAGCTAAGGTTCTTGCTGGGTGACCAGTCAGGCACAAGCCAGGCCTGGCCTCTTCAGAACTGAAGGTGCCTCCCTCCATGGCTAATCTGAGGCTGGCTCCGTAGTGGTGTTTTAACACAGGCTTGGTGCAGCTGCGGCTGAGTCCTCACGCCCTGAACCAAGAAGTAAGGGCAGCAGGGCCTTCAGATCTTGGACACAGACTTGGTCACCTGGCCCTGCCTTTGTGGGGAATGAGATGGCTTGGTCTAGGGACAGGCCATCCCATCCTGGCTTTTCTTTCCTCTCTTGTACTTTGAAACATAAAGCACTACCAGCTACAACCCGCTGTGTAGCCTTCGGGAAGGTGGGGGCCATGCCATAACACTGTACACCCCAGCCAGCCCAGGTACAAAGCAGGTGCTGGTGCACACTGAGTGTGCAATGCTGGCACACACTGAGTGTGCAATGCTGGGTACACACTGAGTGTGCAATGCTGGCACATACTGAGTGTGCAATGCTGGCACACACTGAGTGTGCAATGCTGGTATACACTGAGTGTGCAATGCTGGGTACACACTGAGTGTGCAATGCTGGTACACACTGAGTGTGCAATGCTGGGTACACACTGAGTGTGCAATGCTGGTACACACTGACTGTATAAAGCTGGTACACACTGAGTGTGCAATGCTGGTACACACTGAGTGTGCAATGCTGGGTACACACTGAGTATGCAATGCTGGTACATACTGACTGTGCAAAGCTGGCACATACTGAGTGTGCAATGCTGGCACACACTGAGTGTGCAATGCTGGTGTACACTGAGTGTGCAATGCTGGTACACACTGAGTGTGCAAACGGACTGCTTTTGTTTCTAGATCCTCTCTTGTTGTGTGTTCAGTGGGCTCCTCTTTTCTTAGGGTGAGCATAATGACCTTCCAGCACATAAACCACCACGTAACCACTGAGATGAGGTCAAGACCTCACCATCTTCACTGGACCTCAAAGAAAATGAGGCCTGAGGCCTCCTGGCAGGGGGCTTGCCTGACTGGAGACAGACTTCCTCCAAGGGGTCTAGAGAGGCTGCAGGGATCAGTGGCTCTCCACGGTGTGTGGTCATTACAGTTGACCCCTTGCCCCGGGATCTCTGCCTCTGTCACTCAGGCGGCTCTTACACCTTGCCCTCCTCCTGGTCAGAGAGCGAAGAGCTCAAAGAACCCAGCTCCGGGCCATTCCATGATGCTGCTGAAGAGACTTCGGCCACCTGCTGGAGTCTGGGAGACACCGGTGGCCACAAAGACAGGCCCTGGGCAGCCGTCTACTACTTAGGTGAACTGGGCATGCTGTGCCAGAATCCACACCACCTCCCTCAGAAATGGCTGACTCAGCTCTGGGTTGGCGGCAGGACTGGCCAAGGGTCATCACAGAGTAAGGAGCAGAGGGTGTGTGGAGAAATATCCCAGACTCCAGGCTGAAGGGAGGCAGCTTTGGGCTTAAGAGTTCAGCCTCTGGCCCACACTCTAAGGGTTTCTTCTCAAGGCCGGCTTTCATCAGCTGAGACCTCAGGCGAGTTACTTCAGACCTTGGTGCCTGGCCCTGTCCTCTGTGAAGTAGGATAATAGCCCTACCCAGGAGAGCTGTTCCGAGGGTTAGATGAGATATGCCACGTAAAACAGTCAGAATAGTGCCTGGCACACAGTAAACCCTCAGAGGTCGTTAGACGTTATTGCCGTGGGCTGGCCAGCAGATAGGAAACTGAAGCTCACCCTAAAAGGCTTTAATTGACTGTTGACATTCTGTTTCCTCCACTGGTCTCTGAGACTCCAAAGCCCTTTATCTCTTACGCCTGGTGCATCTCAGGGCCTCAAAAGCATGTGTTGAAAGAATGAACGAGTGAAGGAGTGAAGTGGAGAGGAGAGGACGCATCAGGGGAATCTTCTAGAAGGAGGCAGCACTTAGGGAAAAGTCCCACAGGGTAGGGTAGGGGAGAATGGCTGAGGTCAAGGCTGGGAGGCCTCTCCAGGGTGAGGCCCCTGAGGGGGAAGCTGTGCCAGGCCTGAGGTGGGCACAGGGTGGGAGAAGACGGGAGGAGCAGACCGACCGAGCAGCTGGGGCCTCAACGGAGCATGGATGACCGAGTCCACTGGTCCATCACAAGAGTCACATCAGAGGAGGGCTGTCCGGTGGGTGCAGACTGGCGGGAAAGGCAGGGGCCGGGCCCTGTGGCTTGTGGGCTGTTTATGGAGCCCGGTGTTTGTTACTGGGAGAGGAGCCAGCCTCTCGCACAGGCCCCTCAGCCGGTGAGGAGACAAGTGCTGGAGATAAGGGGATTTTAAACAAATAAGCTATCCTCCAGGAGCTTAAAAGAGAAGGGACTGTGAGCTTCCTCTCTCTCTTCTCTTTCTTCCTGTTCTTTCCAGCTCCTCCTCCCCAGAGCCTTTCCTTCTTCCTCTATCCCCGGTCACCCCTTTCCTTCCATCCCCATCCCCCTCTTTCTCCTTTCCTTCCTTCTAAATTTTACCTTTCTGAACTTGTCCTTCAGATTAAGTGTGTATGTGTGTGAGTGTGTGTGTGCGCATGCACAAGGGTAGGAAAGCCCCCCCCCCCCTTCATCAAGGTGTTACCCTGGGCTGGTAACCTAGAATCTACGGAAGATTTGTGACTTAATGATCCCCAAGGTCATCCTGCCCGCTCTTCCTCAGAGCCCAACCGACACATCCTCAGGAGACCCAGTCGAGGAGGACATGCTAGGTCCTCAGGGAACCCAAGTGTCAGGGCAATATGGCTTGTCTTCAGGATCCCCAGGCTGCAGGAGACACAACCCTTCTTCAAGGAGCCCCAGTCGGAGGTAGAAAGAAGATAAACACACCACAGACGGCAATATCGTTTTGCTCTTGGAGCTGGTGCAGCAGTATGCAGAGTGGACCCTGGGATCTGTATCCACAGGGATGAGAATATGTGGGAAGCTGTCAGGTAATAGACCGTGGGCTGGCATCCCAGAGCCCACACAATTTCCAGATATGCATCCCCCTCCATCCCTGTCTGACTAACAGGGAGGACCACTGGGGTCCGTTTTTCCCATGAAGTCTGGGCAGGAGAAGCAAGATGCTGGGTGAGGCCTGTCGAATGGCTCTCTGGAATCTGGCGAGTGAGTGACCATGGGAGATAAACCATTTTCCTTGGATAAGGGATGCTCAAGCCACCTCATTTAGTAAGGACCTGTGGATGATAAACTGAGATGTCTCCCACAGAGCAGGGCCTGTGTGTGGAGGGGATATGGGAGGAGGGCAGGACCCAGAACTTTTCAGCCAGGAGTCAGGGCTGGCCAGGTGAGAGGCTTTGAAATGCCACTGGCTCCCTGTCACTCCCACCGGGTGACTCTTGCTGGTCATGGACTGAGGGGGGGCTGCTCCCCAACCCCAGCACATGCTCACAGTCCTGACCAGCATCAAATAAGCAGGAATCCCTTGTGGAAGTTGCCAGGGCCCAGAGGAGAGGAAGGAGAACATGTGTTCGCCATGGCAGGGTAGCTGCTCTGTTTCTCTGACAAGAAGGTCATCTCTGGGAACCAGATGGTGAGCTTAGGTTGTCAACATGCATTTGCAAACGCCACCACTGAGAAGACCCTGGTGGCAGAGAAGGAGAAATTGAGGGACTCGGAGCCGATGGAGAAGGGAGCATTTGCCTAAGGCGGCACAGTATCGAGCATTCCTGCAAGGCCTGCCTCCGTTCCTGCGACTACTTGTAAGCATAGAGGGCGCCTATGAGATGTGCGGCCGCAGGCTTAGCGGCTGGAGTCAGGCCCTGGAAGGAGTCCCAAGCCCAGCCTTGTCCAGGCCCCCAACTCTCTGGTCAGCAAAAGCAACCCACATGGGATGGCCCCTAGACTTGCAGGCGACGTTCACTCATCACTCCATTAGCTGCTCTCCCGCTGACAGTCCCCAGGCGGCTCTCATTCTGGCCAGTGAAAGCGTCCAGGATGATGAGTCTTCAGGGACGCCGAGCTCCCTCACGCCAATTTACGCAGAGCCGAGAGAGGTGAGCAGATCAACAATCAGGAAAACAATGGCCAGCCACCACCAGGCAATGCCACAGAGGCACAATGGGAGATTCTTAAGCTGGATGTGGATCCCATGGGGACTGCCTTTCCAGAAGAAGAAGCGAAATTCGTGGGGAAGGAGGGAAGTGACATCAATCAAAATGCCTGAAATGAATATGGATCAGATCATACTTTATGCAAACACATGTAAATAGACATGTAAATCTACCCCAGGGTGGGGCAGATGTGGAAGTCACGGTTCCAGAAAGTCTTCACAATGAAGCCCTCTGTTCTAAAGAATCATTTCCAAAGTTCCACGCGTATGTCCTTGGATAGAGTATAGGTCCTCCTGCTGTTTCTGAGACCCAACCCTTCCATTCTATCTTTGCCTGCAGTGGTCTGACCCTGGGTAGAACCGGAACACAGAATAACTCAGATGCCAGCCTCCCACTGCAGGCTCCCATCTACCTGATCCAGTCTACAACCTAACATGCCCGCACCTCCTAACCACTACAGACTTCCCACATCTGCTGCTGCCCAGCCCCCACACCTGCAGCCTCTACCACAAGCTCAGCCTGTCCTCGAAAAGGGTTCGAAGAGTGGTCTGCCCATTGGAAAGCCTGCCTTTCCCATAGTCCTCTGGCTATTCCCAGCACCGCCCAGGCCACAGATGCTCAATAACAGACAACCGATGAAATAAGCGAATGACTAAACACACATTCAAAGGCACAGCCGTTTCCCTCCGGGGACCCACAGCACTCTCCCTCTGCTTCCTGTTCACCATTCTCACAGCTGTCTGGGGCTGGACATAAGAGTTCCCACTCATGTCCTCAGCTAGCCTGAACCGGCTGCAGGCAGAGCATGGCTTGGTCATCTCTGTGGTCCTGGCACCTACTGTGGAAAACTTTGGGATGTGGACTGACTCTGTGAACACACACCACCAGGTGTCTGCCCACTTCTGCCGCCTCCAGGGACCATGGGGACGTGGACAATGGTGGGCCCAGGGCCTGGCACACAGCAGGCACTTCAGGCCCAGGAAGGAAAGAGGAAGATCAGGAGGATAATGATGATGCTGGACTCCAGAGGGCTTGGCTCCTAGACAGACAACAGAAGGAAGGAAGAGGGGACAGATGAAGAAGTGAATGAGGGGCCAGGCCTGCGGGAACCCGTTATCTGCTGTGGGGCACTCCTGTCCCCAGCCCAGGTACCCCAGCTCACTCACATCTGTGTTCGGACCTGTGTTCCTTGCCAGATGCCTGGCCTCAGTCCCTTCCCAGGCTCCCTTGCTTGCTCCAGGAGGCCTTGGCTCCTGAGAGCTCTGGGTGGGGTTCTTTTTGTCTTTTTTGCAGCTGGGAGGTCAAGTACAACTTGGGAGGCCACTTGATCCTGAGCCTTCTCCAGCCTCAGTGTCTGAATCTGCAAAATGGGAGATAAAAGGAGACGCTGTGAGGTTCTATTCTGAGTCCTGAAGTGGAGCCAACTGCTTGGTCAGTCTTCTGTGGACAGGGCGGCCTTTCCCTCTCCCCTTGCCGCCATCCCTAGGGTCCCACCGGCTGTCACCAGCAGTTTCTAGGAGCACTGCCCTGCTTTTTAGCAGAAGGACCGGAGATCTCAATCACCAAACAGGAGGAGTCCCGGAGGTAGTTTTGCAGAGGGCCTGAGCTTAAGAGGGAAAAAATCAGGACCACAGAGCCAGAAGAGGAGGTGGCTTGGGAGAATATTGAAATGGAAGATTTGCAAGGGGGAACAGAGTTCAGGATGAAACAAGAGGGCTCAGAGTTGGGCAAGAGAACCTCTCGGTCCCGGGCAGACTGAGAGGGAAGCATGCTCTGGTGACTACAGCTCAGGGAGACTCGGGTGGGGGAGGTCCTTTGAGCTCGCCTTCTTGTAGGCTTTCCAAGTGTTCACCTGGCTCTGTGGCCAGTCAGTCAGCTGATAACCGAGGTGGCGAGCATAGTCAAGTCACTTTGTATGAGAGGAAACGGAGCTCTAAGTGACCATGGGAATGGCCAAAGTTTGCCCAGCAGAGGTGTTGGGGGTGGGGTTGGAGCCAGGCTTCAGTGACTGCCCCTCACTCGGCCTAGGCTCAGCTAGTTTATTTATCATAGTTTATTGATTTATGTGTTCACTTATTTCTGTGGTGTTACTGGGGATGGAGGCCAAGGCTCTCTCATGCTCGGCAAGCGATCCACACCTTCCCACACAGCGCCCGCCGAGTTTTATAGTTTCGCGCTAATTTCTTTGCTCTGCTAAGGAAGATAAGGGAGGTAGAGAATGGGGGATCCTGTGGAACTCTGTGTGGCCCACATCTGTCCCTACAGAAGTGTGGAGGTCCGAGGAGCAGATTCTCTCCCAGGCAGAAGTGGGCTATGGACCGGCAGAAGGGGGCTGGGCCCAAATTGTGCCTGGGCTTCCTTCCATCAGAGGCAGAATCCTCTCTGACTCCATCTGGATGGTCATCCTTTCTCGGTATGGCCAAATTCCCCTCCGTCTCCCCCAACCAGGCCCATCTCTGCCTTACCCCAAGCCCGCAAACAACATGTTGTTGACAATACTCGGGGGCCAAACACTTGATAAGACGGTCCCCACCACACCAGACATCCTGACAGCAGGCAGTGCTCTGCACTGTGATGGCGGATGCTTTGAATACATCATCCTGTCAAACAAGTTTATTATTCTTTCACTCAAGATAAACCACAGCTGCCAACGAGGGGCTGTATAAATTCCAGGCTCAGAAGTGGAGCAGGCCCCTCCTTGTTGAACACTCACACACACATACACCCAAAAATCCTGCTGAGAAAAGCCCCCCCTTCCCCAGTCCTGGCTCCTTGTGGGTCTCTGTTGGGGGGGGGGGGCTCAGTAGCACTATCTCATGGGGTGGTCCCAGGAGCAGCTGTAGACGCCAAGGAACCCAGGGCTTGGGCCTACCCTTGAGCCGCTTCCCTGCCTGGCCAGGCCTGAGCTGACTTCCTCCGGGCCCAGGGAAGCTCTCTCCACAGGAGCCAGCTCTCCTCCCCAGGGGTCAAGCCTGGCCTCTTGACTTTTGGACTTCTGTCTGCTCAGGCTGCAACCCTCGTGGGTGGCCAGAACAGCCATAGGTCACGCCAGGCTTGTGGGGACAAGGCCAGCTTTCAGACTCAAGCGTGGATAGCCAGTCCTCAGGGAATCTGACCCCACGGAGCCTTCAAAAGCAGTCAGCAGGCTGAAGAGATGGGCTTAGTGCCTGCTGGGCAAATGCAAAGACCTGAGTTTGAACTCCAGAACCCACCTGAAAAAGCCAGTCATGGTGGCATGTGCTTGTAGTCTCAGTACTGGAATGGAAGGGACGGGAGGATGGCCGGGGTCACTAGCCAGCTAGCCTAGCTGAATTGGTGTTCCAGGTAAAAAGTGAGACACCACATCTTGAAACACAAGGTGCATGGCACCCAAGATTGCCATCTGCCCTTCACACATATACAGACACATGTGTACACACACAAACACAATGCACCCCCCCCCACACACACACACACATGAACGTGCACACATTCAACACTCAGCGTCTATCCTGGCCTTGGATGGGGGAGTTCCATGAACCTCACCCCCACCCCCCGGAGCAAAATCCTTGTGCCCAGAGTTCAAACCTGGTTCTTTGCTCTGGGAATCACATGGGCTCTGCTTCCGTCTTGCCTTGTGATACAATAGGGCTCAGAATGAACAATAAAACAAAAGGCTGGGCACTGCAAATGACAAGCCCCTGGGTGACCCCAAAATGCATTGGAGGTGACTTGAGGTTGGATAACAGACCTGGACTTCTCTCTCCAATCTTTTTTTTTCCTTATCTGTTAGGGAGGGAGGGTGGTTTCTCGCTTGCAGAACAGTCACAGAGCCTGTCAAAAACTTGGCCCCCTGTCTCGGTTCACTCGCCCTGCTCTGTTTGGTTAAAGGCATTTGCCATTACTCTTAGCCCAGGTTTGTTTATACCGCCCTCCCCGAGGAAGAGACTTCCATGGCCTTAGCTCCTAAGACAGTGCCAAGCCCTCAATACATAACATTGGTTGGATGAAAATAAGGCATTACAAAGTGTGCCAAACACACAGTAGCCACCCAATACGTGTATTTGTTGTTTGTTGTGGAATATTAGTTGAAGATGTGTTACATTTGTCTAACTCTGTGAAGCTGTGTTACTGTGACTGTCTAAATCACCTGATTGGTCTCATAAACAACTGAAGGGCCAATGGCTGTGCAGGAGAGAGAAATAGGCGGGGCTAGCAGGTAGAGAGACTAAATAGGAGAAATCTGGGAAGAGGAGGTCAGAGGAGTGGGGGAAAAGGAGGGGAGGAGGACTCTAGGGGCCAGCCACATAGCCAGACAGAGAATAAGAAGGAAAGGAAAGATATACAGAAATAGAAAAAGGTAAAAGCCTAGAGGCAAAAGGTAGATGGGGTCATTTAAGTTAAGAAAAACTGGCTAGAAACAAGCCCAAGCTAAGACCGGGCATTCGTTTGTAAGAATAAGCCTCCGTGTATTTATTTGGGAGTTGGGTGTCAGCCCCCCCCCAAAAGAGCCAAAGAGTAAAGAGCAAAAGCAACCAACAATAGCTGCTGTCACTCCTGTCTCTGTGTGTACATATGTGGACCAAACCTGAGAGGCTGGTGAGATGGGTCAGCAGGAAAAGGTGCTTGCAGCCAAGATCCTTGCTCTCTGGGTTGAGCGCATATCTTACAGACTGCGGGCCCACCTGTCTCTGAGCCTGGTTTCCTGCCCACCCAACAGGAAGGCCCACGCCTGGTGTGCACTCTGCTTGCTGAGAAGGGAACCCAGCAGCCAGAGCTGCTGTTATTGTGGAACTCCACTCGCAAGCAGACTGACCCAAGGCCAGATGCCTGGGTGACGTCACAATTTAGGGATCTCATGTCATCCTGACCCAGCAGAAGAGTGGTCACCTGCTCCATGATATGGGCCCAAGGGCAGCCACCTCATTAATGATGGCAGGGCAGGGAGAACTCCCCGCAGGTACAGCGACACCTCCAGATGTCCCTCACTGTCTCTTCTTCCTCATCCCCCTTTTGCTGGCCAATGTTGATGGAGCCTGCTGCCCACAGAGAGTTTGCTGATTGTCCTGGTCCAGCAAGCCAGGAGGGCAGGTCCCTCTGCCTCTCTGGATCCTAGGGTTCTGCCCACTTGGAGGTCAGCCCATACTGGAAATCTGCTTCGGCAACATCCCAGGCAAAGGCCTCCGAGGAGCCTGGAGTATCTTGTAAGTGTCCAGAGCGGCTGAGACTGGAACCTGTGTCCCAGCCCCCCCCCTTCCCTCAATGGGAACTCAGATGACACAAATAAATGAATAGGTCAATGAATAAGCTATTTCTATTTTATCCCCTCCCCCCAGCCTCTGGCTCCTCCCCCAAGGAGTTCAGGGGGGGCTCAGAGACATGGTACAGGCAGAATGGGAAGACAGAACTGTCCCCAAGTTTGTGGAGGAGTAGGGCACAGACCAGAGGAGGGCCTGTAGCAGAAGGTGATGCTGGCGTGGGGTTCTAAAGGCTGAACCTGAATTGACCACAGAGACAGGCAATGGACAGTTGGAACAGCGTACAGAGGGGCAACGTAACTTGGGGTGTGCTGGGTGGGACTGGACCAGCTGATTCAGGGTAGCTGGAGGGACAGTGGAGAGCAGTGGTTGGGAAGGAAGGCATCCATGGGCTCTAACAGTTTGGGAACCCCGCTAACACGCGGCACTACAGAGCTGGCATTTCTACGCCTTTAAGTGGGGACATAGTGTGATCAGACTCAATATTTAGCAGGGTGTCTAATAAAGAGATAGGAGGCCTCTGCAGAAATGGAGGGGACAGCCAGGGCTGGGGTCCAAGAGAGGGTAGCGCCGACTGAGATGGTCGCCCACTCCCCGACCCTTACCGGTGTCCCATCTCCTCACTTTGAGGAAACCGGGGCCCACAGAGGTTGGAGACCTGGGAGTGACTGAGGGTGGCTGGCGGCTCGGGCCAGCTGCCTTCCCTCTCCTACACCCTGCACGCAGAACGGCACTCACACAGCCAAGCTGTGTTCAAAGAAAGTTTGCTACTGGGCAATTGCCTCAGCTCTGTGGTTTTCCGTTCAAGAGGGAGCCGAGTTCATTGAACTTTAGGGCAGCCGTTTCCTTGTCTTTCCTCCGTAGCAATAATCCAGTTAATGGGATTATTTCCTGCACACAGGAATGGGGCTGCTAAGAAAACACTGTGGAGTAAAGGCTGTTTGCAGAGGCCAGGTTGAAAGGCAAGCTCACACCAGGAGGAAGAACAGGGTGTGTCTCCACACGGGCGAAGGTGGAGTGATGCCATCCACACCTCAGTTTGCCTTTCCTGTGCCTTCACCTCCGCCTCACTAGGCTCTGATTCACAGATTTTGCAGGGCTACTAGCCCAGTTCCCTGGCCTCCCAGGCTAACTGGCTGCCTAGGCCCAGCGGGATTTGTTCAAGTTTGCATGGGTCACCTATCCTTGTAAATGGGGACAGAGATCCAAAAAGGGGGTGGATGGATGGGTAGTTTGTCTTAGGTTACACAGCCAGTTGTGATGAGGCCTGTTGGTGAAACTGAGGCACAGGAATGGGAAATTACTGACCATGGTCATTTAGCCAGCAGGTAGATTGAAGTGGGGAAAACTGAGGTCTGGAGAGGTGAAATGCTTTGCCTGTACACCACCCGTTCAGAAGTGGTAAAATTCAGGATGGGTCCTAGGAGGGGGCTCGTCTGTCACTGGACCTGAGCTCCCACAACCAAACCCTTCCCCTCACCTCTTCTAAGAAAGAAGCTACCGTGGGTCACCCCCTGTTTGCTGAGTCTCAATAACCCCGAACTGGTGGCCCCCGCCCCTCTGCTCAGCCCCTTTAGATCTTATCACTCAGCTCCCAGAGAAAGCTCCTCACCTGGTGTCCATCCCCGAGACCCAGCGTGTGCACAGGTGCATGGGTGGGTGGAGCCAGAGGACATTCCAGGAGACAGGAGACAATGGCAGGGCTGAGGGCCATCCTCTTTCACACCTCCTGATTCCCCCAGTTAGTAAATCATTCTCCCGGGCTGCACAAAGCAGCCATTGAGCAGGTGTAGTCCGTGCCCCGCCCCCGCCTCCCATCCCCCGTCCTGTGCCACGGATAGGTAGAGGCTACTCAGGTCGCTGAGTGTCCGGGTGGCAGGTCCTGAGTTCTCTGCCCTCCCCTCTGGCATGGGGATCAGGTTACCCCATCTAATCCCTGCCCCTCCATCCACCCTCTTTGTGCCCATTGTAATTTATAATGGAGGCATGATGCAACCTGCTAATTACATTGCTGGATTTCCAACACATCCCTGCTCCTCTGACTCAGGCAGCGGGCAGGAGGAGCAGCCGGCTCTGCTTTGTGGCTTATCAGGACCGGGCTATTCAGCTCACACCCGACCCGCCTCCCCCAGCCTACGTCTTTGTTAACCAGAGCTTGTCTCACCACCCGCTTTCCATTTCTCCGGAATTTTTTTTTAACGGCTCTTTTTTATGAGCCGCTCCATCTTGTTAGCTAATGAATGACTGTGGGCCAGCGATGAAGATTGCTTTGTGCCTCTATTAAATGTTACATGATCGCAATTATAAGTTAACAAGGGATAGCTAATAAAAAAAAAAAGATAATCTATTTTGCGGCCTGGGGCAGACATGCGACTCACTGCCTGGTTCTCGGGCTGAATAATTCAGAGCCTTGGGGACCACAGGCTGGACAGGCCATCAAAGCCAGGGAAGGAAGGAAGGATGGCCATTCCGGGCCTGTCAGCGGCATGGCAGGCAGGCAGGAGAGCAACGATGTTACCTCCAAAGCTCAAAGGCAACCCCCACCAGGGCACCCAGGCCCCTACAGGCAGGTGTCTGGCTTACCGCAGTTGCTTCCCAGCAGCCCTTGGTGTCCATCATTGCCCTGTATCCCTGCTCCACAGTGAGGCAGAGTGGTCTTTGAAAGATAGATGGGGGAGGGGCGTCACACCACCGCGGCCCTTTGGTGGGCACCGGACCTCTCTTTACCGCTGAGCCCCCTTATTAAACGTTGTGCTTTCGAAGAGCCTTTCCAGGTCACAGCTGCCCTCTCTAAACCTTGCTCAGACCGGACTGGGAGCAGCTTGGTGACACAGAGGAATGTGAATGCAGCAAGAAGGAAGGAAGGAAGGAAGGAAGGAAGGAAGGAAGGAAGGAAGGAAGGAAGGAAGGAAGGAAGGAAGGAAGGAAGGAAGGAAGGAAGCTCCGTGGACCGGCAGGATGGCTCCCCGCCCCCCCGCCCCGCCCCCAAGCCCTGGGGACTTGAGTTTGCTCCCCAGTTCCCATAGAGGAAGGAGAGAACTGACTTCTAAAAGTCGTCCTCCGACCACCACCATTTAAAAATGAGGCTCTGGGGGTCCCAGAGTAGGCCTAGACTTCCCCATTTTCACGCGTACGCCAGCATCCCATGTAGACTGTAATTCAGTGTCCTACCCTTCTGCTGGCAGCCACTGGGCCGCGCTAAGGCTGTGCACTCCGGGAGGGGCAGCTGCTCATCGCTGCATGGCTTTCCGTGGGCACCCGGGAAACACTCCATCAAGAAGTGCCTGAACCTGAACTTGGGATGCAGCTCAGTGGGTAGACTGCTTACCTAGCATGCTGAGGACCACACTCAGCCATCAGCTAAACCTGCCAATCCCAGCACTAGGAAGCTGGAAGCAGGAGAACAGTAGGTCCAAAGCCACCCTCAATACATAATGCTTTAAGCCTGAGCCACATGAGACACTGTCTTTTAAGGAAAGTTGCTTAAATTAAATATTCTCCAGGTACCAAGGGGTATTGGGCTTATTACTAGGTGCCTCTCATTTGCTACTTGCTATATTTATCCATCTTCTGTTGCTATAACAAAAATACCTAGGGCGGGGCGCAAAGGTACTTTATACAGAAAAGAAGTTAATTTATAGAAGCTCACAGTTCCGGAGGCTCAAAACACCTGATTGGCTTTGGGAAGGGGCTCACGGTAGATGGTAGCCTGTTGGTGGGCAGTGATGCACATAGAAGAGGTCACACAGAGGTCAGAGAGACTCAGGGAGCAGGCTAGCTCTTTTAAACTGTCTCTTCTTGGTGTGAACTGACTTCCTGAGACCAGCATTAATCCTTTCTGGGACTAGTGACAATATTCAAATTATCGGACCCGACATCTTCCCATCAATGTGGCCGAGGAGACATTTGACTCTCCATTTGAAAGCAGAGGCAACTGGGTTTCTGAGAGCTAAAGCCTATCAGTGTTGGGGTGGACCAGTCTACCCCTGGGCTCTGAACCAACCGCTGAGGCAGGTTGAGAGCTGTGTCCAGGTTTCAGTGTCCTGGCTGTGGTAGGCAGGCAACCACAGGCTGGGTGACAGAGGACCGCCACTGGAGCGCACCGCCGAAGGGCATCTTCACATGCTGTGGCAGAGCTGTGGGCACCAGGAAACCACAGCTACCCACATCTGGGTGGTCTGGAGCAGCCCTGAGCAGGAGGCTGAGTTAGAAGGCTGAGGGCCATACAAGAGTGTGCAGGAAGCCAGACTGGGGGAGGTCTGTACCGATCCTACCCCGAGAAAGCCTCAGCCAGTGGCAGGACTGACTACATAATTTGCAGAAAGAAAAGAGAAAGACAAAAGCAAACAACAAAGCAAAATTAAGAATTTTAAGCAGGCAACAGCTGGGCCTTAGACCGAAAGTGGTCCCTTCAGACCTCATTTCTAGGTCAGTCCAGGCCAGTGGGTCATTTGCCCACCTCCTGCCTCAGGAGTCTGTGGCAGGTGCTTCCATGTAAAGATCTGGTCCCTTGTTGCCTAGTAGGACCCATGTAACTCAGTGTGAGGTAAGACTGGCTAGCCCAGGGGCTGGGCATCTGGAAGTCTCCTGCTGTGGTCCTTCTGCTAGCTGTGGAGGCAGCCAGAGAGCCGAACCACTGCTGGAAGGTCAGGCAGGCATGAGGGCCGAGCCTCTCGGAGACATTGTTACTGATTCCATTTATGTTGAGAAAGGGGCCCGAGCCCCACCGAAGGCACCCTGAGTCCCTGGTTGGGTCATTGCGGGAGATCCTAAGATTTCCCAGTTTTGTAGAGCTGAGCAGGAAGTGTGGTCTCCAGAGGTGGGTCTCCCACTCCCCCAAAGATGGGGGCTGGCTCTTAGCAACCACGAGGACCACGTTGACTGGATCTCATTATCCTTTGCCCGGCATGCCATACCCTAAGGGGATGGGTGGATAGGATGTGTGGGGATTCACTCATAGGCTGTAGGCACACATACAGATTTGTGTGGGAGGCACCCATTCCCCACCTAGTGTACCCCAGGTATTTGCACACACAGCATTCATGCATGTGGACTGTGCCATAGACATCTGACAAATCCTTGGTCCCCATGTCTCCAGTTGGTCATGCTGCCCATTCCAGGTCCCAGCTGCGGGGCTGAGGAACCTAAGGACTGGCTGCTCCCTTTGTGTCGGGCTCTTCTGTCCCTCGGTCTCTATGTCCTTGGACAATTTGTCTAGTGTCCTCACTTTAGCTTTGTGCCTGTAAGGACTCCCTGGCTGCACTTCCTAAATACGCAGGAGCAGTCTAACAAAAGCACATTGTTACTTTTATCTCTGTGGCCGCCACACCAGACACCAGGGTTAGCTTGGAAGTAGGGCTAAAGGCCACCACCATTCATCACCATAAACGTGATGGGCAAGGTTCGAACTCAGCTGTCTGGAGCACAGAGGTGAGCAAGGTTCAGGTAAGGTGCCACACCCTCCCCCCAGCTCCCCAGACTCCTTAGAGCACCCCCCTGCAGCCTGATGATGAATCCCCATTTGGAACACACACATGGTAGGGCCACGGGGTGGGGGGTGGGGCACCTACAGTTCTCCAGGACCATGGGGCTAGACCCAGAGGCCACCCACCCACTGCAGAGACTGGCAGCCATGCAGGGCAAGGTAAATCACCCAAGATTGCTCTCTGGAATGTGGTGGCTGTGAAAGGTAACACGCATATTACTGCTATGTAAACATAGTTAAACTATTTACAAGACAGGCCTAGGCCTGGGGGCCCCAGGAAGCCCCTGCCATGTGGGGTGTGGGAGCCACCCCTCTTCCAAGTTCTGCTGGCCACAAGGGTGAAGAAGATGATCCTCGGCTTTTTCTGGCAGCCACACCACCCAGGGCCCCCTCGTTGGCTGTTCATTGGCCCATCATCGCACTGTCTGTTCAGAGGCTAGGTCAGAGCACAGTTCTGAAGGCGGACAGGACATCAGAGCCCCCACTGTCTTGTTTTGGAGCAGTGTGCAGAGGGAGCTTTGTAAGTAAGCAAGGAATTTACCCTACATCCCAAGGGGGCCTCAGGACAGATCTCCATGTGGGATGTGAAGGAAGAAACTGAGGTAGAAGCCCCATGCTGCCCTGAGGAGCCCCAAGACAGACGGGAGAACCAGCGTCTGCCCTCAAGAGCCTCACAGCTTCTACCTCTAAGCTCATATCCCCATCCCACCCAATCTAAGAGCCAAGGCTTGTCTTGAAGGCTCCAATGTCTGCCCTTTCTTGGGGGTGACTAGACCAGAAGGCCCAAGGCTTCAGGGCGGGGGTTCTGGGCATGAGCTGCTCTGAAGTGTGAATCCGCCAAGGGTGGCTGAGCTGTTGAGGCCACGGCAGATTTATAGCAGGGCTGGACCCTTCTCTGTGCAGGACAGATGTTAGCCTTACTCCCACATGTAGCCGGAAGTTTTTCTGTGTCCTGCCCGGTCTGCGGACACTCAGACCCAAGTAAACACACAGAGGCTTAAGTATTCATTAAAACTGCTCGGCCATTAGCTCAGGCCTACCACTGACTAGCTCTTACACTTAAACTCAGCCCATTTCTGTTAATCTCTATGTTGCCACGTGTTCCATGGCTTTACCTGTGTGCCATTGCATGCTGCTCCCTGGACGGTAGGCTGGCATCTCTCGACTCAGCCTTCCATTCCCCAGAATTCTCCTTGTCTGCTTATCCCGCCTATACTTCCTGCCTGGCTACTGGCCAATCAGCTTTTTATTTATCAACCAATCAGAGCAGCACAATCACAGCCTACAGAACATCCCACAGCACCTGTTTCTTCTCCTAGAAGTCATCACCTACTAGCTAAATTTGAAAAGCTGGCCAGCTTCCCAAAGAGGCCAAAGCTGATCAACGCCAGAGGGATGGCTTATGAATGGAGGTGCTGCTGTTCTCTGAGCTTTCCTCCTGGCCCTTCCAGGCTCCCTTCCTGCCTGCCTGTGAGCTGCTGGCCACCTCTCCTCCAGCCCCAACACCATGCTCAGTGGAGCCTCATGGGTTTGCTTCTATAAGCCCTGGGTCCAGAGTGACCCCTCATCCTCTCTCGTTCATCTCTAGCCTGAGCACCTGTACCTGAGATGCCCTGCCGACCTGATGTGGCTGCTCCAGCTGACTGACTTGTATCCCTAGCTACTTAGTTGAGGGTCATCTCTGAAGGCTTTTTGTGCACTTGCTCCTGGTCAGTGGTTCACACATATTCTCTCAACTCCCTACTACTGGGGAGTGGGAATTTGGGCTCTCTTACTCTGGGGAGGAAACTGAGGCCGAGGAGGGTGGGTTAGATCCCAGGGTCACATGGCTGGTGACATGGTAGGACATATTCTGATGTCAATGTTCTGACTAGTGCACTGCCTTGTCCATATGACCACATACCCTGAGGAACAAGGAGTGGTGTGGTCTCCATCGTGCTGGGTCAGAAAAGGGTCAGGCAGATATTTAGTGATTTATTCATTTTTTTGTTTTTTTTTTAGACAGTGTTTCTCTGTGTAGTTTTGGGGCCTGTCCTGGATCTTGCTCTATAGACCAAGCTGGTCTCAAACTCACAGAGTTCACTCCACCTGGCTCTGCCCTCCCACTAGTGCTGGGATTAAAGGCGTGTGCCATCACCCCACTGCCCAGCCAGGTAGATCTTTAAAGGAACAGCTTATTACATTGATTGATTGATTCATTGATTGATTGATTTTGTGTTTGTGTGTGTGTGTGTGTGTGTGTGTGTGTGTGTGTGTGCACCCTGAGTGAGTTCATGTGTACCATGTGCATGCAGGTGCTTGAGGAGGCCAGAAGAGGGTGTTGGATTCTCTGGAACTGGAGTTACAAGTGATTATTAACTGACTGTGGGAGCTGGGAACTGAACCTGGGTCCTCTGCAAAATCAGCATGAACTCTTAACGGCCAAATTGTCTCTCCAGTCCCTGATGTAAGCCTTAAGATTAGTTGAGTAAATTCCTAAGAATAAAACAGGGGATCCTTTGGGAAGACCACTGTTTGGATTGTAGGAGACTGCCATGTGGTCTTCCCAAGTGGCTGGAGCATTTCCATCCTTCCAGCAATGGCGAGAGTTCCTGTTGCTCCACATCCTCATTAGCAATTGATGGTGTCAGCTCCTCAGACTTTCAAATCTTTCTAATAGCACCCATACAGGAGAGCAAAGTGAGGTTTTGAGAAGGGGTATGAGTGCTCCCCAGATCTCCATGTTCTCTAGATCCCCCATCATTAGCCCAAACCATAGGACCAGTATGGCCATATGTTGGGTGGAGATGCAACCTGCTACTTCTGGGTCAAGTGGTTTCAGAGCCAGGGCACAGTCCTCTGGCTCTTCACTATCTGCATCTGTAACCATGGCTGACATTTGAGATTGCCAATGTCCAGGGTCCCAACACAGCTCCACGGAGCTGAGCCCCTGCCCATCTGCCTTGACCATGGAGTATGAGCAAGAAAGAAGACTGGGTGGTTTCAGGTCGTCCATGTGTCACTGTGGCATAACATGGCCCATTCTGCCCCACAGTCAGCCAGAGGTCATGTGGTTGGTGAGGGAGGCCCCCAAACTGCTTAAAGAACAATCTTTTATTTATTTATTTATTTATTTATTTATTTATTTATTTATTTATTTATTTATTTATTTATTTAACAATTCTGTGCTGGGGATGGATCTCCAATGGAGAGGAAGAATTCAATTTGGGGTAATTTTATTTTTGTTTCTGGGTTGGCCTGGAATTCGCTATGTAGACCAGGCTGGCCTTGAACTCAAAGAGACCTACCTGCCTCTGCTCCTGAGTGCTGGAATTAAAAGCTACCACACCTGTCTACAATTTGTGTGTGTGTGTGTGTGTGTGTGTGTGTGTATGTGTGTGTGTGTGTGTGTGTGTGTGTGTATTTATTTATTTTGTGTTTGTGTTGGGGGAGGGGTATGTGTGTGTAGGGGTACACATATGAAAGTCAGAGGATGATTTGGGGAGTTAGTTCTCCACCATGTGGATCCCAGGCATTGAACTCAGGTCATCAGTCTTGACGACAGGCACCTTTATCCACTGAGCCATCTCCTAGGCCCAGAGAGGGAGAATTTACACAAACCAATACCCAATGAGTCCCATCATGGCCCCTAGTTGCAGTATGGACATTATCTCACACACCCTCTGCCTGTCCCCAAGGAGTGCTCATCTCTAACTGTGTGCTGTCACTACTCCCTGGGGGAGGTGACAACTTTCCCAACAATGGTGCTGTCCTTACAAGATGCTAAAGAGCCAAGCCCAACCTTCAGAAAGCCGAGAAAGTCCCTCCCATGTGCCCCCAGGCTGCCACCGTCCAGAAGGTAGCAGTTAGTTTAGATCTCAGCCTGTCCAGAGGACAGCCCCCCCGCCCCCCCCACGTCCGAACAGTCCCCATTCCGGGGCGGTGGGCTGGCTCCTTTACAGGGACTGTTGTACCATGCTCACGGGACTCAGAACCCACACCTTGACCTCATTAGCACGACGTTCTAGTCAGCGGTCTTAGGGAAATGTGATGATGTTAATTATGCGCTGATTTATTTAATTCCTGGTCTTGTAAAATGAGTGCTGCTGCTGCCTGCCTGCCTTCCCTTCCCCCGGGGCTTCTAAATTCCTGGGGGCACGGCGGGGGTGGGGCTGGGGGAGCAAGGAAAGCAAGCGGACTGGACTTGGTCACCTCGAGTCACTTGCTGGCTCCAGTGACCCTGAGTAACCTCCTTGAGCCCGGGATTGGGTAAGGATTATGAGTTTGGCACAGGGCCTGCCCTGGAGGAAGCGCTCAGTAAATGGTAGCTTCTGTTATCGTTGTCGTTAATTATTATTTTAGTCTATCGACCGAGGGATCGTCTCCTCTGCTCCACGTCTGCACCCGACAAGCATCGGCAGGGAGGAATGCAGTAGAATTTTCTGCCGTGAACAGAGGGGTTCAGTATCTGCACTGTTCAGTGTGGAGGCCCTTTGCCCCTCTGCCTTGGGCAGCTGAACAGACAGATACCCAGGAGTCATCTGCATCCAGTAGTGACTGTATTAAGAGCCCAGATGCAGAGGCCAAGAGCACAGGGTCCTGGCTAGACCATCCATCCAGACTAGAGAACAGAAAGTGCCAAACCTGGGACCTACTTAAGCAACATTAGCAGCATGGTGACTCGGGGACTCTCTTGAATTCATTCTCTGGGCATCTGTCTCCCAGGGATGCAGCTTCTTTTATTTTATTTTATTTTATTTTATTTTATTTTATTTTATTTTATTTTATTTTATTTTATTTAACAGATTTAATTCACTTTATTTTTCTTGTATAAAAACCCTTATGTGGTGGCCACAGCTGGAGCCTGGGTTCTCTGAACAGACACTCTGGTGTGGGTTTTCACAAGATGGTCAGTGAATTCCTGATAAGGAGATTTGGTGAACACAGTCTCTTTCCAGAGGTCAGGGGTCAGGTAGCTGTAGGTCTTGGAGATGGCATCAAAGGTGGCCTTGGCAAAGTTGCCCAGGGTGGCAGTGCAGCCCTGGCTGATGTGTAGCAGTCATCAATACCGGCCGTCATCAGTAACTTCTTAGGCACAGGAGCAGAGACGATGCCAGTGCCCCTGGGGGCAGGGATGAGACGCACCAACACAGAGCCACAGCGGCCTGTCACTTTGCACGGGACAGTGTGGGGCTTGCCAATCTTGTTCCCCCAGTAGCCTCTCCACACAATGGGACAATGGACAGCTTGGCGAAGATGATGGCCCCTCGGATGGCAGTGGCTACTTCCTTGGAGCACTTCACACCAAGACCAACATGGCCAGTGTAGTCCCCAATAGCCACAAAAGCCTTGAACCTGGTCCACTGGCCAGCCCGAGTCTGCTTCTGCACTGGCATGATCTTTAGAACCTCATCCTTTAGGGATGCGCCCAGGAAAAAGTCAATGATCTCGGATTCCTTAGTGGGCAGGGAGGACAGGTAGATCTCCTCCAGGGACTTGATCTTCATGTCCTTAACCAGGCGGCCCAGCGTGGTGATGGGGATCCACTCCTTGTCTTCAGCTTTACCTCCACCAGCCCCTCGGCTTCGACCACAGCCACGGGCCCGACTGTGGCCCCAAAGGCCGCTGCCGAATCCTCCGCGGAAGCTGCCGCGGCCTCCTAGTCCTGGGCCCCTGGGCCCGCTGCACCAGCGTCGTCCGCCATTTGGTGTTTTCCCGAAGAAGAAGCAGCCAGCTTCTTTTATTTTTATTTATTTCTTTAATTTCATTGCTGGAGATCGAACCCAGAGCCTCACACGTCAGTCAAGTATTCTGCCTATACTTCAAGTGCTTTTTACCTTTATTGTTGTTATTGTGGGTGTGTGATGGGAGGGGTGTGCATGCCGTGGCATGTGTGGAGGTCAGAGGACAACCCTGTGGAAACTGCTCTTCCCACCCTTACATGGCTTACAGGAATCAAACTGAGGTGGCTGTTAGAATTCCTAGCCACTCCCCCAGCTACATGATCTAATAGCCAGGTAAGATGCTTAGTCATCCTAGGGACTGATGTCCTACGTAATCCATGCACTGCGTGATCATGTAATCTGCATGCAGCATGGTCATGCAATCTATGCTCATGCGTGGTATATGCCCATATTAGCATGTGTGGGGGGGGGAGGTGGGTGCGGGGTGGGGAGGAACCTACAAAAGCGGGTTCCACCTATTCCTTCCCTCTCTTCCTGTACGGTCATTCCATAGGCCTATGCACACCCTTTCTAGTCTTTTCCTTTAATAAACTCTTATGGTGGGTTTTGTTGTGCCTCGTGGCTTCTCTCAAATGGTAAACAGAGCCACTTAATAAATAACAATGCGTCGCTTAATAAATTACAGTGGCCAGGCTCACACGGTCAGCACCTTTACCCTCTTAGTCATCTTATTGGCTCCCCCTTTTTAACATTGAAATATTTTTAGAGATTTACTTTATTTATTTATATGTGCAGGTGTGAGAGACGGTGTCTGGCTAAATAGCCCAGGTTGGCTTTGAACTTGCATTATGGTTAATACTGGTTGTCAATTTGACAGGGTTTAGAACTACCACGGAAACAAACCTGTAGGCTTGCCTGTGAGGGAGTTTCTAGACTGAGTTAATGGGGTAGGAGAGCCATCTTAAATGTGAGTAGTACCATCCTCTGGGCTGGGGTCCAGTGCTGTGGATATCACTCTATATAAATAAAACACTGATGGCCAGTGACCAGGCAGGAAGTAGGTTGCCAGACAAGAAGTAGGTGGGACAAGGAGAGAGGAGAATTCTGGAAAGCGGAAGGCTGAGTGGAGAGACACTACAGCCACCGCCAGAACAAACAGCATGTAAAGACTCTGGTAAGCCACCAGCCACGTGGCAAGGTATAGATTTATAAAAATGGGTTAATTTAAGATAAAAGAACAGTTAGCAAGAAGCCTGCCATGGCCATACAGTTTATAAATAATATAAGCATCTGAGTGATTATTTTATAAATGGATTGTGGGACTGCGGGGCTTGGTGGAGCCTGGAGAGAAGCCCTCCAGCAACAGTCCAGGCTTGAATAAGAGGAGGTGCACACACGGCCCCACGTTGCTGCTGCTGTGGCGGCCCTCTGACACATGGACTACACCCTTGGACTATGAGCCAAAAGGAACGCTTCCTTCATTTTGCCACAGCAGTGGGAAAAGTGACTGAAATACAGGAAATCCTCCTGCCTCAGTTTCTTGAGTACCTGGGATTATCTCTGTTTCTGGTCTGCAGACCTGTCTGCTCCGTTCTGAGTATCTCCTGGACCACAGCTCAGGGAGAAAGAGCCCTTTGCCCTGATCAGGGGACAAGGGAGAGCTGGGGACCATGGGGATAAAGAGGAGAGTGTTCCTGGGAGAGGCTCCAGGGTAACACACGAGAGAGGTTTGGGGAGCATCTGATGCTGGGATGTGGACTTCCATCGTCCCAGTCACTCTGAGCAGGGAGTTCTAGAAGTCCGATGGTGTCCTTTCTAAACACTAAGTTTCCACGGATCCATCTGCCGAACCCAGGCCAATAGTTGGGGTGGGGGGGCCACTACAGGAAAGCAGCGGCCTTCTAAGAAGTGGTTGAGCTGGATGCAAGGCCAGAGCCCAAGCTGGGTCTTCGGAATTCCCCTTTCTGTCAACCAGATGAGGAAGCGGCAAAATGAAGGAAGCGTTCCTTTTGGCTCACAGTTCAAGGGTGTAGTCCATGTGTCAGAGGGCTGCCACAGCAGCAGCAATGTGGGGCCGTGTGTGCACCGTCCGGAAGCAGAGGGAGATGAGTGCCGGTGCTCAGGCCATGTACTCCAGGTCACACAGTGAAGGCCTGAGCCCCGGGGTGGAGAGTTCCCACCTCCAAGACTCCTTGGTGTCCCTAGAGGCACAAGTTTCCCCCAGAGTGGGAACCCAAAGTCCTAGCCTGCATCCTGCTCACTACCTGCTGGGTCCTCGTAAGAAACAGCAGCATTAGGCAGGCAGTGGTAGTTCACACCTTTAATCCCAGCACTTGGGAGACAGGGGCAGGCGGATCTCTGTGAGTTCAAGACCAGCCTGGTCTACAGAGCGAGATCCAGGACAAGCACCAAAACCACACAGAGAAACCCTGTCTTGAAAAAACCAAAAAAAAAGGGAAAAAAAAGAAAAGAAAGAAAGGAAGGAAGGAAGGAAGAGAGAAAGAAAGAAAGAAAGAAAGAAAGAAAGAAAGAAAGAAAGAAAGAAAGAAAGAAAGAAAGAAAGAAAGAAAGGAAGGAAGGAAGGAAGGAAGGAAGGAAGGAAGGAAGAAAGGAAGAAAAAGAAAGAAAGAGCAGCATTAAGAATCTTCTATGGAGTGGCCTGAGAGTGTCTCCATCTAGAGTGGTGCGTCTCCTTCTTCCTAACGTTGTGGCCCTTTAATATGTTCCTCCTGTGGTGACCCCCAACCATAAAGTTATTTCATTTCTACTTCATAACTGTAATTTTGCTAGTTATAAATCATAATATAAGTATCTGATATGTAGGATATCTGACATGTGACCCCCCCTGTGGGTTGCGACCCACAGTTGAGAACCACTTATCTAGACTCTCCTGACCCGGTGTTGGAGACCCCCACTTCTGTAGCCAGGAGCAGCACAGCCACCTAAGCCAACGAGGAAGGAAGGCCACAGTCCCACGTGTGACGTCAGGGCATGGGACGAGGGCAGTAGACCATCTTTGCATCCCTTTCCCCGATTTAGGGTAAGAGATGGCAAGAAACTAAGACTAGGTTTCGGGAAGGACTTCCGGCTGGTGAGAAATCCAAAAGTGCATTGCAGGAGGCAGCTGTGTTCAGTGTGGGGACCCGGCTGAGGGGAAGAGCTCCAGCAGAACGCAATGAGGGCGAGGTGGGATTTAGCTACCGGACGAAATCACAGTTTGTTTCTCAGTTGGATTTGGGGTGAAACCTGTTTGGTTGTGATGATGGGGGGGGGCATGCAGTGGGAGATCAAGCCAGATGAGGTGACTGACTGCTAGCAGGCCCAGATGGAAGGGTCCCCCAACTTCTGCTCAGTCTGCCCTGCACTCTACCACAGAGCACCTTGGGAGACAACGAGAGACTCGGTTCCTCCCCAGAGGTCAGCCCTCTTCGGACAAGACCCCATGTCCCGGGATGGCCTTCCACAGCAGGATCCCAGCCTTTGAAAGCTCAGGGTCTGGGGAGGATGGAGACCACTGGAAGCTGCAGTAGACCTGGGGTCAGCCGGTGAGCAGGATGACACTGGGATCCACAGCCCCTCCCCCACTGTTCTGGTCACTCGTCTCATTTCTACGACAAAATATCTGACCCAAGCAACTTAAGGAAGGGTTTGTTTTGGCTCACAGATGTTAAAAAGTGTGTGTGTGTGTGTGTGTGTGTGTGTGTGTGTGTGTGTGTGTGTGTGTGTGACACATGCCACAGTGTGCATGTGATACAGCAGGCAAGCACATGTATTATAGCGCCTGCGTAGTATGTAGAGGTCAGAGGACAACTTGGGAGCCAGTTTCTCCTTCTGCCTTGGCTGAGGCAGGGCCTCCCACTGTTTCTGCTGCACTGTGTATTCCAGGCTGCCCACTGAGCTTCGGGCCACTTCCTGTGTCTCCCATCTCACTCCGAGAACGTTCTAAGTGAGATCACAGATGCAGGCAGCCATGTCTGGATATTGATGTGGGTTCTGGGACTGAATTCAGTTGTCAGTTTTGACCCACTGAACCGTCTCCCTGGCTCCTATTTGAGAATATGACCATCATGGCAGGAAGACAGAGCATGAGGTGGCTGGTCACGTGGCATCCACAGTCAGGAAGCAGAGGATCCTGGCCTTCGGTGGCTTTCTCCTTTCTTCATTTTTAATCAGTCCAGGACCACAGTCCACGGGCTGGCGCTGCACACATTGAGGGTGGGTCTTTCTACCTCAACTAATTCAATCCAGGTGATTCTAAGGCTGTTGGGTTGACAATGAGGAGGAGCATCATGCTGCCGCACTTGAGAATCATTTCAAGGCCCACCCTGAGCTTCTGGAAGGGACAGGAAGGAAGCTGTCTTTGATCTAGCTGGCACCCGGCATCAGCTGAGCCCTGGGCCGAGTAGCCTTTGAGGACTTGCCTCCCTTGGACCCTGACTGTGTGTGAGAATGACCAGGGACACTGGGCTGGCACAGCCCGGCAGTCAGTCAGCTCAGGCCAGACCCTCCCTGTGAGGAAGAAACGGAGACAGAGAGGGCTGGACGCCAGAGCTGGGAGGATCAGAGCGAGGGGGACCCAGTGTCCGCAGCTCAGTCCTCAGGCCCTTTCCCATTCGACGGGAGTCCTCTGGGAGTCTGCTGTGCCCCCCATGCCACACGAGTCCCCGTTCACGCTGTCGCCTTCAGAGACAAGCATCTCGACTCTCCTGAGGAGCTGGGTTGGGGACTCTGGGTTACCCCAAGCCCTGCATCTCGGCCAGTTCTTACTCAACCAGGGGTGCGGTGGTCCCAGGGCAGGGCTAGGGCTGAGATCTAAAGCTACCTCGTCCCTGGGCTCCTCTAGCTGTTTCTTCTCCATGCGGTTGTTCTTAAAAGTGACTATGTGTGTGCCACAGGGGTGAGTGTATATGTACACACACCACACACCGCTCACACACCTGCACACACACCACACACTGCTCACACACCTGCACACACACCACACACCGCTCACACACCTGCACACACACCACACACCGCTCACACACCTGCACACACACCACACACCGCTCACACACCTGCACACACACCACACACCACTCACACACCTGCACACACACCACTCACACACCTGCACACACACCACACACCACTCACACACCTGCACACACACCACTCACACACCTGCACACACACCACACACCGCTCACACACCTGCACACACACCACACACCGCTCACACACCTGCACACACACCACTCACACACCTGCACACACACCACACACTGCTCACACACCTGCACACACACCACACACTGCTCACACACCTGCACACACACCACACACTGCTCACACACCTGCACACACACCACACACCGCTCACACACCTGCACACACACCACACACCACTCACACACCTGCACACACACCACACACCACTCACACACCTGCACACACACCACACACCGCTCACACACCTGCACACACACCACACACCGCTCACACACCTGCACACACACCACACACCACTCACACACCTGCACACACACCACACACCACTCACACACCTGCACACACACCACACACCGCTCACACACCTGCACACACACCACACACCGCTCACACACCTGCACACACACCACACACCACTCACACACCTGCACACACACCACACACCGCTCACACACCTGCACACACACCACACACCGCTCACACACCTGCACACACACCACACACCGCTCACACACCTGCACACACACCACACACCGCTCACACACCTGCACACACACCACTCACACACCTGCACACACACCACACACCGCTCACACACCTGCACACACACCACACACCGCTCACACACCTGCACACACACCACACACCGCTCACACACCTGCACACACACCACACACCGCTCACACACCTGCACACGCACCACTCACTGCTCACACACCTGCACACACACCACACACTGCTCACACACCTGCACACACACCACACACCGCTCACACACCTGCACACACACCACACACTGCTCACACACCTGCACACACACCACACACCGCTCACACACCTGCACACACACCACACACTGCTCACACACCTGCACACACACCACACACCGCTCACACACCTGCACACACACCACACACCGCTCACACACCTGCACACACACCACACACCGCTCACACACCTGCACACACACCACACACCGCTCACACACCTGCACACACACCACACACCGCTCACACACCTGCACACACACCACACACCGCTCACACACCTGCACACACACCACACACCGCTCACACACCTGCACACACACCACACACTGCTCACACACCTGCACACACACCACACACCACTCACACACCTGCACACACACCACACACCACTCACACACCTGCACACACACCACACACCGCTCACACACCTGCACACACACCACACACCGCTCACACACCTGCACACACACCACACACCGCTCACACACCTGCACACACACCACTCACACACCTGCACACACACCACACACTGCTCACACACCTGCACACACACCACACACCACTCACACACCAGCACACACACCACACACCGCTCACACACCTGCACACACACCACTCACACACCAGCACACACACCACACACTGCTCACACACCTGCACACACACCACACACTGCTCACACACCTGCACACACACCACACACTGCTCACACACCTGCACACACACCACACACCGCTCACACACCTGCACACACACCACACACCGCTCACACACCTGCACACGCACCACTCACACACCAGCACACACACCACACACCGCTCACACACCTGCACACACACCACACACCGCTCACACACCTGCACACACACCACACACCACTCACACACCTGCACACACACACCACACACCGCTCACACACCTGCACACACACCACACACCGCTCACACACCTGCACACGCACAAGTGATGCCTTTGGGTGTCAAATTGACAAGGGGTAGACTTTCAAAGGCTCATTTTCATTGTCCACTCGACTAGATGTGGAATCAGTTGGTGAGTCTGCAAGGGTGATCTCAAGGAGGTTTGACTGAGGGAGACCCTTCCTTAAAGTGGGTGGCTCCATCCTGTGGGCTGGGGCCCTTGGACCGAATAAAAAATGGACAGAGAAAGCAAGCTGCGTCCTCCTCCTCCTCTCCCTGTTTAGTCTTTCTGGATTCGAGGAGTCCCAGTGATACACTCCTGCAGCCTTGACTTTTGCCACGCCCCGCCATGACGGACTCGGCCCCTCCCCGCCATGATGGACTCTGCACCCTCAACCATAAACAAAACAAAGCCTTCCTCCCATACATTGCCTTTTTGTCAAGTATTTGGTCACAGTGATGAGAAAAATAATGGGTCCACGTGGCTCTCGGCTCTAAGGCCCCCAGCCTCCCTGCAGCTGGGCCTTTCCCAAAGCCATCCCAGGTGAGCTGCTCCCCCCCCACCCCCCGCCCCTGCCCTGCAACGTTCCGTGCCCACAGAGGAAGGCACCCAGCTGCCCACTGCCAGGTACAGAGGATAAAAATACCCAGTGGAAAAACACATGGCTTCAGGTCAAACATTAACCTGCGGGGACTGGTGTGCCAGCCCCAGGTTCCCTCCCAGGCTGCCTGACGACCAACACAGTGCTGGCAAAGGTGTCCCCTGCCTCTGGCCATCACCGAAATCCTCAGGCACTCACTGCCTGCTCCTGCCAAGAAGTGACAGTGAGCTCCTGAGAGCCCCCAGTCCCGAGGTGTGGGTACCCCCAGCCCACAAGAGTCTGGTGGGAAAAGTCTCCTCCTGCCCAGACTGGGGACATCCACCTCTTCCCCTTATCCCAAGAGACAGAGTCTCATATAGCTCAGGCTAGCCTTCAAGCTGCTGTATAGCCAAGGATGACCTTGAACTTCTGGTTCTCCTGCTCTACCTCCCGAGCTCAGTGAGATTACAAGTGTGTTCCATCATGCCCGATCTATGCATTGCTAGGAGTCGAACTCAGGGCCTGGGTACGCTAGGCAAGCACTCTACTGACATTCTCAGAGCTACCTACAACACTTCCGAGGGTCCAGAGCCCCTGGCTCTCTCAGGGAGAGCATCATGGCCCACAGCTCCACTATCTAATTTCTCTTTGGCTGCAGAGCCGTGCCCACTTAGAATCTGGAGGGAAGGATGTGAGGGAAGGATGGCTGGAGGGAGGGACAGAAGGCCAAAGGCAGGGGGGAGGACGGGCCCTCCCATGCTAGAAAGCCACCTGAAAGAGCTCTGGGCAAGAGGGAGCCAAGTGAAAAGTGCCATTCTGTGTCCCATTTGCCCTGCATGCCTGTCTGGTATTTTCTAGGACTAGGGAGGCCAGAGGGTGGATTCCTCCCATGGGCCTTCAGGACCTAGCAGGCAGGGCCCACTGTAGGGTCCCCACAGCTACCTGATGCTGATTGGCTGGGAGACCTGGCCCCGCCTCCTCTTCCCACACCTGCTAGGGCCAGTGCCCAGCAGTTCTAGGAAATGTCTGCTCTGTACATTTGAGCTGGGGCCAAATGCCCCGTTTTCTGTCAAGGAAGTTTGACTGTACACCTCACAAAGAGGATGATCTATCTGGACACACACCTGCCCATTCCTCCAGCTGGTGTGGGGGTGTGGTGGGGGGGGGTAGTGGTGACAGACACCTGAAGCCCAGGGTGTCTCCAGGGCCAGGGAAGACCTCCTGTCCTCCCGTGATGCCCACAGCAGCAGTACAGGACCTGCTGGAGGTATAAATATTAACTTCTAATGGGAAGTGGAAGGCTTAAGAGCAGGTCAGCGAGGGCCACCTGCCTCCCGGGCTGCCAAGTGTTGGGCTGGCTCCTGGGTTTAGAGTCCAGTGCTGGACAGAACAAGGAGGCTTGAGACCCAGAGTCTCAGAAACAGGCTATTTTGCACACAGGAATGTCTGCCCCGGACTTCCAGCGGGGCTCTCTAGGGTGTTTCTCACCAGGCCGGTGCTCACTCTGCCAGGAAGGGCACCTGGAGGTAGCTTCCAAAGCCCTGGCTTAGGCAGGCTACCCAGAAGACCCTGGGAGTTCTAGGAGGCCTCCGTTGAAAGCCAAATTCTGATCTTTATCTAGTGCCTGTCACACAGAAGTTACTCCATAAAGAAGTACTCCTGCTCGATGTGTCCCTCCTCGTTGGGCCTCAGTTTCCCTTTATGAAATAGGAACACTCCCACCCCATTCACAGGACTGAATGAGGTGCTCTTTAGAGTTGTTGCTCGGGGCTTGCTGGTCTCGTCACTCCTAGCTCAGTTGTCATTTATGTCCCCGGTTTCCTCATTTGGATTTTGGTCCCTAGAGATCTGGGCTGGAGGTCCAGGGCTCCAAGCATGCCTTCCTTCCCTCCCTCGGTGCCGACACACACCGGCTCTTCCCCTCCCCGCCCCAACGGGCAGAACCGCATCACAGCCTCCCTCATTATCACGCTGACATTTGTTTTGGCTCTTGCAGCAATGACCTGTTGAAATGAACAAAGGCTGGGGAGGGAGACCAATAATAGGATGGCCGGGAGCCCAGCTTTGGACAGAGCCGCAGGCAGAGGTGTTGGTCCGTGCCCTGACCTCGGGCCGGAGGAACAAAGCTCCCGGGGCAGGGAGGTGGATGTGAGGTGGAGGTCAGGACGGGGCTCCCCTTAGCTGAAGACCCGAGCTGGGGGAGGGTAGCTTGCATCTGGATGCCATCTGGATCAGAGCAAACACCCAGGGGCCACTCAAGGAAATGCTTGAGAGCAAATCAAACCCTGCCCGAAATCACCACCAAGCCCTTGAAGCAAATGTCTGAATGTCTGAGGGAGAGGAATGTGTCTGAGGAGAGCTGGGGGTGGGGAGCCAGAGTTGGGAGGAGGAGAGGAAGGGGAAGCCTGGGGCCCCCCTCAACCCTGTAGACACGCCCTCTAGGAGGGTGTGAAGAATATGGGGATCCCAAACAGGAAGGGAGTCTGCTGTGCCTCAGAATCCTGGGTATCTGACCCCCTTGTCAGACCCTGGCCTCTTCAGGGCTGCTGCCCTTCAGGTCAATGGCTGTCCACACTGACCGAGCACCTACTGTTTGATACGGATATCTCAGAAGCATGGCCTAACCAGCGTGGGTTCCCTGGAGTCTGACAGACTGGGCTCCACTCGTTGTTTGGCCCAAAGGGTCATTCCCGATGGCCAGCCTGCTCGGTCCACCCCTTCTCATATCTGTGTAAGCTGTAATCTTGCAGCTTCCTGGGGCCCCTGGAAGCCAGTGCCCATCTTGGGGCAAGGCAATGGACTGTGGGGGAGTCCTCAAATCTTTGTACAGTCTGGAAACTGTACCTTCTTGACCTGCCCTGTAACAAGCAGACAGTTGACCCAGCACTGGCTCAGTCCAAGGGAGGTGTTTGATGATGACCCCTCTAGGGAGGGGCCAGGATACACTCGCCCTAAATACCAGGCCCCTGCAGCACCCAGACATACCAGTGCTTTCCTGTCACTTCCCTACAGACCAGGCCAGGCAGGCACACTGGGCACATGCATGCCGAGATGTAAGTGTCCTTGTGTGTGCCACATGGGTATGCAATGCATGTTTGTTTATGTATGTTTTGATGTGTTTATTGGACTGGTTTATGTTTGTGGAAATTTTCTTGTGTGAAATACATGCACATGTGTGATTGTATTTGCATGTAGTATCCACACTGACTTGCATATTTATGTATGTACAGGTATAGATTTATGTACAAATACATGCTTTTTCAGATTTATTTTTAATTCTGTGTTTGCATTTGTGTGAGGGGGTATGCAGATGCCTGAGAAGGCCAGAGGCACCCAGTTCCTTAGAGCTGGAGTGACAGGAGGCTGTGACTAACTTGTTGTGAATGCTGGGAACTGAACTTGGGTTCTATGAAGCAAGCACTCTTAGCTACTGATTTGGCCTTTCTGAGCCTCCATGGGCCAGGAGGACCTGTACCTGCTGAGGCCTTGCCTGCTCCATGAGGCCTGGGATAAAGCAGAGAGTGAGCAGACTGCCTGGTCCTCACCAGCTGGGTGGGCACAGGGGCCTGGTGAACCTCACTTGTTCTACAGTTGTGGAGGAGCAGGGCTTGGTTGGCCCTCCCTGAGCAGTGTCCTCAGAGGCAAAATGGAATCCAGAACACAGTAAGAAGATGAGGACCGACCTAGAGGAGACTGGCATTTGAAAGTGCTCCCAGGGGCCAGGAGAGGTCTGATGGGCACAGGCCAGCTATCTGCCACAAACTTGTGCCTAAACTGTGACTAAGTTACTTCACTCTCTCTCATCTGGAAAATGGGATCATAACAGTACATGCCTCAGTTTCCCCATCTGGAAAATGGGATCATAACAGTACGTGCCTCAGAGGTCTATTGTAAAGTCTGAAACACACTGTTACAGAGGAAGAGCTTTCCGCCTGGATCTACAAAGTGCTGCACAGATGTTATTGTTCTCATAACATGAGAGCCACTGAGTTAGCTGTAAGTCCATGGGAAATTATGAACAGCAGTTGCAGGGAGATTAAAAAGTATGCAAAGGAAATAAAGAGAAGGACCTGGCTGTCAGTGCATCCCCAGGGTCACCTGTCATTCCCATCCAACGAGGATGAATGGGGGCAGGGACGGCAAGGGACAGGACAGTACAAGGGTGTCTGTTTCTACAAGTGATCGCGGTCACTGCTGCTCAGTTGAGACTGGTGCATTTGTAAGGAACCTTCTAGATCTAGCAACCCTGTGTGGATAAACAAGGAGGATAAAGACAAGAGAAACAAAACACAATCATTCAATACATCAGATAGAGAACTGAACCTCACCGCCAAAACATGGATGAGCTTTACGGCTAGAGTTAAGGCGTCAGCGTCTTTCTCAGAGGTACCATACATGCCAGGGGCTCCTAGAATGAGAGCACCAGGGGACAGGAGCTTCCCCCACCTAACCGAATGCACATGGAAGTCAAAGGCGGCGCTGTTAAAAGCCTTTCACGCATCCTAACTCTCCTCTCTTCAGTCCAGTCTTCACCACAACCTGTTTGGGTGTCCATGTTAAATTAGATGGAGGGCACTAAAATTAAGCAATATTGCCCAGAGCCACACAGCAGGGCCAGGGCTGGACCTCAAGCATCCTGACCCTTACCGTCCTGTCCTGAGAGCTGATCTCTCAGGAAGGTCACAGAAACAGAGTGGGGAAGGAGACAGCATTCCTGACTTCAGAGGGACTACAAGAAAGAGGGTAAAACACAGAGGAGAAGAGTCTTGGGAGCAGCTGGCATCCAGGCCAGGCTGGATGGCCTTGACAGACGTGGCCAGGGAGAGGCTGGGTTCCACAGAGGCAGGGATTATCGGGCAAGGCATCCCTGCCAGGGCCCTAGCAACCAAGCCGTGTTTGGGCTGCCTGCGCCTGTGCCTGGCCAGGTGGTTGGTAGGCCAAGGCAGGGGTGGAGCCAGGGCCAAGAGGCCTTGAGATGCCCAGCCGCTGACCTCAGTTCTCAGATCAGGCCAGAAACCAAACCTGCTCCCCAGTTCTCAACAGGAGCACACCTGCCCGCCACCCTTCTGGAATCACATCTGTCATTCTCCAAACATGAGTGCTCCAAGTGAGGTAGAAAGTACTCTGCATCCAGGATTGGAATCTTGTCATCTCTTGATTGTGTGACCTTATATGAATGACTCAACAGCTCTTCATTTCCTCCTTGTAAATGAAGGTTCGATACCAGGTTGTAAGGATTAAATGAGTTCATATCTATAAAGTGCCCGTCCTGGTCAGCTTGACACAGCCTGGAGTCATCTGAGAGGGAAACCTCAATTAAGGAATGACCTAGATCAGATCAGCTTGTTGATACATTTGTGGAGGATTGTCTTGCTTCTTAAATAAAGCAAGAGGACCCAGCCCACCGTGGGCGGCACCATCCCTAGGCAGGTGGTCCTGGGCTCTCTATAAAAAAAGCTAGCTAATCATGAACCTATGCACGAACAAGTCAGCTAGCAGCATTCCTCTGTGGTTTCTGCCTTTGAGTTTCTGCTTGAGTTCAGCCCTGACTTCCCTCAATGATAGACGTAACCTGGGCATATAAGCAAAATACATTCTCTCCTTTCTTAAGGTTCTAGTGATTGTCACAACAATAGAGAGTAGACTAGAACAGTGTCTGGCCCAATGTATATTCTCAATTCATCTGGCTACTGTCTGTCTCTGTGTTGGTATCACTGGGGACACAAAAGATAACAACACTGGATTATGCACCCCTTGATGACCTCTGGGAGTGGTAGCAAGAGGAACAAGAGCTACCTATCGGACCTCATGGCTTTTCGGTCTTTAGAGAGGTGCGTGGACAGATGAGCTAATACATAACAAGACATAATCGAGGCGATGCGCCTGGCCTTGGAGCACCTAACAATTGCCGGTTTAACTGAAAGCCAGACCTTTGGCCTTGGATGGTGGGGGCTGATGTGCCTTCTTCTTTCCCTTCGGTCAGGGAGAGCATTTACACCTCCAAATAAGGACTGGAGCATCAGAATGGATAGAGAAGGAGGTGCCAGGGTAGAGTGGGAGCAACCCCCTCCCCAAGGCGGGGACTCTGGGTGGGGTGGAGCCACCGCAGGTAAAGCCACAGAAGTTCATGGTTTGCTTTCTTGTCATTCTTCAGGCTACTCTAGACAGTCTCAGGTCTGGTTGTTCAGGACATGGCCAGATACACATTCTAGCCCTTAAGGTGGCCAGTGGGGTTACTCACCTTACAGTCAAATGCACTCTCTAGCCCTTCAGTGGTATGCTATATCAGTTACTTGTTTCACTGCTGGGTGGAAATACCCTGATAAAAACAACTCAAGGAAGGAAGGTGTTGCTTTGGCTCAGTCCATCATTGCAGGGAAAGCATAGTGCCAGGAGCGTGAGGCAGCCGCTACACTGCATTCACAGCCGCTACACTGCATCCACAGCTGCTACACTGTATCCACAGCCACTACACTGTATCCACAGCCGCTACACTGCATCCACGGCTGCTACACTGTATCCATGGCCGCTACACTGCATCCACAGCCGCTACACTGTATCCATGGCCACTACACTGCATCCACAGCCGCTACACTGCATCCACAGCCACTACACTGCATCCACAGCTGCTCTACACTGTATCTACAGCCACTATACTGAATCCACAGTCACTACACTGCATCCACAGCCGCTACACTGCATCCACAGCTGCTACATGGCATCCACAGCCACTACACTGCATCCACAGCCACTACACTGCATCCAAGCTGCTCTACACTGTATCTATAGCTGCTCTACACTGTATCCACAGCTGCTACACTGCATCCACAGCCGCTACACTGCATCCACAGCCGCTACACTGCATCCACAGCTGCTATACTGTATCTGCAGCTGCTACATTGTCTCCACAGCTGCCATACTGTATCCACAGCCAGGAAGCAGAGAAAGACATAAATGCTGTGCTCAGCTCAGTGTCTCCTTTTTATTCTGAGACCTCAACCCACAGGATGGTGAGGCCCACATTCAGATGGGTCCTCTCACCTTAGTTAACCTAATCTAGATAATCCTTTATGGACATGCCCAGCGTCTTGTCTGCTCAGTGGTTCTAGAGCCTATGAAGTTGACACTCAAATTAAACATCACAGGTGGCTTTTGATGTCTTTCTGTAACTTGACTCCTTGATGGTGGGGGTGTTGCTGATGACGGCAAGGACAGACACATGTGTATCTCACGAATCCCTGTCCAGTCCAGGGTCTTCAGGCCATAATCCCCTTGGCACTGGGGAGAATCTTGGCCTGTCCTCTCTGTTAGTTACTATGTATTGCTGTGTTATTCATTAAGCGGCACTATTTACCATGTGAGAAAAGCCACATGAGGCACAACAAAACCCACTATATGAGTTTATTAGGGGAAGGAGAACAGAGGGGAATGTGCTTAGGCCTATGGAAATGGTTCTGCAAAGAGAGGGGGAGGAGTCTGTGATCCGCTTTTTATGGATTCCCCTGCACATGCACATATGGGTTTACATAGCTATGCCACACATGCGCATAGATTATGTGATCACACTGCACACAAATTACGTGGCCATGCAGTGCACAGATTACGTAGGATGTAAGGCCCTGGGATGACCAAGCATCCTGCCAGCGCATGCACAGTCATGGGGGCAGGGCTAGAAATTCCAACACTCTTGACCCACATGTGGCCAGGTATACCATCAGGTCCTACTATAATCCAAGTGCACATGACCCATTAGGCTTCTCCCATCCCACCCTTATGCCCTCATTCACGCTGTGGGTATTTGTTGAGCATCTGTTGGATACCAGGCATCATTCTCAACCTTCTGTGTAGTAGGAGACATCCCACTTATGATGAGCCAGGCATGGTGGCACCTAGCTGTCTGTAATCTTGGCATTCAAGAAGCTGACGTATGAGCTTGTGGTACAAACTTGGGGACCCTAGCACCCATGTAAAAAACCAGGGGCCCAGGCATACATCTATAACCCCAGTGTTGGGGGATGGGGCAGGTGGGTTCTAGCACTCACTAGATATCTAGCCTAGCCAAACAGGTGAGTTCCTCGTTCAGTGAGAGACTGTCTCAAAAAAAAAAAAAAGGAGGGAGAAAGAAAGAAAGAAAGAAAGAAAGAAAGAAAGAAAGAAAGAAAGAAAGAAAGAGGGAGGGAGGGAGGGAGGGAGGGAGGGAGGGAGGGAGGGAGGAAGGAAGGAAGGAAGGAAGGAAGGAAGGAAGGAAGGAAGGAAGGAAGGAAGGAAGGAAGGACAAAAGGGTGGAAAGCGTCTGTCCCAGTCAGGGTTCCTAGTGCTGTGACAACACACCATGACTAAAAGCAACTTGGTGCTCCAGGAAAGGCGCAAAACTACACAGAGAAACCCTGTCTCGAAAAACAAAAAAAAAAAACAAAAACAAAAAAAACAAAAAAAAGCAACTTGGGGAGGGAAGGTTGATCTCAGCTCACAGCTCTCAGGTCATGGCATCACTGAGGGAAGTCAGGGCAAACTGGAGCCACAGACTGAAGCAGAAGCCATGGAGGGAGGGAGCTGCTTACTGGCTTGCTCCTCATGGCTTGCTCAGCCTGCTTTCTTATAGCACCAGGGCCTCCAGCCCAGTGGTGGCACTGCCCGCAGTGAGCTGGGCCTCCCCATCAATCATCAATCAAGGAAAAGCCCTGCACGCTTGCCCACTGGCCAGGCTGGCATTTTCTCCATTGCGGTTCTCTCTTTCAAAGTGACTCTAACTGTGTCAAGTCAACATAAAAGTAGCCAGAACAGCACCCCAACATCAGCCTCTGGCCTCCTTACACACACGTACAAAATGCATAACACACACACACACACACAAATACACAAAACAAAAAAGTAAAAAAGAAAGAAAATGGGTTTTGAGAGGTTAATGAAAGAGCCAGAAACTGGAATGTAGGAACTAGAAGCGAAATTGTACAACTCCAGAACCTAGGACATTGGATAATATCCCTTATCAATCTCCCTGCTGGGACGCTAATAGGAGTGACATTACCCAGAACACCCACTGCATGCTCCCCACAGGCCAAACATTACCCTCAGAGCTGCACATGTCCCAACTCCTTTCGTCTTCACGCTGGAGCATACTGGCTCGCCCCAGGCCACAGAGCTAAGGGTAATGGAGCCAGGCCCAGATCCCAGGTGGTCTGGCTGCAGACTTCCTCATGCTGGTCAGCTCACTGCCAGCTCCCAGGGAAACAATGCTAAGTTTCACACAGAGACACTCCATGCACTCCTGCAGGGGGATAGCAGAGTCCCGAGATACAGCCTGAAGTGAAAATGACAAGCTTGGAACATGTGACTGGAGGCCACCACGCTGTCTAAGGAACAAATGGTAATCAAATGGTAACGTAGATATAGCTGACCTTGGAGGACTCCAGCTCAAAGCAAAGAGGAGAAGGCCCTGGCATCCACAAAGAGAGCCGAGAGTGGGTGTGCCCTGCAGCTGTTGGGGTCCCAGGACAGGCCTGAGCCCTCTTGTGTTGCTCACTTGCTGGACTCAAGACATCTAGGTCCCTGGAGAGAATTAAAAAGGGGCGTTCCACCACTGGCAAGGAGGCCTCAGTCCTTCGTGGGGCTGCCAGAGTTGAGACCTGGACTAGTTGCAGGATCAAGTCAGAAGAGACCAGAGTGGGTCCTAGCTCCAGGAAGCTATGATTAGGGGACTCTGGCCCCCTCCTGGGATTCTTGTTAACACAATCTCCAAGGCTCTACCATGGGGATGGATATGCTGCTGACTCACAGGAAGTCTGGCATAGGCTCCTGGAAACTATACTTCTGTTAATTTAAAATTTATTTTTAGAGCTCGAGAGATGGCTCAGCACTATCCACACAAGCCTGGCAACCTGAGTTCAGTCCCCAAAAGCCAAGTGAAGGCCAACTGAGTGGGCTCACATCTGTAATCCCTGCACTCCAGAGACAAGAAGTGAGGTGGACACAGGAGTACACAGTACAGCAGAAGAGACCAGAGAAGCCCTGATTCAGTACGGTGGAAGGAGAGGATTGACTCCTGAAAGTTGTCTGACCTCTACATGCACACATGTTATGGTATTCATATGCTTGCATGCACATACTCGTGTACACATGGATACACATGCACACACTGAGTAACACTTCATAAAAATTATTTTTATATGTTTTTGCAAAAGAAATAAAGAAAAGCAAGGCCAGCTAGGGTTGGAGACCACAGTGAACAGCATGCCTGGTTGTGTCCCTTCTGGGGGCCTTCCCAGGGGTAGCTAGTCTCTTGCTTTCCTCCTGGAGACACTGCGGACACACACAGAGCTTTAGCCGGATAGGGAGATATAGATCATTTTTCATAACTTTATGATAAAGTCAGCGTGTTTTTAAACAGTTCAGCAAACTTGGAAGAATCTTCTTTGGAGCTGACGGCTCTAGATTCAGATCTTAGCTGACTTTGGAGACTTTGAGTGACCTTGCAAGATCCACAGCATCTCTGCGTGCCAACCTTCAGCTTTCTTATGCAAGGAGAGGGGATGATAATGACAAGCACCAGAGCCTGAGACTGGACCCCCAGCAGCTCCTAAGGAGCACAATGGCATGCACCTGTTCCCAAGGCTGGGGATACAGAGAAAGGGGGAACCCTAGGCTTGCCTGCCAGCCAGCAAGTCTAGCCAAATCAGTGAGTGCCAGGCTCAGTGAGAGATTCTCACAAAATAAGTGGAGAGCAGTAAAGTACCCACACACATGCACACGTGTGAAAACACACACACACACACACACACACACACACACACACACACACACACACACAAGAAGAAATAACTGTTGCCCTGTGCCTCTTCAGAGACAATCGCAGTGGAAGAGAGGAAGAGAGAGAGAGAGAGAGAGAGAGAGAGAGAGAGAGAGAGAGAGAGAGAGAGAGAGAGAAAGAGAGAGAGAGGACAGCCAGGGGCAGTAACCTGAGAACTATGAGAAGGGATGTTTCACTTCCTACTTCCAGCGGGGCGGCCGGTGGTGCTGGAGGCTGACCCCTGCCAGCTCAGCCCCCCCCCAAGAATCTACTGGAGCTGCCCCCCCCATTAGGCAGTGAGGCCTCTGTTAAGAGCTTTGCAGCAGACGTGATGGCCCAATTCAGTGCCTTCTAGGACTTTCCAGCTCTGGGAAACTGTGCGTGGCCGTATGCTCTGAGTGCTGACAGGAATATTCCAGGTAGCTGGGCCAGTGTGGCAGACACTTGGTTTGCAGGATAATTCACTGCTTGTTGGGAAGGCCGGTGTCATTAAGTAGAGGGCTGCTGTCAGGTCTGACGCTCCTGCCTGATGGGAACTAGGGCTTCCCAGGGTACACACCGTTAAACATATTTGGGGGGGAGTTACCTTTTCAGTCCCCAAACTAGCTAGAAAAAAAATTGCATAGAATTCAGGGGGAAAAAGGGATGGGGAGAGTTGAGTCGGACTTGAGTTCAGATCTCAGCTCTGCAGTTCCCTAGAGAGTCTCCAGATATGCCATGTGGTTTCCATGCCTCAGTTGTCTTGTTTATGAAACAGGACCTACCTGAAAGAAAGCCAGCTAATGCCTGTTAGGAGACCAAATCCAGGAAGATGAGTGTGGTGGGCCCTGCCTGTAATCCCAGCACTCAGAAGGCAGAGGCAGGCCGATCTCCTCCCCCTCAGGAGACCTGAGTCAACAATGAGAAACTCCCATAAGATCTGTTATATAGCCGGGCGGTGGTGGCGCACGCCTTTAATCCCAGCACTCGGGAGGCAGAGCCAGGTGGAAATCTGTGAGTTCGAGGCCAGCCTGGGCTACCAAGTGAGTTCCAGGAAAAGGTGCAAAGCTACACAGAGAAACCCTGTCTCGAAAAACCAAAAAAAAAAAAAAAAAAAAAAAAAAAAAGATCTGTTATATAGTGATCACCCTCTAAATTCATTGGCCCTGCCCTGCCCCCCAGATAGCCAGTTGGGATTTGCATTCTATTAGTAAATGAATTTATAGTCATGCTTTTGAGTGGTTGCCCAAAGCAGGAGTGGTCTGTGGAGATTTTTCGGTGTTGAGAACAAAATTGGGCTCTAACAAGTTGAGCAATTGTGTTAGCTTCTGTTACATCACCAGGCCTGGCCTTGAGCTCTGGGGTCGCGTCAGTGCAGAAGGCAGATCAGGATGGGAAGTCTAGTGGATTCTTCTAGAAACAAAGCCTCAGGTAGGGGAGGCTGAGTTTGTAGACACTAATAGGCCCTTTCCTGGCCCTCCTTTGCATGGTCAGGCCTCTCCACACTCCAGTCCCCAGAGAGTGCAGCCCGGCCAGTGTCATGACTCACACTTCATGAATCCTGTGAACCCCAGCCTGGTTCTGACCAACAAGACTCCCACCAGATGAGTGGTTGACACTGCTGGCCAGGTGTTCAAAGTCCCTGAGGACAGGCCATGTCCCCCTCAGACTGGGACCCTCTGAGGACAGGCCAAGTCCCCCTCTGACTGGGACCCTCTGAGAACAGGTCATGCCCCCCTCAGACTGGGACCCTCTGAGGACAGGTCATGCCCCCCTCAGACTGGGACCCTCCGAGGACAGGTCATGCCTCCCTCAGACTGGGACTCTCTGAGGACAGGCTGTGTTTCCCTGGAACCAGGGCTCCTTTTCTTGTCTTCTCTTTCAGGCTGTCTCTATGGAGACTGGATGTGTTACTCCATTTCTGAGGTGATGGCCATCTAATTAAGGACTAAGCAGAATTAAACCCCGCTCTCCGGATGCAGCCAGAGCGCTCTCCTCGACATGCAACACCTCCCTCTCCCAATAATTGCCGTTGGTCTAGAAGCACCATGGTTGGCTCTGCTGTTTGTCACAAGTGTCAGAGGCTCGGCTTCCAAGCAGCTGCTTCCCTGTCACGGGAAAAGGGCCGCTTAAGGGCTGACACTTTGTAACTCATCTCCCCCACGGAGCTATTAGGCAAGTGAGGCATGTGCTTTTCTGAAAGCTTCACAGTTTAGCCACAGGATTAGTTCTAGCTCATTTACTCACATGTCTACAGGCCAAATGCTACAACCAGAAAAGCCCATCACCCTGCATGATCAATGTGTAATAACCACAGTTGGGTTTCAGAGAAAATGCCCTGGCCAGACAGCACGAAGCCACACAATAGCTCCAGTAAACCATCACAGCTCAGCTCCGTTGTCCCAACCTACCAACATACACTGCCTGCAGGTGACACTCCAGTCCTACAGGTGGCTTCCACCTACACCTGCCCACCCAGGGGCAGTGGGTCCCACGAGAGCAAAGCCCTGCCCGGCTGTCCCAAGCCTTCTGCTGGGTTTTTGTGTGCATTGTTACCACTGTTTACCTAGAGCATCCTGCGGCCTGATCATGCCTCCTTCAGACTGCAGCTCCCTGAGAACTGGTCGTGTCTACCTCCAACTGAGGCTCCCTGAGAACAGGCTGACGTCTTTCCCTGTTCCCACTGCAGTCTGGGCCTCTCTGGCTAGCTAGGTTCAGGGCTTGCTCAAGCAGAAGACCCAGGCTCCAGGCTCATTTGCAAGCAGAGACCAGATCTCCATCCTGCTGGCAGATGTCATGAGTAACCCCACTCGGCCCTTTAGGAATTAGTCTAAAATATATGATTGTATTTCAGGAGCCTTAGGGGTGTTTCTGAAACCTTGGGGCCCAAGACAGTTATAACATATGTCCATTTTAGACTTTGGAAAATAGGGCGCTATAATTGGAAAAGTTAGCACAGCCCTAAGTACAGGGAGCCGGTCTCTTTACATCTCAAATACCAGGTATTTAGGTGGCTTTCTTGGAACCTGGCATTAGGGACACGTGTGAGTGGGCCAGGCTCATTCCTGAGGAGAGAGCAGGAGCGGCTGGCGAGAGGGTACTCAGGCAGGCAGAGCATCCTCATCTGTGAGTCCAGCGGCCTGCCTCACAGACTCTAGACTCCCCTCCATTCTCCTGCCCCTTCTCATCTGACACAAGATTTCCTGATTCCTGAGAGAATGTGGTAAACTCGGGGTAGGCCTGGTGTCCTAAAGCATGCCAGACCTTGTCTCTCTCAGGGTGGGAAATCCCTGAGCATGGCAGCACCTGGCTGTCCAGATTCAAATCTCACCACTGTGCCCACTCAGGCAAGTTACCCAACCTCTCTGGGCCTTTATTTAAGTGTTCATAAAACTTGATGAAAGCTCTAATATCTGCTTCCCAGAGTCGCTGGGATGACTAAAGTGGTAATTTACATAAAACACTTCACACCATTCCTGGCACATAGTAAGAGCTCAGTAAATGTTAACTGCTATAATTATACTTTAAATGGGTTAAAATATTCCCAAAGCAGTGCTTCATTAGACCTTGGGTTTGTGACTGGTTCTCCCCTTTCTGGAAGACCCTCTCTAGGCCTCACTTTGACCCCTTCTTAGATCCAAGGAATTGTTCTTTGTCCACTATAAATCTATTCATTTATTCGCTCTCCTGCATTCACACTCACGTGAGTTGTGGGATCCATCACAGTCCTCAAACCCCATTTAAAGGGCACAGCGTCTCAGCTGCATTAGCAGACACTGTCCCTGGAACCCACAGCCACACTTGTAGCTATAACTCCAAGCATTAGACAGACCATCAGTCTAGAAGGCACTGGGTTCTGGAGGAGAGGCTATGGCTCCCCAAGACCTCCCAGAGCATCCCCAAGCTCCTCTGTAGTGGTTTAGTATCAAGGCGTGAGGAAGTCACAGCCTGCTGCTTGTGTAGAAACACCACGGTGGGGCTTCCCAGTCAGTGTGAAGGGCCTGCGCCATTGCCAGGTGTGTGCTTCAGTTACCGAATGCCGCGTAACAAGCCACCCCCAAAGCCAGCAGCTTCAAACAGTGATTATTTAATTGATTGTAAGTCTGTAATTTGGACAGGGTGTGGCAAGGACAGCCTGGCTTTGCTCCATAAGACCTCATACTGGAAGTTACATTTGTGAATTGCTTCATTCTTGTGCTGGCAAGGCGGTCCAGGCTGGGGCCGAGTCTCCATCCTCTCTGACAAGGCCTCTTGTGACTGGGCTGCTCAAGACTGACACTTGGTTTCAGAGAAGAAATAGCCCAGAGTGAGAATTCTGAGAGACGAGCCAGGGAGCAGCTTAGTTAGAAGGGTGTTCGCCTCCCACTCTCAAAACTGGAAGTTTGATCGTCAGGCCGCATACAACACAGGGTGCTGGCACAGACCTGTAATGCTAGACCTTGGGAGGTAGAGGCGGGAGGATCAGGAGTTCAAGGCCACCTTTAGCTACTAGAGGGCCAAGGCCAGCCTGGACAACTTGAGATCTTGTCTCAGAAAAACAAAGTGAATTTCAAGAGGACGAGACCTATTAGTAGAGCACTTCCTGAGGCCCTGCCTCCACCATACTTACTACGTTCCGTCAGCTTTGGCATGTCACAGACAAGTCCAGAGTCATTGTGAAGGGTGACCACACAAGGGCATAAATGTCATGAGGGATGATCTATGGGGAAGACCAAAGTTCACCAAAACATGGGGTCCCCAATCCAACCTGTAACAAGATATATCCATGGAGGTCCCAGGATGACCACTTCATTGAGAGTCTAGCAGTGCATTATCAAAGAAACTCTAAAACAGACGGCTAACCAGACCACACAAATATGCAAGTAGGCGGCTTTCTTAAGTGGTGTGGTGGTTTAAAGATCTCAGGAACCCAGGTTCCTGCAGTCTTGTGGCTCTGCCTTTCTCAGTATTTTGTGTGCACCTACCATTGCCTTTGCGTTCCTGCAGGAAGAAAAAACCGTGCCGTTGACGGGACCTAATCACAGCAACGTCTAACTACATGAGCAGCGGGAAAATGTAGGTCTTGGTGGACAGCTTTGCATCGACCCAAAAATTTCATTACGAAAGAGAAGGAAAATACAAAGGAAGAACTGACGGTCTTGGCCCTGGGAAACAAGGGGCCAGCCCCAGAACATTCTGTCTGCCAATCTTGAGAGTCAAGAGGGACCATGTTCCTTATGAGAAGAGCAGAGACTTTTTAAAACAGTCCTCATCTGTGGCTTGTGATACCGGGGCTCTAGTGGGTGCCTCATAGCCTGAGCTTTGCAGCAGGAGCTAGCTGGCTGGCAGGGAGGCAGTACAACTTACTACTCCTGGCTTTATCAGCTTCCTTGGCCATGGGCAGCCCTGGATGTCTCCCGGGTCTGGTGGGAGAGGGTCCCATGAGAGGCTACCACAATTCCAGAGAAGAATCTAATTCTTAAAGCACAGTGTCTAAACTGCCTCTCAGGGGCTGGGACACAGCTCTGGACTGCAGAGGCTGAACAAGGATGGTATAAATCTGAACCCTGGTTTCAGAAAGTGTAGTGGGTAGTTGTTCTAGCTATGACCTTGAAGCACTGCCCCTAGTGAGGTAACAGGTAACTGTTACACCTGCTTATGACCTTAAAGTACATGCCCCTGGGGCATGGCCTTGTGGGACCCTTAGGACCTGGGATGCATATGGGGCTTTACTTGGCTCCCTCGTGGTTTTGGATGATGGAGACAGACCAGGTGAAAGACTAGCATGGGACTGTGCCTCAGCCTTCCAGGACCCTGCAATAATTCCTCTGTTCTGTATCGTGAGGTTTTTTTTTTTTCTCTATTAAATCCCTTTGCCCTTTAAGCAGACTCCATGGATTGCTAGCAATATTTCTCCCATTAAGAGAGCACCTTTGTAGCCACCTTCTACAGCTGGGAACAGCTGGTTGGAAGAGTAAGCTCAGCACAAAGCCATCTTCCTGTCAAACAAAAGTGGACCAGCTAGCTGCCTGTTATCTTTGCATCAATGCTGACACCTGGGACACGTCTGTCCTCTGGCCTGGAGCCTTCAGTGTCTCTGTCAGATGCACAATTACCTTGTAGCATGCTACCCGCTAGTTTTACTATCTTTGATGGAAGGCATCTTGTTCACTGCTAAAGTTGTTACTGCAGGATCTGGGGACAGAAGCCCTTAAAAGAAAGATGGCAACATTGTTACAAAGAGAGGCGCAGACACAAAAGCTCTGTCCCAGGGGCTTTGAAGTGAACACGTGCACACAGTCATTCTAGGACTGGGATAAGCTAAAGCCACCAAACAACAAAGAGCAGACAGGATATAGCATCAGTGAGGTCCACAGTGTGAGCAGCACACCCAAGCTCCTGAAAATCATTGGTTGGTTTTTTTCTAATGGGAAGCTTCATAGGAGGCGGCAAGCTCAGATTCCCCTTCGTAGAAAGGTCCCTGCTGAACAGTGTCTAGTCCAAGTATTACGTCAGCAACATCGATAGGAAGCCAGTTAGTCCCCACCCCAGGCTGAAAGGACAAAGGGAAAATCAGTAAGCTGCCATCCTTCCCCCGCTGCAGAATCCTGTCATCCCACACCACACTGGTACCCGTGGAATGTAAAGCCTGATCAATGATAAAGCTTGTCTCAGGAAGAAGCACACGGACAAGGTGGAACAGGACCTGGAAGATGGCTCAGGGGTAGGAGTGCCAGCCAAGCAAGCCTGGGGACCTGTGGTAATCCCTGGGAGCCACACAATGGGTCAGACGCAGTGAATCAGCTAGCCTGGAGTACGCCACACAGCAACAAGACCTTCGAGGTGGGACAACCTGACTCCTGAAAGTTGTCCTTTGGCCTCCATGTGCAGAGCATGGCACATGTGCGTCTGTGCATGAGCACACACACACACACACACACACACACACACACACACACACACACACACACACACGCGCACGCGCGCTCGCGCGCGCGCGCACGCAAATACACTCACACACAAATAAATAAAATTTAAAAACAAGAAAACATTTTCATTTCTGCCAATAATCAAGGAAATATATCTGTAGATAATTAGTATCTATATCTATTACCGCATCTTAACATATTGAAAAAAGACTGGTAAGACGGTCAGGGCTTAGGTAGCTTCCAAATCTGGCCATCTGAGTTCAATCCATGGAACCCACATGAAGCGGCCGGGGGTGGGGGGGGCCGACTTCTAGAAGTTGTTCTCTGACCTCCACATGGGTGCCATGGTGTACATGCACACATAGATACACACACATGTGCACATACATTAAATAAAGAAATGTAGTAGAAAGCAAAATGTTTCTGAAATGAAGAAATAAAATATTTTTAATTTAGAAATATATTTATTTGTGTGTGAGAGTGGTACATGTATGTGTTGTGTGTATATGTGTATGTGTGTGAGTGGTGTGTGTGTGTGTGTGTGTGTGTGTGGTATATGTGTGTGTGTGGTATGGTGTGTGTGTGCACGCACATGGAGACCAGAGGGCAAATAGCAGGAATGAGTTCTTTTTGCCACTGGGATTGAACTCAGGTGGTCAGTCTTGGTGGCAAGCGCCCTTACCTCCTGAGCCGTCTAGCTGGCCCTTAAAATAATTTTTCTAGTCAAGTGCCAGCTGGGACACCATCATAGGGCTCGCCAGTCCTCATGGCCCTGCAGCTCTAGGGTTCTCCCGCCTGCTCCTGCCCCACCATGGTTTATTGGTTTATTGGGCTCTTATTTCCAGGGTCCCTATCCCCTGATTCAGGTGAGCCGATCAGGTTTTCCCTCTTCATGATTTGAATGCAAAGACACAGGAAGGGAGTGCTAGCCAGCAGTTCTGACTCCGACTCCCCCGCCCCGGGAGCACTGGTACCCACCCTGAGAGCCTGTGTGAAGTGAGGTGGGCTGGCCAAGAAGGACTGGTTCCCACCAGTTACTGTCTGCACCTTTGACCCTAGTCTTTCTGTACCTCAGTGTCTTCATCTGCAGAATGGGCATAATTATGACTTTGAGTCCAGGGCGTGGGTGGGGAAATTACCTGGCAGAGTGCCGGCGACAAAGTAAAACCCCAGAAACTGTGAGCAGACTGGGATAGGATGGGGAGAAAAGAAAAAATAGGGAGAGTTCTTGGACATAATTCAGTTGGTAGAACGTTGGCTTAGCGTACATGAAGCCCTTAGTCCCAACGCTGCGTAAGACCAGGCGCAGTGGCGCACACCTGCAATCCTACCATGCGGGAGGGGGAGGCAGAAGTCAGCAGTTCAAGGTCACCTTTGGGTGTACAGTGAGTTATAGGCCAATCTGGGATGCCCGAGACTCAGTCTTGAAAGGAAAAATAAAGTGAGAAGATGGGACGAGGGGGAAGGGTAGGGAGACGGGAGGCGAGGGAAGGCAGGCCCCGAGAGCTGGAGGCAGCGCCGTTGGCTCCCTGCTCCGATTTCCCTGAAGCCTGACTGCTTGGCTCATGGCATGAGAGTATCTTTATATTACATCTTCCCTTGCTAACTTCTGAAGCAATTTGGCAAGCCACATCAAAGAGCACTGGAACAGCCTTACCCTCCAGCCTAAGCACTTATCTTACAGAAATGATTAATAAGAAGGAAAAAGCCACATGCCCAAAGATGTCCATGCAGTCTTATTTATAAGAAGGGCAAACTGGAAGTCATCAAATGTCCAGCAATTAGGGAACAGAAAGTGTCTCGAGATGGAATATTACACAGCCATTAAAATGACAGATATGGGTGCTCTATGACAACACAGCCTACTTGTGAATTAGCCAGTGGAAGAGGCAGAATGTGAAACTGTAGTAGACTTGTCACATTGGACTGAAAAGTGGATGTGTACAAACAAACACCGAGATTGCTGGAATAACAAAAGCAAGCTTCTTCTTGGGTTGCCTCCACTCTCACGATCTTCAGAAGGAAGGGTCCACTTCCTGAACGCCCCTGAAGCCTAATCTCAGAATGGAGAAAGCTGGATGCCCCGCAGCCTCTCCTTGCCAGCTTCCACTCGCCTCCCTGGGGAAAGGATGTTCAGGACCGGCTGCTGGTATTTTTAGCCAGGCCTCTTGCAGTCCAGTGTTCTGGGGTAAAAATAGCTGGGGTGGAGGGCGCTGCGCTAACTCTGCCGCTCTCTGCCCCCACCTCCACCCCGGACCAGGCGCCTCCCGGTCTTGGAGCCATGGCTTTCCATTGCCCGTCTCTGGCTCTGTCCCATCTCTGAGGTCTCAGTGGCCAAGAAAGAATGTTCTGGTCTGGTACATGTTGCCTTGGCCAGCCCATGCGAGCCAGGCGCTCCATTTTACAGATAAACATACTGAGACCAGATAGAAGAAGCATGCTAGGAAGCAGACGGCCAAGGAGTCCAGTGTTTACCCACTCCTCACTTTTCCCGTCTACTCCTGGCTTCTCCTTTCACGCCCCTCACTCACAGGAGAGAAGCCCAAAGCACAGCCCCAGTGTAAGCACGGAGCCAGGAGGGGACCAAGGACTGGAAATCATGAGACATGCACTCAAGCACTTGGTCTGTGGTTTGTTAGCTGTGGGCTTGGGACAAGTCACCTTCTGCTCCGAACTGCAATTTATCTATAAAACGAAAGAGCCGGCCAAGATCAGCCCTTGTGACTTTTTGCCTGATTTTTTTCCCCTAGTGTTGTGTGTAACTTGGGCTGTTACGTAGCTGAGCGTGACCTTGAACTTCTGCTTCTCTTGTGTCTCCTGTGCTGGGATTAGAGACTTGTGTCAGCACACCCGGGTTGTGCAGAGCTGAGGATCCAAGCCAGGCCTCCTTGCACGCCCAGGTAGGAGCTCGGCCGACTGAGCCCCAATGCCTTTCTGAGCCACCGAACTGAACCCGCCAGCTTTCCCCATCTACTACATCAGCCCGGCTGCCCTCCTTGGAAGCTGCCAGAGGCTGTGGCTTCTCAGCATCCATGGGGACACCCACCTCAGGGATGATCTGTGGTTGATGCTGCCTCTCAGGCAAACTTCCTCCAGTTCCAGGCCTGCTTCTGAGCCTCTTCCATCTGCTGGGGCACCTTCTTTAGGAATGCCTGCTAATTTTAACACTAGCTTAAAGCCAGATTTAAGTAACTATGCTAGCAAAAATAAATCCTACAAGTGAGTTGAAGGCAAAAACTAGACTCGAGGATGCCTGGAGTCTGGTGCTTCCTGCTACTCCTACAGCGCCATGTTACCCTTGCAAGGAAGTCCCCGAATGCACCCTCTAGCCAGCCACCTCTTAAGGTCCAGCCTGCCCTATCTCGTGTGTGTGTGTGTGTGTGTGTGTGTGGCAGGGGAGGATATGGGTGTGGGTGTAGAGGCCAGAAGTTCATATCAAGTGTTTTCAATCACTCTCCACTCTATACATTTGAGGCAGGGTCTCTCGCTGCCTCAAAACTTGGGGTTCCCTGATTTAGCTAGACTGACTGGCCAGCAAGCCCTAGGGATCTTTCTGTCTCGCCTCCCCAATACTAGGTTTATAGGACTACAAAGCCAAACCCAGCTTTTCACGTGGGTGCTGAGATCCTGAACTCAGGTCCATTACCTTCCCAGTACCCCAGCCCCACCTCTAAATATCTCCCTGTGGGGACTAAATTCCAACATGAGTTTTGTGGAGATGCTCAATCCACAGCAGCCCCAGTTCTTTGGTCACAGACAGCACCTGCCCATAGCATGTCCCATGCATGGCCTTGGACGGGGGTTTCAGTCCAAAGAATTTAGCCCTTAACACAGTCAGAATCCCCTGCGTGTTATGAGCCCTGAGCTCCTGAGCAAAGGCCTGGGTGGGAAGTCACAACCCTGGAGCCAGTTAAGAAACTGAGCTGGGCCAGGCTGAACCAGCAGTTCTCATTTCGCTGGGGCCTAGCCTGTCCAGTCTTCTGGAAGGTGAGCATAGAGTGTGTGTGTGTGCTCATGCATGCATGAAAACACGTGTGTCTCGAATACTTGTATCATGTGGTTACTCTGGGCACCCCCAGCATGGAGCCCGGAACCTGAAAAATCTGTGATATGAAGGGCGTCCCACCCAGCTCTTTCCAACACTGCAAACATGCTCTTGCAAATCTCACCTGGTCCCACGATGAGTCACAGCCTGGACTCAAATGTCAGATCTCTGCCCTTAGCTGACACTTTCTCGAAGCAGTAATACCGGAAACACTGATTATCTCAGCAGCAGACAATTCCTCATTAATAAAATGGGCAAATGGATTAGAGATAAATAAAGGCAGCATATTCCATAGACAAAACACAGATCACGGGCAGGGACGCTAATCCTGGAAGTTCCGGGGCCATGGGAATGGCAGGCCCAGACCAAGGACTTGAGAGATGTGAGTCAGAACTGAGCAGTCTTGGGAGCTGAGACAGAGAGGAGCACACAGAGAGGGGAGCACACAGAGAGGGGAGCACACAGAGAGGGGAGCACACAGAGAGAGAGGAGCACACACAGAGGGGAGCACACACAGAGAGAGGAGCACACAGAGAGGGGAGCACAGAGAGAGAGGAGCACACACAGAGGGGAGCACACAGAGAGGGGAGCACACAGAGAGGGGAGCACACAGAGAGGGGAGCACACACAGAGGGGAGCACACACAGAGGGGAGCACACACACAGAGGGGAGCACACACAGAGAGAGGGGAGCACACAGAGGGGAGCACACAGAGAGGGGAGTACACAGAGAGGGAGCACACAGAGAGGGGAGCACACACAGAGGGGAGCACACACAGAGGGGAGCACACACAGAGAGAGGAGCACACAGAGAGGGGAGTACACAGAGAGGGAGCACACAGAGAGGGGAGCACACAGAGAGGGGAGCACACAGAGAGGGGAGCATACAGAGAGGAGCACAAACAGAGGGGAGCACACACGGGGGGAGCACACACAGAGGGGAGGGAGCACACAGAGAGGGGAGCACACACAGAGAGGAGCACACAGAGAGATGGGAGCACACAGAGAGGGGAGCACACAGAGAGGGGAGCACACACAGAGAGGAGCACACAGAGAGGGGAGCACACAGAGAGGGGAGCACACACAGAGAGGGGAGTACACACAGAGAAAGGAGCACACAGAGAGAGGGGAGCACGCACAGACAGGAGCACATACAGAGAGAGGGGAGCACACACAGAGAGGGGAGCACACAGAGAGGGGAGCACACACAGAGAGAGGAGCACACAGAGAGGGGAGCACACAGAGAGGGGAGCACACAGAGAGGGGAGCACACACAGAGAGAGGAGCACACAGAGAGAGGAGCACACAGAGAGGGGAGCACACAGAGAGGGGAGCACACAGAGAGGGGAGCACACACAGAGAGGGGAGCACACAGAGAGGGGAGCACACACAGAGAGGGGAGCACACACAGAGAAAGGAGCACACAGAGAGAGGGGAGCACACACAGAGGGGAGCACACAGAGAGGGGAGCACACAGAGAGGGGAGCACACACAGAGAGGGGAGCACACAGAGAGGGGAGCACACAGAGAGGGGAGCACACACAGAGAAAGGAGCACACAGAGAGAGGGGAGCACACACAGAGGGGAGCACACAGAGAGGGGAGCACACACAGACAGGGGAGCACACAGAGAGGGGAGCACACAGAGACGGGGAGCACACAGAGACGGGGAGCACACACAGAGGGGAGCACACACAGAGAGAGGGGAGCACACACAGAGAGAGGGGAGCACACAGAGAGGGGAGCACAGAGAGATGGGAGCACACACAGAGGGGAGCACACAGAGAGGGGAGCACACACAGAGAGGAGCACACAGAGAGGGGAGCACACAGAGACAGGGGAGCACACAGAGAGGGGAGCACACAGAGAGATGGGAGCACACAGAGAGGGGAGCACACAGAGAGGGGAGCACACAGAGAGGGGAGCACACAGAGAGGGGAGCACACACAGAGAGGAGCACACAGAGAGGGGAGCACACAGAGAGGGGAGCACACAGAGAGGGGAGCACACACAGAGAGATGGGAGCACACAGAGAGGGGAGCACACAGAGAGGGGAGCACACAGAGAGAGGAGCACACAGAGAGGGGAGCACACAGAGAGGGGAGCACACAAAGAGGGGAGCACACACAGAGATGGGAGCACACAGAGAGAGGAGCACACAGAGAGAGGGGAGCACACAGAGAGGGGAGCACACACAGAGAAGAGATGGGATGTTCTTCCTCTTCTGGTACTAAGAATGAGACATTTCCCAGGGGAAAGGGAGTGGGTACAGGGAACTTCCATGAGTGTCTCCTTCTCTTGTCATTCCTACTTCTGGAAGCCAGGGACAAAGCCATGTTCTTGACCTGGAACAAAGATGCATGAGGGCTGTAGGGACGGCTCAGTGGTTAAGGGCACTGTTGCTCTTCCAGAGAACCCAAGTTTGGTTCCCAGCATCCACATGGAGGCTCACAACTGTCTGTAACTCCAACTCCAAGGAATCCTACACCTCTGGCTGTCTCATGCACCTGCACTCATGAGCACATACCCATATGATGACACACACACACACACACACACACACACACACACACACTTATAAATAAAACAAAAAAAACTCTGGGCAGTGGTGGTGCACGCCTTTAATCCCAGCAATGGGGAGGCAGAACCAGGTGCAATCTCTGTGAATTCGAGGCCAGCCTGGTCTACAGAGCAAGATCCAGGACAGGCTCCAAAACTACACAAAGAAATAAAAACAAAACAACAAAACAAAAACTCTTTTAAAAAAATGAAAAATGAGGGAGATGGACAGTGGTGGCTTCATTTAGCCCATCTCTGCCTTCTGTGGGCAGGGCCACACAGTACATCCGGGCTCCCTATAACATGTCTCTGTGATGGTTAATATTGATTGTCAACTCGACAGGCTCTAGAGTCACCCAGGAGACAAGCCTCTTGGTGTATCGGCGAGGGGTTCTAGATGGGGTTCAGTGAGGTGGGAAGATCCATCCTGACCATGGATGGCACCAGCCCAGGAGTTGGGGTCCTGGACTAACTAAAAGGGGAAAAGTGAGCTGAGCACCAACAATTGTGTCTGCTTGCTGACCATGTGCAAGGGGACCAGCTGTCTCAAGCTCCCGCTGTCATGGCGTCCCCACTGCCATGACAGACTGTGCTATGGAACTTTGGGACAAAATAAACACTTCCTTAAGCCAAGTGTCAGCTGTCTTGTCCCAGTGCCGAGAAAGCAACACAGGCCCAAGTCCCCAAAGTTGCCCCACAGGTCTCTCTGAGTCCTCTCCGAGAGCTACAGTCCATAGGCAGAGAGCCGTCCTTCTGTTGAGGGTTAGAAGAAATGCCTAGAAATTCTGGACCTGTTCTCTAAGAAGATCTGTTTCTATTGCTGCCTGCCTCAACTTCCCCATCTGTAAAGTGAGGCATTGCCCTTTCGAGTCCCGCTTATTGGCTGGCCTTGACTTTTCTGAAACTCTGGGGGTTTTTTTTGTTTGTTTGTTTGTTTGTTTGCTTGCTTGCTTGTGAGGAGGTCATGTTAATGCCTGTCCCGCCTGCATGGGATCTCAGGGAAGACCCACATTCTGAAGTCTGCCAAAGTGGATTGAAAATTAGACCATGGGAAGGACATCAGCTGTACTCCACCGGGGAAGAGAAGACTTACAAAGCCACCTGGAAGCGGGTGGCTCTCTGTTAGCCCACGCCAACTTTCCGCCCTAACAAGCTCCTTTGCAGGGCTTCTCTATTACAACACACCCTCTCTATTTGATCTTGAGAACAGTCAGCTAGTCAGTTAGTTACTGCCAATGCCCACGCAGAGTGGTAGTGGTGCCCCAACCCAAGACTCGGAGGAGGGGCTCGCTCCCAGGGGCTTTTTCCTCAGATGAATGATGGACGCAGGCTTAGGAGATTGTTTGACGAGCTGCAGATATCTGCTGCCCTCCGGCTTCTCACTCTGCTCCTCCGCATCCCTCTACCTATGGGAAAGGTCAATTCAGATGGCTGCTTTTATGTCCTGGGGAACAAAGGGTTGGCTTTGGCTTGGGAAGAAAGACATCCACCTGAAAGCCACCTGAGCAGATGGGCACATGCTTGCCCTCCACAGCCAGCCTGGAGCCCCTCCCGTAGGAGGTGGGCACCTACGCCTGGCTGGCTGGCATCCCCCTGTCCCCGAACACCCCCCACCACCACATGAGCACATATCACACAGCGGGGCAGGAGCCCGAAGCACGCTTAAATCACGTTCCTCTTTGCTTTTGTTGGGTAATTTCTCTGTGGAACGTGTTGTTCCCACTGAGTTAGACACTGCCGTGTCTCAGAATAATGAGAGAGGAAAAAGACAAATAATGAGAGAGGAAAAAGACAAAGAGGGAGGGTGGGAGAGAGAGAGAGAGAGAGAGAGAGAGAGAGAGAGAGAGAGATAGTATGTGAGGCAGAGGAAAGTTCGGAGGCCAGGAGAGAGGCAGGTGGATAGGGAAGAGGCAGACAGGGAGCTCCAGCTGCCCAGGAGGGAGAAAGAAACAGCGATGGGGGAGAGAGGGAGAGAGAGAGAGAGAGAGAGAGAGAGAGAGAGAGAGAGAGAGAGAGAGGGAGGGAGAGAGGGAGAGGACAAGGGGCTGAAGGGAGCGACAAGGCATGAAAGCAGATGAATTTTTTGAAGGACTGGACAAAGAGGGAAGAGTGAATGGGAAGAAGAGGGACGTTTGGGGGCCGTGGAGATGGGCCACATGGCAGCAGAGGGCTTTGCCGAGCTTGGTGCCTGCCTGAGGCTGGCGGAAGGGACCTGCTAGCCCGTCTGAGTAGTGCCCGCAGGACTGGGCTTCTGTGGACGCCAGCTCTCCTCAGCACACGTCCTCAGCTGGTTGCCACATTCTAGGTTCTTTTCTTCTCTTCTGGGCCTCATAACCCTCAGGCTGGAAGAGGACCAGCTTCATCTGGGACAAGGGCCTGGAGTTAGCTGACCTGAAGTAGAGACGTCTGGGCGCGTACCTCTATCTATCTGCAGCCCCCAGATCCTGCTCACGGCGAAGTCTGTGGCCCAGCCTGGCATGGAGGGCCGGAGGGGAGGCTGGCAGGCAGTGGGTCAGTTCCAGGACTAGTTTTCCACGCCATGCCACCTCCCCTCAGTGCAAGACCAATCCCTGCCACTGTGTCCTGCCCCCACCCCCACCCCGCACCCCACTGCTGCCCGATCTTTCGCCATCTCTGGAGCAGAAGGAGTCAGGTCCTATTCTCATCCTTCACCACATGGCAGAGTGACATAAGACTTGCTTTTCCCCTCTGAGCCTCTGTATGTGTGAAACGGTCTTTCCCTGCACTGGAGGGTGGCCGTGAGCACCAGCTAGTATGACAGTGACCATGTGGCCGGCACACCTGCACAGAACAAATGGGAGGCTGTGGTGGCCTCCGTTGCAGCTGCGGCCAGCGGCAGGGACAGTGGAGGTACTGATGTCTGGTGTGGCCCGAGGTGATTTATGGGACTTGACGAAGCTCACGGGAGGCGCCCTAGCCCACCATGGCCTGCTCTGCCCATGTCCAACAAGGCCCTGACCAACTGAATGGACAATCTACTAGGCCTGGCAGGCACCAGGCCGTGACACTTTCAGAGGCCTGCGGAACATTTTAAGTTATTTTGGAGTCAAGGAAAAAAACTCATCTATGGGTCAAGAAAATATTTTTATACACAGTATAAATACATTTGTCTTTATTTCAACACAGTTGTAAAATGCTATTTTGTTTCTTTGTTTGTTTGTTTTTTCTATCAAAAGTCCCATCAGCCGTTCTGGCTGGTCGGTGAGGAGCAGACGCTGTATTGGTGGTCATAACAGGTACAGCCCAGGACAGACGGGCCAAAGCCCTTATGGGGAAGTGAGCCTAGAGAAGGGGTGAGGGGTGGAGGTACAAGCAGGATACGATGTAATGGGTGAGCTGGGGCCACTGCAGACCTACGGGCAGAGTGTGCGGCCCTCCAGGCCCTATCCTGAGGGAAAGGCATGCTTACTCACCACAGCGGGTCTTGGTCTAAGAGAAGCATGCCTATCCTCAGGAAGTTCCAGTGTGAGGGAGGCACTAGCCCACCCTCACGGAGCCCTCATATCATAGAAAAAGTATGAAAACTTAAAGGAAACAACTCCTCATGTCCTGTAAGTAGTCAGTTTGCTGTCCAGCTCCAGAGGAGCCTGAGAGGGTCCCAGCTGGTGGACGGAGGGACGGAGGGACGGAGGGACGATCTCAGCAGAGGTGGAGCCCCCTAGAAGGCAGGGAGAGGAATGGAGCAGCTGACCAGAGTGCAGCCTAGTGGAGAGAGAGGATTGGTGGGTTTGGCAGGGCAAGGTCTCAACTGATCTAGGGGGCCCCTGGGCCTAGAGCTCACACCTGGCTCCCAAATACTGTGGCTAACCCTAGGCCATCTCTGTCAGAGTTTCACAGGGACACGGGAGGCATTCCTGGTGCGGTCAGGTAACCACACGGCCCAGGTCCCCCACCCCCTAGCCAGGCCCCCTGCAGAACTAAATGACCATATTGGAAAGAGCAAAGTAAACACCAATAGGTAATGTGCAAATTAAAGTCTGTTCCCGCAGGCCCCTTATTTATAGACCTGTGCTCAGCAGCCGCACCCTCCTGGGCACCTGCCTCACAGCCTCTTCCAAGGTCATGGCCCTTTTCCCAGTAGAGATCGGGGCATGGGCCTAAGGCCTGGCCACCTCCAACACCTGGTGTCCCTGAGGGCCTGTTAGGGACCATCCATGTGGCTGGCCCAGGCTTCAGCTGCTTGAGGGTTTCGGGGAGGGGGTCAGTGACTGTTCAGTTAGGTTCAAGAAAAGACACAACAAAGAGCTAAAGAGGCCCACAGAAATCCACAAAGATACCCCCACAAAAGAATGCTGGCAATGGTCAAGAGACAGCCAGGACTGACCTACTCTGGTGATGGGATGGCCAAACACCCTAATAGTTGTGCCATAAACCCCATCCAAGGACTGAGGAATCTGGATGCAAACATCCACGGCTAGGCCCCGGGTGGAGCGCTGGGAGTCTAATTAGTGAGAAAGAGGAGGGTTTATATGAGCAAGAATTGTTGAAACCAAGGTTAGATAAAGCACAGGGACAAATAACCAAATGAATGGAAACACATGAACTATGAACCAAAGGCTGAGGGGCCCCCAGTTGGATCAGGCCCTCTGAATAGGTGAGACAGTCGATTGGCTTGATCTGTTTGGGAGGCATCTAGGCAGTGGTACCAGGTCCTGGGCTCATTGCATGAGTTAGCTGTTTGAAACCTGGGACTTATGCAGGGACACTTGGCTCAATCTGGGAGGAGGGGACTGGACCTGCCTGGACTGAGTCTATCAGGTCAATCCCAGTCCTCGGGGGAGACCTTGATCTGGAGGAGGTGGGAATGGGGGGTGGGTTGGGGGGAAGGGGAGGGGGGCAGGAAGGGAGAGAACAAGGGAATCTGTGGCTATTATGTAGAACTGAATAGTATTGTAAAATAAAAAAAAATAATAATAATAATAAAAGAAAAAAAGAAAAGACACTTTCTGAGTGGAGGTGGGGTCTGAAATCAGCCTAGGAAGTTCTGGGTCCACACACTGCTGTTGCTCTTGAGGTACTCTGACAAGCGGGTGATAACTGAGTCTTCTGTCCCTTCATTTACTTTATCTTCTGCTCCTCTGGGTGGGTGGGGGACGCTGAGGTACAGGATGAGGGTAACATTGCTGCCGATGTGCCTGCCAGCGATGTGAACCCACAGTTCTCTTAACCGCCACACAAGGCTGCGTCTCCAGGGTTTCTCCAACAAGAAGGCTCATTCACAGCCTCCAGCTTGCCCGCCTGGCATGTCGTTGGTCTCCGGTGGTTGCCCACTAACAGACGTGCCAGCCCTCATGTAAGGAAGGCTCGGCTCCATTCCGTGCCCAGCATCAGGCAGGTAGGCCAGCCCAGACTGGAGACAGGAAGACGTCCAAACGCTGACTGGCTCCCAGTTTCCCAGGCCTGTCCACACACCCTCATCCAGCCCAGGCCACACAGGCCGAGGCCCGGGGACAGAGCACAGGTCCAAGTGAGGAGGGTCAGTGGGGAGGAGCCTGACCTTGGCCTTGTTGGTGGAGCGCTCTAATGGAGAGCCGAAGGCCGCAGATGGTTAGCCACAAGAGGGAAGATGTTGGGCCAGGGCCAGGAGACCACACTTTGCCAGTTTGCACATCTTACCAGACCTGGGAAGGCTGTCACCACGTTGGCAGTGGGGAGTCAGGAACAGAAGCTGTGGGCTTGGCAGGAGGGCAGACGGGAAGCAGCAGCGGCCACACTTTGTAAGGGAGGCAAAGACCTCTCCAAAGGCTTCCACTGTCGGCCAGTCAGCCACATGCCTGAGAGCAGCTTCCAGTTGGAAGCCAAGGCATACCACCAGCCTGACTCTTCACAAATATCGCCGGCCACTAGGCAAACACTGCGTACTAAAATAGTCCCTGTCCTCAGCAGGTTGACTCCAAGCACTGGCCGGGGGCCTGGGGCCCCGGGAATGGGCTCAGCCCAGCCCCTGCCACCAGAACACCTGTCAGGAGCCTTGCTGTGGGTGTCTTCCCATGTGGTGAGGAGCTGAGGTGAGGAGAGGATACCAGCAGAATTATGAGCAAGAAGCAATCGGTGGGGCTGGGGTGGGGGGGCTGCCCTGCTGTTCCCAGATATGCCACCTTGGAGAGGTCGCTTCCTCTTTGGGGGACCATTTCCTTCCCTTACACAATAGGGCCAGCACTCCTGGCCTAACGGACAGACTCAGATGAGGATGCCGAGGAGAATGAGAAGGGCCCGAGTGTATCCAATGGGTCCACAGCTCCGCCAACTCTTCAGTCTTCATGATGAGCCTGTGAAGTAGGTCCTTACAATTGAGGAAACTGAGGCACACAGGGCTTGGGCATTTGCCTAAAGTCACACCAAATGAGTGGTTAGAGTAGGAACTGGATCCAGGCAGTCTGACTCCAGAATTCCAACCACAGCAGACTACATGATGTGAAGGTAGAAAGGGGTGGTATGTGTCATCCCTGTTCACCCCCTCCCAAGAACCCGCCATTCCTTAAAGCTCTGCTGGGAGCTAGAGGCAGGGTGAAGGGGCAGCCTCTTCTGCCCCCTCCCTCCATGTCCACTCCTCCCCAGGACAGCCAGGAGAACCAGCAAAGCCACAGTCCAGCCTGCGGGGTAAGCGATGTGTGAAGTGTGCCTTGGTCACGGCACTGGGTGGTGTAGGGCAGCAGGCTGCCAGCCATGTGGTCCTCAGCCCACGCACTGTCTGGCCGTCCGGGGGGTGGGATAGGGCACCCATAAATAGCAGGCCTCTCACTGGTGTTGGAAATAGAAACCCAATCCAAACAGTGTGGTGAGTCGGGGCTTTCCAGACCAGCCACAACCCCCAGGGTCCCGGAGGCCACTTGAGGGCCCCCTTCTCCTCCTGTACCTTCTAAAGGATCAGGTCATCTGCAGAGAAAGCTCACCTGGCCCCAGTCCAGAATCTTTCACAGAACAAGAAGGAATACTGGAGTGGGCAGGAGTAAACAGGTGGTGTGTGCTGAGCACATATTAGGCGCCCCATACTGGACTGGGTGCATTGTGTGGCTTATATCAGTGAACTTTAGCACAGTTTGGTGAGCCAAGCCTGCAGCCCTGCCCATTTTACAGAGGAGGGAGTTGAGGCACAGGGGGACAAAATCAGAAACTGAGGTCAGACAGGAAGAGGAAGGGGTAAAAGGATATTCCAGGCTTGGTTGGTAAGCATGCCACCCTCTCCCGGGCCTGCGATGATCCAGTCACACTGAGTCCTGCCCTCATGGTTATCTTGAAGCTGGGGGTGTCCTAAGATCCAGGGAGACAGTGGCAGCTCAAATATGGTGCTGAAGGCCTAGGCTTTGGAGACCACACAGAACCTTAGAGCTGGTTCTCCTGCAGGGTAGTGCCCTGTGGGGGGCAAGGAACCTTGAAGCCCCACCGGGGGTTATCTGCTGACAGACAGTTTAGCCTCCCAAAAGTGACACCTTGTTCCTGAGCCCCCTTAGTTCTGAAGGGAGTATAGTAGGACTTGGGGGAATCCTTGGTCATTAAGAGAGGCCATAGCATCCCAAGGAGATGAGACTTGAAGGCACCACCCTGCTACCATTTACTCCAGGGCTTTTGTAGGATTCTGAGGCCTGGAGAGGAAGTCTGCGGTCAGCTGATGATTCCTGAGATTTTACCTGGCTTAGATACGGCCTTTTTTCTGGTGGACCCAGCAAACTTGATTTTTATGTTTGTCTGTTCATAGCAGCTGTCCCCGGGGCACTTATGACACCACTTTGATGGCCTTCTTCTTCCAGGACACATCACCAGAAGCCAGACCTGGCCAGCCACCCACTGTCTCTCGGTTCTTAGAAAGAGGAAAGGTGTACAGTGCAAGGGGAGGGGTGGGATCCGGCTAGACAGCCTGGATGCTGAGAGCACTGCCCAAGGACTCCCACACTACCCTGGGAGGACATGGGTGAGAAGAGCTCACTCTCATGACCCCAGGGCATGCCTGGAGGAGGGCCTGGGGAGGCCTAGGCATGGCCTGGTAGCCGCGAGCAGGGAAAAAGCCTTTCTCAGAACTGGCCTGGAGGAAGATGGGCCTGGCAAGTGCGACGTCACCAAATGCCAGGTCTGCTCCCTTCTCAGGCTAACTCTCTGCCCCTGTTCAATAACTTCTGTGATCAAGGAGACAGGCTGGGAGGATGGAGAGGGTGGTCTGAGCCTTTGCAAGGCACCCAAACCCCTCCAGCTTCGATTAGTTGTCCCTTGTCTTCTCGTGACACGGAGAACTGGAACTGGTGTACCTTCCCCGTTCTCTCCGCCTGGCTCATGGAAGATGCCCAGTATGCAGTGTTTTGAGTGCCCAACTATTCAGAGAGATCCAGGAGGCATGGAGTCTAGAGTTGGCCCAGTTCCCCTGATCTTAAAACTCTGGCCAAGGAGAGGGGGAGGGATGTGCTGCTTCCCCCAGGCTCCAGAGTCAAACAGAGGTAAAGACAACCTGCTGTGGAGTATTCCAGAAATAAAGGCTGTGCATGGCTCTGAGCTGGGGGCCCTTCTCAGAGTCACACAGAACTGAATGGGTGAACAGAAGCGGCAGCAGAGCCATGCTCCACAGGTGCCTGGACTGGGAGAAAAGACCAGCATGCACAGACGGCAGACCCCAGGGCTGCTGGGACCTCACCAGTCACGCCCCAGGCATGCTGGGTAGCACTTTGGTGCTTGTCTTAGTCCTGAGCTGAGCTATCCCTCAGCGTGTATGTGACAACATGTACGTGACACACTGCTCTAGGGTGTGACCTATCCATGAACTTCATGTTTACATTTAGTGAAGGCAATGCACACAGATGCACACACACAGATGCTCTCTCTCACACACACAGATGCACACACACAGATGCTCTCACACACACAAATACACACACAGATGCACATAAATGCACACACACAGATGCACACACAGATGCATACACAGAGATGCTCACACACAGATGCACACACACAGATGCACACAGATGCTCACACACACACACAGATGCACACAGATGTACACACACAAACACACACACACACACACACACACACACACATACACACACACACGATTCACTAAATAAAGAAGCAGGGTGCTGGTAGCTCTGAGGCTGACGCTAGGGCAGAGATGAGGCAAATGGGCTCCTGGCTGGGTCTGCTGTCCTGCACCCTGTGCTCCAGACAGTGGTGCCCCCAGTTTCTCTGACAATGGATCCTGCCACTGTCTATCCCACTCCATTTGTGATACTGTAACAAAATGTTCATAAGAGAACAGAAATCTGAGCTGCGTGGTGCACGCCTTCACACGTCAGCTCTTGGGAGGTGGAAGCCGGAAGACCCTGAGATTCAGGGTCTCTTCCAGTACATAACCGGTCTGAGATTAGCCTGGGCTGCACCAAATCCTGTCTCAGAAAACCAAAACAAAACAGAAATGTGTTGGATTGTGATTCTGGAAGCTGGGAAGGCTAAGGGCGCGGTGTTAACGTCCAGGGAAGGCCTTCCGTACTGTGTCATCCCACAGGCTGCTTTGGGGATGAAGTTTCTGACATATGAAACTCAGGAGAGGAGCATTCAAATCACTGCACTCTCTGGTGGAAGTGTGCCATACTCTAATTGGCAATCAGCCAGACGACCTCAGTGGCTGATGTGGAGTCAAGGGAACACCCCCCCACCACCACCACACACACACCTCCCTTCCCAGGAGTGATGCCTGAGGACCACCCTTAGCCCTCTTCATCGGCCCTAGGCTCCTCCCCCCCACAGCTCTTTCTGGGTGACTCTTTTAGGCTGTGGGAGCGTGCAGAGTCACAGGTACCCAGAAGTTCATGTTTCCTGTCATGGTCCCTGACCAATGCCTGGGCTGTTAGAGACAGGGTGTGTCTATGAAGGCGTTTTCTGAGAGGGCTAATAGAGAAAGAAGATGCACTCTGAGAAGGCACGGCACTATCCCATTCACTGGGGCCTGAATGGAGTAAAGGGGGGAAAAGAGGCAGCCAAATGCCAACCTTTCCCCTCACCTCCCCTCCCCTCCCCTCCCCTCCCCCTCCCCACACCCTCTGCTTCCTCTCACCTTGTTGTAAACTGTTCTGTCCTGCTGTGCCCTCCCTGTCATGATGGGACACTGTGAACCAAATGAATTCCTCCTTGAAGTTAGTTATCCTTGCCTAGTAATTTGGCCGAGCAGTGGGAAGGTAACAGCTACAGGAAGTACAGCGTTGGATTATGGAGTCCTACTTAATATTCAAAATCTTGTCTGAAGTAGCTTAGGGTGGGCATTCCTTCCATTGCCACAGCAGCCCAGTGAGATATTAACTCCAGTTCCCATCTTCCCGAGGAATGGTCTGAGGTGCAGACCGAGATGGGCAGCCTCACTAGATCATGCCGCTTTAGCCTCTCTGCTCCAGCAGGCTGAAGTCAGCCCCAGAGGAGATTTCTAGCCCAGCACTTCCTTCAAAGTCAAGTGGACCCGACACAAGGGGCCCTGGTGAGGAAGAGCTGCCCTGGGGCTTCGGATCCTTAGCCTTTGTTTTCAAGCTTATGAAACGTCTGCTGAGTAAACACACAAATATCTTCAGTCCTAAAGGTGGGGCTACAAACCTATTAAACTCCACACAACCAGATTTGGGATAAAGAAAGTCCCAAAACACACATACATATGCACATGAAATTGAATCAACCAAAAAACACTGTTCCCAATAACTTCTGAACAAACAAAATTCTAATCAAATCCAGAACTACAACCAAGCGGGAGGACTTCTGCCCCGGGCCACACCAGATGTCAGTGACCCCTTAGACATGTCGGCCAGAAACCTTGGCTCTCAGGAATAAACCATCTAGCTTGGGCTGGGGTCTTGTGGAAGCTTGGAGACCATCCTGGCCATTAGGACCCCCGGGAAAGGGTGTGTCTGGCAAAGGGCAGCTGTAGTTTAAGTTTTCGGTGGAATAGCCAGAAGTCCTGTGTGAGCCAGCCTTGTTCACCACAGTCCCCACAACCGGTCCTGCCTGGCTTAGCCAGTTACTCTGGGCCACAGAGTTTTTTGTAGGAGATTCTGACAGTCAAGACTCTGCAGCCCGAGTCCTTTAGTCAGGGAGACATCTTCTAGGCACTTCCCATCCACCCAGAAGGGCTTTCTCCTGTGCAGACAGACTCCAGCCCTCCACATTTGGTGGAAGCCATCAAAGCAGCCTTTGTCACGAGTTCCTTGGAGAAGCAACACTTCTCAGATGGGGTGGCAACTTTGGGCTAAGTCATGACCAGGCCAGACTGACCAGGCCTGCTGACTCTAGCCTCCCCTTGGGCAGGGGTGGCATGCAGGCAGCCAGCTTGGATGTGAGCCAGGGGCTGCAGCCCGAAGGAGGCCAAGCAAGCCCCTGCTCTCCCCTTTCAGAGCTTCTGTGGGGTGGGGGCCAGACTCAAGCAGGGTGAGGCTGAAATGGCCTCATAGCTTCTGTTTATGTACCCTGCGGAGGGAGCCAAGCAAGGCTGAGGACATCCACGGCCCATTTCCTCCAGGCTGGAGATGACACAGTGAATAGCTGCCTCCCTCTGTGACCCCAGCGACCATGGCAGCTAGCAAAGAGAGGGGTGCTGGGCCCAGCACAGGACCAGACACACACCCAGTGGGCTATCTGCCCACACCACACAGAAAAACAGATCAGGGTAACCTCTCTTCACTCAGGGCAATAGCCCTTCCCCAGAGAACACCTGAATTCAGAGGCCCCAGGGTCAGAGAATCCATGCCTGGTCCTCTGACGCCCTTTTCTGGCCCTCACTGACCTCCTTCCCAATGTCCCCCGGCCGGCTTCTCATTGTGCTCTCTCCTTCTCCCTCCCAGCATATTGTTTGGCTTTCTTTCTCAGTCCCCGTTCCTTCTGCCTCTTCTGTTCAAAGTTGCCTACCCTTGTCTGCTACGCCATCCCCTTCAAAGCCGAACTGGGAGACATGGTCCCTTCCCTAGGCAAGCAAGGAAGCCTGGTGAGGTGCCAGACCTCTACAGTCCCTGGGTCCTGCCTGGGAAGGCCCCTGAGATGAGTCTCAAAGTCTGGGGTAGGAAATGGGGGAGGTGGTTACCATGTCGGGGAGGTGAGGAGGAGAGTGGCCTGTGGTGGAGGGTGGGGGCTGCAGATTGTAGCCCTCTACACCACCCCATGGCCCACTCCCCTCTCCTCGTCCCCACCTGTAGAGATTGGGGGCGGGGCGGTCACTGACAGGACCTGAAGCAGGAGGTGGTATGTAGTGTCTGGGGACATCTACACCTTTAGGGGACATCACCAGTATCTCTGCTCTGTGATTTTACCGGCCACCAGGTACCGTGTCTATCTCAGCAAAAGAGGACCCAGCAGCACTGAGCGGGAAGGCTACCAGATGTTATACATGTGGTATAAAATGTTTCGTTTGGTACTTCCTCTAGTAAGCACTCAGTTAATGTTGCCTTCTGTATCTATTGTCTTTCCGTTTCTGATGACAAAGAAAACCTCCGTCAAAAGTGAAGGTTTTGACTGGCAAACAAACACACCCTGCACACCTCAGGGATCCCAGGCCCTTCCTGCTGTCCAGGAGACACCGGAAATGGAGTCAAAGCCTAGCCGCCTCCTCCTCCTCCTTTTCCTCTTCCTCCTCTTCCTTTTCCTCCTCTTCCTCCTCTTCCTTGTCATCCTCCTCCTCCTCCTCTTCATCATCATCATCATCGAGAGGGTTTCCTGTAGCCCAAGGTGACCTTGGATTAGCTGCATACCGAGGGTGACCTTGAACTTCTGATCCTCCTGCTTCCGCCTCCCGAGTGCTTGGGTTACAGGAGCACATCTCCCTCTCCTCCGTGCACACGGTGTTAGGGAGCCAGGCTTTACTCAAGCTTAGCAAGCACTCCACCAATAGAGCTATGTCTCCAGAACCACACCCCCTGCTTGCTGATTCCTTGAGACAAGGTCTTACTCTATGCACCAGCCTAACTTGGAACTGGTGACAATCCTGCCTCAGCCTCACATGCCATAACCAAGTTTGTGTGGGAGCTACCTCACCTGGCTGCCCTCCTTGTTTTGACTTCTGGGCTTGGTACACTCACTCCCCCTCCCCCACGCCACCCAGGACTGCTCCACAGGACGCAAGGTTTTTCATGCCCAAAGACTATTTCTTTTACAAACTGCGACTCTGAAGATCTTTGAGTGCCCAGCCGACTGAGGCTTTAGGATAGCCACACTGAGACTGCCTGGCCCAGAATGCTCAGCAATGCTCGAATCGCTTGCCTCTCGGCCTCTGTACCTGTACGGATAAGAGCGGGATGGAGACCCCTTGGGGCTTTCACCTCACAGCCCTCCCTCCCCTCCCTTCCTCTCCACTGCTCCCCCCCCCCCCAGCCCTGGCTTCTACGGACTCATTCTGCCTGCCTGCCCTCCCACAGCCTGGCACCGGAACTGCCATGGGCAGCAACAGGCCATGCCCAGCCTCTGGGGTCACTCTGCCCAAACCACTGCATGTTTGGGGGCAACCTCTACTGTTCCCGTGGGAGTGCAACAACCAGGAAAGGCCTGGAAAACCCAACCTGGACAGTTTTTCCAACAAGAGTGTGATTCCTCTCGGAAGGGAAATGGGAAAACTATCCACCACCCTCCGCGGACGGCCTTCCTTGGCTCTGCAGTCTCGGTCACTGTCATGGGGCACTTTGTGGTCTGGCCACTGTGGGCTTATTTTAAAATCTGCTGTCCGGGCAGAGAGACAAAGGAGGCTGGGATGGGGCTAGGGGGAGACCTCAGAGCACAGGGGTATTCATCTTGTTAAAAATAGCCCACCCTGTTGCTATTTCTACTATGCCCAGCAAACAGAGCTGTGTGATTTTTTTCCCCCTTTCTTTTTTCTGGCCTGCTTTGCTTGGACCATTTGATAAAAATAGTAGATAGCCAGCTCAAAAATAAAATAAAATAAAGCTGGGCTATTTTTACATGCAGGCCCCACTTGGCGGGAATCTGAAGTGGGGTGACTGGGTATGAAGAGTGGACAGGACAGGCGGAAGCCTGCGCTACTTAGGTCGGGGAGGCCCAGTCCACAGAGGGCCAGGGAAGGGAGATGATGCTGTCTCCTGTGCCCACAGGTCAGCGTCAACAAACAGAGGCTGGGTCCTCCTGACCCGCTGTGGGCCTCACAGCTTCCCAGGCCCCACTGGCCCCAGCTCCGACCTGCCCTTCAGCCTCCTCCCACCCCCCTCTCCTACACCTGCTACCCTGAGACTCCAGCAGAAGGTAGGATCTGATAAGAAGATGGCGGGGGGGGGGGGGGGTGGCTACAGGCAAAAAAAGAGCCTTCTAGGGGACACCTGACCCCCTCAGAAGCAAATACTGAGGCAGGAGGGGGGACCAGGCTGAAGAGCCTGTATGACAAGTCCATTCGGGTGACACCTGCCAGCAGGGAGTCAGCTGCGACAGCACCGACCAGTTATGAGACGGTCCTGTCACATGGGGACAGTGGCTGTGCTCAGGACCCTGGGATAGGAGAGCTTTCTGGCCCTGAGGCCGGCAGCCTTGCGGGGTTCTCCTCCAGCCCCAACCAATGACAGAATCAGTGCTGGGTGGGGGCGGTGCCCGGGCCTAGGGTTATAGCTCATTAGACAGAGTAGTGCCTCACATAAACAAAGTCCTGGGTTCAAGGCCTAGTACCACATAAACGTGCAGGCCTGTTATCCAAGCACTCTGGAAGTAGAGGCAGGAGGACCAGAAGCTCCAGGTCATCCTCAGCTATGGAACCAGTTTCAGGCCTGCCTGGCACACACAAGACTCTGTTTCAAAAGAGCACACGTAAAGAAAAAGAGAGACAGAAAGAAAGAAAGGAAGGGGGGAGGAGGGAGGGAGGGAGAGTGTGAGAGAGAGAGAGAGAGAGAGAGAGAGAGAGAGAGAGAGAGAGAGAGAGAGAGAGAGAGACCCAGAATCAGCACTTAGACCCTAGTCCAGGGCTGCTAATCCTGGGCAGAGAGAGAAGTTGGCTCTTAACAGGGAATAGCTTGGAAAGGTGAGGCGGCCGCCATGCCGAGTCAGAGGTCTCCCATTCTATGCCTTTGGCACTGAGGATTGGGGGCAGCTGTCCAGCTCCTGGGTCAACTTCTGCCATACTCACTGTGCAGAGCAGGATCTGCTTCAGAACCTTCAGGACCTCTACCCTAGAGAGGTCATGACTGATGCCATCAGGCATGGACCCCTGGGGACTGACCATGTTTCCCTCGCCTGGATGCATGCAAACTCTCTGTGGATCACTCCACACCCCACCCCTGCTTCTGCCTCCCTGTGGCCTTGCTGAAGTCAGTCTCCATGGCGGGGAGCATAGAAACCACGGCCACATTCTCACAACAATGTTGCCGGGTTGGCAGGGCAACCTTGGTTATTTAAAAGGTGATGAGCCCGCTCCAGGGAGATGACCCTGAGCAGATGTAAGCCACAGGAGTGACAGGCCGAGCCACCTAGAGATGCACCTGACCTGAGCACCCACGGCCTTGAGCTGGGCATGGCCCTCTGGTCTCCAGCGGGTCACCAGGCAACAGATGTTCTTGGGAGGGAGCTTCAGGGACAGGCACAAGCTAGGTGCCACCCAAAAGGTGGTCAGAGGGCCTGCTGGTCAGGATACTGGACTGGGAAGCAAGGGTCTTGGGGTCTCTGTGACCTTAAGGTCATTTCCTCTTCCTGGTTCTTTTTCTCCAGCACCTTCTTCTGGTGGGACGAAGCATTTTAAAGAATTTATTTTGGTTGTATGTGTATGTGTGATGTCTGTGTGTGGTTATGTGAAAGTGTATGTAGGTGCCCACGGAGGGCAGAGGAAGGCATGGAGACCCCCTGGAACTGCTGTCAGAGGCGACTGTGGGTCATCTGACACGTCATGGGAACAGAACTCAGATTCTTTGCAAGAGCAGAAAGTGCTTCTGCGTCACCTCACCAGCCCAAAGGGTGAAGCATTTTAAACCTCAAGGCCCTACACACAGCAGCCCAGGGTGTATAAGAAACACACCTAAGTGGTAAGTTTGTGAGTGGGCACCGTGGAGGCTGGACTGCAATCCTTCCGGGCTGGCCATTTTAGGCTTTTAAATTGATTTCACCAATGGGAAGACCCCCCAGCTGTCCCCCAGAGCCACCTGCGTCTCTAGAACTGCCACAGCCTGTTCATAGCCAATGGTATCAGTCCTACAGGCCAGGTGGTCCCAGTACCCGCCACCACTGCTGTCCTGGACACTGGCGTTTCTTCCTGGAGACCTCATCTCTGGGGTTGTTCTTCCCAGAGACAGGGTCACAGGTTGCCTCTCATGCCTCCCAGGGACTTGTTTTCCCTGAGTCTTGGGGTGGGGACTTGGCCTGGCCACTGAACTGGCATGGCGGGTTTCTAGGCCGAAACTTCAGCCCATGTGAAAAAACAACAACAAAAAACAAGCTTTTAAATGAACAGCAGAGCAAAGGGCTCTTCTGCCCAGGGTCACAGGGAGTGTGTGTGTGGGGGGGGGGGGCAGGAGATGGGCATGGAGGGTGCTGAAACGGGCCTAAAATTCTCTCTCCCTAAACCACACCCCGTAAACCCCAGCTTTCCTTGGGTCAGTTTATTCCACCTTGAATGTGATGTCCGAGCGCAGTGAGTCCCTCCTGGTCAATCGTGACCATGGCTGTTACTGAGGGAACAATGAAAGTGGTCCTGGCATTGTGCTCCTCTTTCCCGGAACACCGGCAACACAAGTGTGATTATTAATCTGATTTTCCAGGTGACGAAGCAGAGGCTGGAGAGGTTAAGTAACTTGCATGGAGTCACACAGCCAGACCGAGGCAGAGCAGGACCCCGTCGTATGCTTTCTTTCTACTACATCCCATCCAGCCCCAAACATCTTCCCGGATGGCTGCGGGGCTTTCCGAGGTCCACGGTCACGCAGCTCCACCCGCCCCTTGGTGCCTACACTGAAGTCAGGGGGAGCCAGTTTCAAGTGCAGAGCATGTGATCCTCGCCGTCTTCTTGCTCTCAGGCCCTCCGCTGGCCTCACCTTCTGCTCTATGATACTGTCCTTAACCCTTCCGCATACACAGCGCAGACCGGCCTCAGGGCCTTGCACTCCTTACTGTTCCTACGGAAAGGTTCTTCCTCCTATAGACAAGTGGCCAGCTTCCCAGGGCTCCTGCTCAAGGTGATTCTTCAGAGTGGCTGCTCCGTCCCTCCCACGTGACACATCCTTGAATCTCACATGTACCTTTCTCCAGAGCAAGTGTACCTCCTATTTCCTCTTTACATCAAACCTTTTCTTAAGATTAAAACTTTTTTTTACACCAGGCAGTGGTAGTGCGCACCTTCAGTCCCAGCACTTGGGAGACAGAGGCAGGAGAATCTCCCTGAGTTTCCAGGCCAGCCTGGTCTACAGAACAAATTCCAGGACAGCCAGGGCTACACAGAGAGACCCTGTCTTGAAAATCCAATAAATAAATCAATAAAAATAAAAAATTAACTTTTTTACGTTTATTGTGTTTGTGTGTGTATATGTCTGTGCATGTGTGTGTGTGTGTGCCGTGTGTGTGTGTGTGTGTGTGTGTGCATGTGTGTGTGTACCTGTGTGTCTGTGTGTGTGTCTGTGTGTGTCTGTGTGTCTGTGTGTGTGTCTGTGTCTGTGTGTCTATGTGTGTGTGTATGTGTGTGTACGTGTGTGTATGTGTGCGCCGTGTGTGTGTGTGTGTGTGTGTGTGTGTGTGTGTGTGTGTGTGTGTGTGCCGTGCACACATGAAGGTCAAGGACAACTTGGAGCCTTGTCTCTCCTTCCACGCTGTGGACCAGACACTGACCACAGGTTGTCCAGTTTGGAGGAAATGCCTTTGTCTGCTCAACCATCATGCTGGCCCAGTTTTTAGGATTTGTTGAGACAGGATATTGGATGCTTTAGGCCGACTTCTCATGTTCCATACAAACCTGAGGATATTTATCTGGTGTTTGTTTGTTTTATCAAAAACTTTGTGTCTGTGTGCATGTACATGTGGGTGCCCTCAGAGGCCAGAAGAGGGCATCATATTCCAGAGTTCCAGGTTGCCTGATTTGGGAGATGGGAACTGAGCTCAGGTCCTCTGCAAGAGAGAGAGGTGTTAACCGAGGAACCATCTCTCCAGCCCTTCTACGTAGCTTATTATTTCTGTCTTCCCAATGTGAGCTCTTGTAGGTAGGGGTTTTCTGTACATTACTGTATCCCCAGAGCCTAGAATGGCACATGTCACCCGTGGGCTTTTAATAACTATCGGAGAAAATGTTGTAAGAAGTCACGTTTTCTACTGCCGCAGCTGTACTGTGTCCGGCTGCCCCGACCCTGGTGTCCTCTGGCCTCAGATCTCTTCCGGGTGCAGATAACGTCTACTGGTGCAGATTAGGACCTCCGGCCTACCTCACACCCCCACCCCATCCTCAGTCTGCTGCACCCTCCCCAGCAGCACCCAGGGCTGTCCTAGATCTGAGGTTGAGCCTGAAGAGCCTGGGTCCTGAGCTTTGTGTCTCACTTCCCAGCAGGACAGGGCTCACCTTAGACGCACCACTGGCTTCCAGAAGTGACTGTTGGGCACCTACTCCTTCCGGCTCTGTGCCAGGTTCAGCAGGCCCACGGTGCCCCAGCAGGCCCACGGTGCCACAGACGCTTGACAGGCTGCAAGAGTGGAAGATGCCATTTAAAGGCTAAACTTCTGGTGGAGGAGCTGGGTGTGTGGTGCATGTTGGGAGGTCAAGGTCATCCCCGGTTATATAATACATTTGAGGACAGCCTGGGCTATCTGAGCCCTTGTCTCAAAACAAAAACAAACAAATGGTGATGGAGAGGGAGTGTGGAGCGAGGGCTGAGAGTCTTCAGAGACGAGTTTGACAGTGTTTGCTTAAACTTAAAGTGGCCCGGTCTCTGCAGGGCCACCTGCCTGTGCCCTGGGGGAGATAGGAGGTCCTGGTGCAGGAATAAATTCTGGTAAGGCCATGAAAGGCACATAGCCCCGACTACCCTCCTCTTAAAGGTAAAGAAACAGGTGAGATGGGGCTGGTTGGTTGCATCATGAAATGGGGGTATATGCTGCTTGTAACTCATCAATTTTTGCTTCCCAAAAATTTGCTTGAGAACCATGACTTGCCACTCGTTAGCTCCAGCCCTCTCTCTACCCCCAGAGGATTGCCGGACATTTGCTGGGTTTATCGAATGGCCAAACATACTGAAGAGAATAAATCCAGGAAGGCGTGTCTGTGTGAATCTGAAGGACTGGTTCTTTTCCTCTGGGTGGAGACCAGGGTGAGGGCTGTGGACGCACCCCTTGCTGCAGGGGTGACTTGTGGAGGGTACTGGGGGATGCGCATGAGTCCTGCTTACGTTTTGCCTTGCGTCAAGGGGATGGGTGGGGTGCTGCCACCCTCCCCAGCAGGCTTCTCCTCCCCACTGGCGCCTCTCAGGGGAGGCCCTTTCCTCACCACTGGAGCGGGGCTGAGCACCCTCTCTGTGGGCACTGTGCCCCTCAGGCCAGGGATGGGACGCCGTGGGGGAGGCCCATTAAAATATGCCTTGGGGAGATGGCTAAGGAATGATCTAGTCTTCATCCCGTCAGGGCCTGAGCTGCCCAAGCTCTGGGGCCAAGACAAGATTGCTTCCTCCACCCCACAGTGAGCCCGATGCCAAGGAGACCCTTGTCTCCCCAGAGCCCACAGCTCCTGGCCCGGGAATTGAATCCCACCAGTGTGGGCTTTTCCCAAACAGAGCCCACACCACTCGGATCACCTTGGGGGCTACCCCCCCTCCCACCCATAACTGGACGCCCTGACTTCCCATAAAGGGCCCAAGGGGAAAAATGACCAGCAGTCAATGACCTTGGTCACTCTGTCTGGAGCCAGCAACCTATGAGGTGCTGGCTGGCAGGACACCTCCCTCATCCCCACACAAAGCTGGCAGGACAGCCGGCTCATCCTTCTTCAGCCACAGCGTGCCGAAAGCTTGTCCTCTTTGGAGCCGTGGGCCACTAGCCAGTCCACTGGGGACATCCCTCAGGGAAGGGACAGACAGGGCGGACACTCAGGCTGGCGCACTGTGGCAGGCCACCCAGCTCCGTTGACCACTGGCTTTCTTGTCTGGCTCCCTGTGGCTCAGATGGCCCCGGCTGCGGGGTAGGCAGGCTCCTGCCCAAAATGGAGCTTCTGGCTCAAGCTCACAGTCCCTGGAAGAGTAAAGACAGGGGCAAGAAAGAGGGGACTGGGTGCCCTGGGGAGCTAAGCCAGAGCAGACAGGATCCAGAGGACTGACCCTGTTGGAAGTTTGGGGAGGGGGTGAGGCTGCAATGGGTATGGAGGAGAAGGGAAAGACTTACACAGGCCTGGGCACATAGCTCAGGGGTAGAGTGGTTGTCCATACGTGCAAGGCTCTGGATTCGGTCCCCAGCATCCTTGCATAAGCCTGGCCTGGCAATGCATGCCTGTAATCCCTGGACTCAGAGCTGGAGGCAGGAGGATCAGAAGTTCAAGGTCATCATCATCCACAGATCAAGTCAACCTTTGGCTTCCACGAGAGCGTACAGGCATGAGAATGCATGTGCACCGCGCGCGCGCGCGCACACACACACACACACACATGAACACATACCATGGCTCAAACTCAGGTCGCCAGGCTTGGTGGCCAGTGCCTCTACCTGCTGAGCCATCTTGGCAGCCTGAGATAGGAACTGTTGCAAAGTAACCCTGACTCCTCAAAGCAAGCGAAGAGCCAAGGCATTGTGGGCAGCTGGGTACCTCCTGGAGATGGATTGGGGCCTCTGAGAGCCCAGGCTCAGCCTTAACACAGCCCCAGAGTGAGCTGGTATCAGTCAGAACACGAAGCTAGGAACGACATAGTAGAGCCCGTGGAACATCCCAAAGATATCAGCACATGGGCAGGTGCAGACTCTGTGGGCTCACTGTGTGCACGTGGCCGGCAAGATGGGCTGGGGCCGTAGTGCCCTGATGACCACACTCAGAGACAGATGTGCTTCATTCATGCTGTTCCCCGGATTCACTCTCCCTCTTTGTTCTAGGCACGGTCCCTCATGAACTGCATCACCCAGCTCGTCCCGCCTTGCCTTCTGGTTGACTTCAGCCGGTGGAGGCAGCAGCAGAATCCAGGGGTGCAGGAAGAAAGCTGACGCCTGCAAAACCTTGATAGACCACAGTTTGATAGTGGGTGTGTCCCTCCACCTCCAGCCCTCCAGTCACACCTCCATCTGTTGAGGCTGCCATTGCTTTTGCCTGCACAGCTCCATCCAAATCGGTTCCTGCCTTGCTCGCATCCGAGTAAACAATAGTCCTCATCTACTCCTTTTGTTTGTTTGGTTTGGGTTTTTGTTTTGTTTTTTGAGACAGGGTTTCTCTTTGTAGCCCTGACTGCCCTGGATCTCGCTCTGTAGACCAGACTGGCTCAGACTCACAGAGATCTGCCTGCTTCTGTCTCCTGAGTGCTGGGATTAAAGATGTGTGCCATTTCAAGGATGCCTGCAGGAACCTTGATTCATGGGATTTTAGTTTGAGCCTTGGAGGAACTGTCCAAGGACAGGTGTCCTACAATGCCCAGAGGCAAAGGTACCACCGTATCTAGTGGCAAGCATCCTTTCCTCTGGGAACCGATGCCACACTACATCAGGTCAACCTATTAGAAATGCTCATTCCCACGGCTGGGCTTGGTAGCACACACCTTTAATCCCAGCATTCAGAGGCAGAGGCAACTGGATCTCTGTGAGTTCGAGGCCAGCCTGGTCTACAGAGCGAGTTCCAGGACAGGCACCAAAACTACACAGAGAAACCCTGTCTCAAAAAACAAAAACAAAGAAATGCTTGTTTCCATGGAGTAGGTGATCTTGGACTAGGTTTTTCAGTTTCTGAATGATTAATTTAGTTAGCCTTCACATCAAGGGCCTCAGAAAGATTAAGAAACGTGTCCACCCAGCTGGTGGCTTTGAGGCTGGGATCTGAACGCAGGCAATGTGGCAAGAGGCCAGTATGGTCTGAACTGTGGCACTTGGCCACCTCTTGAGGTCGCTGAGTCCTCTCTGGCAGCTGGCTGTGGCCAGGCACACCATGCTATTCTCCTGCCTCTGGGAGCTCACTGCCTCCTTCCCAGAACAACCTCCTGCTGAGGCAATTTGAGAAAAGTCTGCTCATTCTGCCCCCATCCCAGGGCCCTGCTCCAGAGGATGCCCTTCCTGGCTTGGAAGGCTGTTCCCTCCCCACCCACCCCTGTCATCAGGCTCACCCTCAGCAGAGTAGGGGTGGGGGGAGGGGGGAGTGCCAGTGGCCCCTCTCCATCTCCATTTCCTAGCCCTCAGGCTTTGAAAAATCCAAACGTAAGAAAAGGGCTCTTGGGAATTCAGAAGCAGCCTGCTTCAAATAAGTTCAATATGTGAAAACTGAGACCCTAACCAAGGCCTCCCATTTTCTCCCGCTTTCCAAAATGGCCTATTATGGCTTCGGGCCTGGTTGCAGGGTAGTGACTAGTGTCTCTCTGAGCCCTGAGATTCCAGCCACCCCTCTTACAAGGCCTTCACTGGCCCCCAAGACCACAGAGTTCCCTTGAAAAGGCCTCAGCCCCTTCCTCCCTGGTCCCATGGACGCCCTCTAGCCCACCCTGTGTGGGAGGCAGCGTGTGGTCCCACATGCCCTCTCCGAGTGCGTGCCTGGGCCAGGCCTGTGCTGCAGCTGTAGCTGTAGTCCTAGCTCTGTTTAAAGCTGAGTTACGAGCCTGTCTCCAAGAGCTGAGGGGCTGAGGTGGGAAAGGATTTACTGGCTACGTTCAGTCTTGGCCTTATTGCTATGTGAGCCCAGCGATCCTAGGAGGCTCTTCTCTCACCATCCTGTGTCCCACGAAATGCTCACCTTCTCACCTTCAAAGACTACCTCAGGGGCCTGCCAGCTTTCTTCAGGAGCCCACAGTCCATGCAGTGGTGACAGAGATGATGCTGTTCCCATTTTCATTCATGTGATGAATTGATTTGTCCTATGTGTGTGTGTGTGTGTGTGTGTGTGTGTGTGTGTGTGTGTGTGTACATGGGTGATGTATGTGAGGGTGCATATGTGTCAGGGCAGGCATGTGGAGCCCGTGCTCTCCTTCCATCTTTACATGGTTCCAGAACTTGGGTTGGCAGGCATGGAGAGAGATCAAATGCCTTTACCAGCTGTCATCCTCAACTCTGTGGTTGCCAGATTTATGTTTCCAGTACTGGAGTTTGAACCCGGGACCTAGGGCCTAGGACATCATGCATGCTAGTAAAGTGAACTACCACTGAGCCACACACCTCCCCCAGTCCCTTTCATCCTCTTGATATGGATTAGGCACCACTGGTCTCAGAAAAGACGGGCAACTTTCCTCCCTCTATGCAGCAAGATTGAAGGGACAAGATCTTGGCCTGGTTCTCATCTTGGCTCTTGGAACACAATACATCCCAGACGTCTTTCAGGAGCTGGAGAAGACCGTTTCCTTTAGATCATAGAAAGTAGCATTTGTCTGTCCCCTAAGATCTCAGGTAAGGGAAGTTTCTCCGTCTCTCTCTCCCTCACTATTTGATGTTATGTGTGTGAAGTTTTGCCTGCACATATGTCTGGGTACCGCCTGTGTGTCTGGTGCCCATGGAGGCCAAAAGAGGGCATCAGACCCCCTGCAACTGGAGCTGTAGAGAGTTGAGGTGCCGTGCAGGTGCTGGGAACCAAAGGTGGGTCCTTGGCAAGAGCAGCAAATGTCCCCAAAGGAAGGTTCCTCACAGCACGGAAGCCTGGCTGGTGACTCAGGAAGGACCTCCGTGAGCAGTGCCCCTCCCCAGTCCCCTTCCCTTCTCTGTGTGGGTGGGGGGCATGCTGGGGGCAAGGTCACAGCCCATGGTAAACCTCCAGCCCCGGAAAGTCCCAGCCTAGCGCTTATGCCTTCACTGTGGCCATCCTTCCCACATCTGCGTTCACACGTTTGTTTGCTCTCTGCCTCTACTCTCCCTGCGCGCATTCCTGGCGCGTCCCCTCCCAACGCACTGTCTCTAGGCAGTCCCCATTGACCCCCCTCCGTGTGCCCCCTCCGCCTAGCCCTGAACCTGGGCCACTGAGATTCCCAGCAAGCCACCTTCCCAGGGGAACTGCTGACCTGGGGAACACACAGAACTCCGCGAGGGCCATCAGTAGAATCTGCTGCCCCACGGGGACCCATCAGTTATCTTTGCTTAGGTGGCATTCTTACAGCTGAAGCGTTGGAGGTGGAGCAGCAGCCAGGCCAGTGAAATGAGGCCCCTGGACACCAGCAGCTCTCACCCTCCACAGATGTGCTCTGGTCTAGCCTGCATCTCACATGCTCTGTAGACAGAGACCGGAGGTCAGCAGCAGCCCAGCCAGGACAGGTGCCCAGAGCGCCTCATCTCACCTGGCAGCTGCCCCTCCAGCCTGAATGGAGAGGGAACCTGGACCCGGTTCTGCAGTGCCCGGCAGACAGATCTGAAAGCCGTGGGCTCTCAGGGGTCACATTCCTTCAGATGAAGAGGGGCTAGCTACCCCACAGACTCCCGATCCACCCAGTAAGGTTGAGCTACAGAGTGGAAAGGGCAAGGAAGGGCCCAGTCCTCATCAGACATCCTGGGTGGGGCCTGTTGATCTGCCTTTGTCTGTCTAAGGACAAATAAGGGTCCCATCCCCACCCCGTGTGTGTGTGTGTGTGTGTGTGTGTGTGTGTGTGTGTGTGTGTGTGTGGTCTGTGGGAATGCACATGTAAGTGCAGATGCCAACAGAGGCCACTGGAGTCCGATTCTCCTGGAACTAGGGATACAGATGGTTCTAGGTGATCTATCTAGATCTAGGTGATGGATCTAGGGGGCATGGGTGCTGGGTTTCAAACTCAGGCCCTTGGTAATTGCAGTCCATGCTCTGGACAGAGGTGATCAGAAACTAGTCATCTCATCCTTCCCCAGTGTCTGCAGCTATCCCAGGGAAAGGGATGCCAGGACCCGGGACAGCCTCTGCCTGGGCTTCCTACAAGCTTCTGCGGAGTCCCAGGGGCAAACACTCTGCCCTTTCCTCTTTTATGCTTCCTTATCCCAGCCCCTCCTTTCCTTTCCTTTCCCATCCCCTTTTTTCTCTTTTCCCTCCTTCCTCTCTCTCTTTTTTTAATTTAAAAAATGTGCTTTCCATTTTCACAGTTATTCGTTGTGTATAGATGGAAGCACGTATGATATGAGGAGCACATGACAGCCGGAGTACAGCTTGTGAGTGTTGGACCGCTCTCGCTTCACCATGTGGGGCCCAGGAACTGGACTCGGGTTATCAGGCGCGGCAGTAAAGGTCTTTGCCATTGGAGCAAGCCCAGGGCCTTGCACAAGCTGGGCGATCTCTCGACCACCAGTGAGCCAAGTCCTCACCGGTCACTCTCCTTTCAGTGACTCCAGCTCCTCAGGTGCCTGCGGAGCCTGGCTTTGGGGGTGGTCCAGACAATGTGTCTAGCATTCTGTTCCTTGGGGAAACTGAGTTGCAGAAGGCTTGCTGAAAGCTTATCCATCTAGGGCTGGGCTGAGCTGAACCATTTGCTCAGGTTTCCTCACTCTAGATGCCACAAACCACGTGAGGTCGGCTGCAGAGGACAAGTCCAAGCCACTTACTCTGAAGTTTTTATGATTCCAAGGTGGTCATGTTAAAGGACTAAACCAAAGCCATGGCCTCCTAGACCTGAGCCCAGGAGGGGAAGGAAGAGAGGAAACACACACACACACACACAGCCCAAGTAGAGCTAGGTGGTCAGAGGTGCCTGGCCTCACAACTAGAGGGTTCTCTGAGACAGAGAGGACCTTTTATTTCCAAAGTGGAACTCCCAGCCTGCCCCTGTCCTTGCACAGAGAGCCCTGCAGATGCAAAGCAAGCCCTCTGAAAGACATTTCCAGAGATGTGTCTATTAGCAGCTAGCTGCCTTAAATATGCCCTGAGAAGTTCTTAGGGGCCCAGGGAGGGATTGAAGGTGCCTTGGCAGGCAGCAGTAGAAGCCGCAGGAGGTCCTAAGGAAGGGTCTTGGGGAGTAGCCCCGTTCCTACAACCTTATGCCAGAGAGAGAACAAAGGGGGCCTTGCTGGGAGGTATTATAAGATTAAGTGGCAGGGCCCTGGACAAACCCAGCAAGGCCCTTGGGATCTGAATTAGTGAGACCCACTGAAAGTGGGGGAGTTAACACCCCTGGCTTTTCACAGAGGCCCGTGTCCCCTTTTATCCCTGCCTGGGCCTCCTTCTGGAGCTAATCCGCTGCCTTGCCCAAGCGCTTGCTAGAGGCCTGTGTGAGGAGTCATTCCTCTCCATCCAGAGGCAGAGGGAGCCTTCCTAGAAAAGGAGCTACCTGACCCCTGACCCCTGACCCCTGACCTCTCGAGGGCACAGACTTTGAGCAAGCTGGGTGGCCCAGCCTCTCACCTGACCCCTTGGCCAAGCTGTAATTTTGAGGGGACTCACTGTTCCATCCTCCTCCAGACCTCTCCTTCCTGCTAATAAGGTGGGAGTCTGGGGGCCTGTGAGTATCAGCTTCGTTAACTTGATGCAACCTAGAGTCATCTGGGAAGAGCCTCCGTGAGGGATTGTCCTCATGAGGTGGGCCTGTGAGTGATTCAGTGTGTGCAGGTGGGGAGGGGTCGATGTCTTAATAAATTAATTGATGTGGGAAGCCCCGCCCACTGTGGGCAGCACCACTCTCTAGGCAGGGGCTCCTGAACTGTGTGAGGAAAGAAATCAAGCTGGACACAAGCGCGCAAACAAGTTAGCATTTCCTTTCTCTCTGTTCTTCCCACTCTAGAAGTCCCGTGGCTGGCTTGGTCCGCCTTTCTTAGGACCCAGCCCTGGCGGCAGCACCCAGAAGCCCTTGAGCCCTGCTCACTATCTACGAGTTACTAATCTAGCAGCATGCTCTGGCTCTAGCCTCTCGTCAGACACTGCATGGTTCTTGAGACCTGGGGCTGGGCATCTCTAGCAACCTGTACCACCATGCAAGGCCTGCAGGTGCCCAGCCGTCCCTGGCCTGGGGCCCGTGGGCACAGCAGACACCTTAGGAGCTCAGCGTGTCCAGGGGAGTCAAAGGTGATGGGGTCACACAATTACCGAAGCGCAGGTGCAGTGGGCGGAGGAGAGATCTACTACGGCCGGGTGCCATGAAGGCACAGAACTGTGCATGTGTAGGAAGGCTTCCCTGAGGGGAGAGCATTGGTAGGAGAAGAGGAGGGAACCTCTAGGCCAGGAAACGGGTATAGGGTTCTGAATGGAAAAGGTGAGTTGTGTGACATGGGGCTGTGGGAGCCACGCGAGGCAGAGCTGGGAGCTGCAACCAGGGTGGGTGAGCTCTCGCTCTTAGTGGCCGCAGAAGGGATGTTAGGCCTTATTCAGAACATCCCTCGAAGATATTAAGGACGCGTTCGCAGTTCAGGGAGGAGGTGATGGGATGCCCATTTCTAAGAGATCGTTTTCTCCCAAGTGTGACGTGTGGAGGGTTGTTGGGACTAACAAGAGGCCATTGCTGTTCTTAGAAATGATAGAGAGGTCCATAACTGACAGACTTGAACAGTGACCTGATTCTCAGGGAGAGGGTGAAGGAAGCCCCCCACTTCCAATTTGCCACGGGTGGTGGCACCAGTAGATAGCATGCATCTGTGCTGTGCCCTGGGTACCCACATAGCATGGGCAGTTGAGTTTGAGGCCAGCCTCCCACTTCCAAGTGGGGTTCTCATTGCTAAGACCCCAGGGACGGGAGGGTCAGGATATGGTAACAGCTGCCCAGCTGTTCTTCATGTGAATGTGCCAGGGAACCTGCACATGTGGAGGGGAGACCATGATGTGGATACAGTCCCTCTGTTCACATGCCTTTGAACTCCAAGGCACATTCATGCACCTGCCAGGATAGAGCCGTGGGCACCCAGACAACCAGGTTTAAACAGGGCGTGTCCCCAAGCCTGCCCATATCCCTGAGCACACAGATCTGTTCATGGTAATAAGCAGTGTCCACTGGATCTTGGTCCATGCCGGGCGTTCTGTGAAACATTGCTTGCAGGTTATTGTTTCGCTTTCATATGAGACACACAGAGTCTTTAATTCTTTTCGAGATTGTATTACTTTTGGTATTATTTTGTGTCGCGTGTACGTGTGTTTCTGTACATGAGTACATGCACATGAATGCAAACGTCTGAAGAGGTCAGAGGGTTGGAGCCTTTTGGAGCTAGAATTACCAGATGTGGGTGCTAGTCACTGAACTGGGGTGCTCTGCAAGAGCAGAAAAGTCTCTTAACTGCTGAGCCATCCCTCCAGACCCTCTTTTTAACGCTTTAAAAATATTTTATTTATAATATGTACACAGTGTGTGAGGACATGGTCATCCACCACATTGACGCAGGTTGGGCAAAACGTAGTTGCCCCTGCAGGTCTCTGTGAATGCACGTGAGAGAATGTGCACACACAGCCCATGCGTGCTATGTGTAATTTGTCATTGATGTGATACACACATGGAGCATGTGGTGGAGCTCACTTGCACACATATGAAGCACACTCAGGCAGCGCACACACATACAAAGTCTTTCACCTTTTCTCACACAGAGTAATTTACGGCCATCCGGCTTATGTCCGGACTTCCCATTAACATTAATGAGGTGACGGCCTGGTATTCAGAAGCCCTTGTCCTGCAGGGGCAGGGTGAAGGATGGCCCGGCGAAGGAAACGAAGGGGACCATAATCACGGAGGAACAACCAATTATCCGGCTGACTGAGGTTTGATTGTTTTTCCCACGGCTCCCCTCCTGTCCCCAACCCAAGGCCAGGTTCTCGCTGCCACGGAAGGGGTTGGGGGCCTGAAGCAGGAATAAGGCAAAGGCGGGTGGGAAGGGCGGGGGCGGGGTGGTGGCCTGCCTGACTTTCAGCCCTGTCCCCTCCCTCACCCTTTCCTGCTGGAGTTGTTGAAACTGTTTCCTGAAGGCCAAAGTTCACAGAGGCCTGGGACTCTGGTCCTCTCCACCCTGCACTCCTGCCAGAAGCTCAGAGGCAAATCAAACATCTTTATTTTGGAAGCTTTTATGTGCTGACCCACCGGCCATGAAGGGAATCCAGGCCCCTATGTTGCCACCTCAGAATGTATGCACAGAGCACATGACCACCTTTCCTTCCGCCCCGTCATCTTGGAGCTCAGCACCTGCTGACCAGGAGACACTGTTCTGGGCAGCTCAGCCACTTCCTAGGTCCATCGGCATAAAGGTTTTCCTAAGCAAAATTAAGGATAGGCTTCTCATAAGCTCCTCAGCACAGAGATACCCCAAACCTCTGGGGCATTAAAAGACCATAGTGGGGTTGCCGGGGATGGGGGGTGGGGGGAATACGTAGAATTCTAGCACTGTGCAGGCTGAGGCAGGAGGGTCATAAGCACAAGGCTAGCCTGGGCTGCATATCGACATAGAGTTCCAGAAGTAACAAAGGATCATGGGAAACTGTGCTAACATAATTTTTGATAGCAATATCTTTCACAGACTTGACTGACAGTCCTGTGAGGTTGGCAGGGGGCCCTGGGCAGCCTCATTTCACTGTCGTGGACACTGAGGCTTGGAGAGGAGAGGTTTGCCCTTGATCGAGTCAAGATTTGAATTTCTCCAGCTCTGAGACTCACAGGTTCTTCATCTATTTGAGTGATGTCTTTCCCTGGCAACCAATGGATTACAAGTGTATGTTCCTGGGAAACACCAGAGCAGTGCTGGGTGGAAAGCGGTGCGTCAGGGATGCTGGAAGACTCTTCTCTCCTCAGACCATCCCATAGATGGGATACTGAGTTCTTAAGCCCAAATGGCATCAGATGACTATATGATGGATCCAGGCCAAAGGTTCCAGGTGGGAAAAGGGGCTCCACAGAGCAAGGCCAAGGCCATGCCTCCACACTGGCCTGCCTTACTACGAGTGAACCCCATTCCCAAACAAAGGAAAGTAGTGCCCTGAGTCACAAGGTCCACAGTGTCCACCCAATTTCCAAGACCTTGTCATCAAGCTTGGCACTGGACGTGTGGGACTAACTGATCCCGCTCTCTCTGCCCAGAGACTGGGCAGAAGGGGCAGCTCAGGAAAGCGACCGTCATGTAAACACGAGGGCATGCATTTGGATCCTCAGTACTCGCCTGTGTCAGAGCGAGAGCAGGAAGTGAGGGAGGATGGGGGAGGGGAGGAGGCGGGTGGACCCCTGAAGCCAACCAGCCAGCCAGCCTAGCCGAATCAGCGAGCTCAGGTTCGGTGAAAGACCGTCTCAGCCACAACCCAAACCCAAGACAGTTGGAATCTGCTCCACAAGAAAGCATTCTGGAGCTGGTGTCCAGGAGACTGGGGTTGAAGCTCAGACGGCTGTGCCAGGTCTGACTGGAGGGAAGGTCATAGCCACCCCAGAGAGCATCGGCGCCAGTATCTAGAGTGTAGATGTCCCTACCTCCTTAGCAGGGTTGCTACAGTGAGGAACATGCACGCACGACACACGTGCACACTAGCACGCGCGCGCACACACACACATACACACACACACACACACACGCACGCACGCACGCACGCACGCACACACCTTGTCGCAATATCCCTCACAGACATGTGTAGCCTTTGCCACCACCCAGCCCTTACTCCGGGAATGGCAGTGTCATACAGAGGTGGGTGGCACAGGGGTGCTGTGGGGGCTCTCCCCTACAGCCTCTTGCTCTACCCCCTCCTCTCCCCCAGTGGAAGCTGAGAGACCCACACCTCCTCCTTCCTCACCCTGAGTCCAGCCGCTCCACCCCCTGTTGCTGATTCACTTCCCCAGCCAAGACTGGCCGTGGAGAGCTCAGGCCTTCCTTAGGGTGCAGCTAGATGACGCTGACTCCAGGAAGATCATCTTATAAACAAAGAGCGGCTCAGCGACAGCATCAGGAGGGTGAAGCAGAAGGAGCATGAGCTTGGGGTTAACCTGGGCTACATGGTGAGTTCTAGGCCAGCCTAGACTACAAAGTGAACAAAATAATAACAAAAACAAACAAACAAACAAAACAACAAAATTAGGGGTGGAGAAGGCCCTCTGGGACAGAGCCCCTAATCCGAGCAAGATAATATTCTGATACCATGAAACTTTCCTAGAAGAAGGAGACTCATGCTTATGGAGACACTGTGAAGGCCACTCTGGCAATAACCAGCATCCCCAGGCTCTGGAAGGATCCACATCCCAGGGCTCCCCAGATCCATGTCCATCTCTGTTCTCCCAGCCCCTGCTGTATGTATCCCCTTCTCATGGGACAGTAAATGACCCCCAAGCCAGAAAGAAGAAGCCTCAGAGGAAACAGCCCCATTCTTTGGACCCCTAGGACCGTTTTCTACCTAGAATCCTCAGTGTAGGGCCTGGCTCAGTGCCTGTGGCTCACTTCCCATGGATCTGTGGCTCACTTCCCGTGGATCTGTGGCTCACTTCCCGTGGATCTGTGGCTCACTTCCCGTGGATCTGTGGCTCACTTCCCGTGGATCTGTGGCTCACTTCCCGTGGATCTGTGGGAGAGGGCACATCAGGGAAGCTTTCAGGGCAAGAGAGTGTTTGCTCCGCCTACCACAACGGTTGGACAGAGCTTTGTGATGCTAGCGAGGATCCCACTTACCCCAGGCTTATTTCCCAAATGCTCCTGCGGGCCAGGGATATTCTAGCTTCCCAGGAAACACAAACCAGCTGGTGAGTTCCAACAAGGACTCTAACCTTCCCCTCTGGTTACCCCCAAGTCCCAAGTCCTAGTATAGTGACCCCACCACTCACCCTAGGTCCCTGCCTCCACCATGGCATATATATACTAGCAGATGAATGAACTGAATCCATTCTTCAGTTTCACTAACTGAATAAATGAAGCAGTAACTGAATATTTCCCGGTCAGATCCACAACAACCTTTCTTAGTCTCACATGAGTTGTGTTTAACCACAGTGGCTCTCCTGCCTGTAGCTTGCTTCTGGAGGAACTGGAACCTCCAAGCAATTGACAAAGAAGACAGGAAGACATTATCCAGAGAATGGGGGAAGACCCCACCACCTCCCTGGGCCTTTTGGTGACACCACTCAGACCCTTACAATGTGACCATGAGCTAGCTAAGACCCAGCCTGCAGAGAAGCCTCCCCTAGCTCACATAGCACTTTGGTTGGGAAGTGAAAACCCAGCCACCCTGCCTCCACCCCAGATGTGTTCCACTCATGAACCTAAGATCCCTTCTGGCCAGGCAGGACTGACTTAGAGCCTGGGGCTCTGACTGTCCCAAGCCGCAACTGCCTGGCTACCTGCTGGCCAGGAATGCTGGGAATTGTCCAGAGGCAACAGGTATTCCATTTGTTTGGAATGGCATGGCCTTGCACAACTCTGAGGCCTTCGGACCAGATAACTTTCTCCTCCCTGGATGCTTTGGGGCCAGAGGGCCAGCCCTCTGCAAGGCCAAACATTTGGAGACACCAGAGCTGGAGAAAGCCAGGGCATGTTTATGGTGGAGATAGCTTCTCCTGGCTTTGTTATCAGCCCTCCGAGTCGCAGCTACTCAGGCAGCTATGGGACAGCAGCCAGACCCCAGGAAGGGAGACCAGGATCTGGTGTCCTGCCTGCATCCTCAGAGTGAGCTCCGGCCTGTGGCCTCTCCTGAGATGCCCTCACTGACAGCTGGCAACACCAGCTCTCTCACTCTCTCCACCACTTGGCCACCAGAGTGAGATGGCAGCCACTCTGTACATGAGGCATCAAGGCTCGGAAAGGTTCGGTGCTGTGCTGGCACTCAGGAGCAAAACCAGGGCTGCCCAACTTGGAAGGCCTCCCTTTTCCCAATACTTCACAGCAGAGTGGCTCCTGGCACTTGCTGGTGCTCTGAGCACTTCCCAGTACAATCCTTGAGAGAGATGCTCGGAACCCACATCCCTGGGATCTGTCAAGAGAAGCAGTAGCCCTCTGATGGTACCAAGTCAGCAGGCTGGACCTCTGTGGCTCCCCGCTGTCCCACCCCCCTGGCACACAGACGCCTGTGATGTCAGCCCTGCAGCCTCCTCCAGTCTCAGCTCATGCTCTCCCTGCTTTAAACCTCAGGGTCTAGCCTCTAGCAGGTGGCATCAACATCAGCTCTAGGGACAGTGTTTTTTCAGGCTATATTGTCTCAGCCCAGACATGCCAGCCCAATTTCTTCTCTAACTCAAAACTCAGACAAAAGGTTACCTTCTCATGAAGAATCCCCCTGCCTTGTACATCCCCTGACCTGAGATTAAAGCAGGAACCCCTCTTATACATCTGAAGGAAAATCTGCCTCTGTGCCTGCCCACCTGTATACCTCACGAACTGGTACCCAGCATTATTCAAGGAACCAAATGGTTGGTCAAGGAATGAATGCATGCATGAATGAGTGAATGAATGAAATAAAGGGCCATCCTGGAGAGGGA